>NC_059431.1:68207914-68529605 GCF_021028975.2 Sphaerodactylus townsendi
CCTTTGTTTTGGTAATATAAGTCACTTTTTGTGGAAGCAATTATAGTAATGAACCATAAAAATATTTATGCATATATGATCTTTAGCTGCTTTTCAATTCTGCCTGCCAAAACATTTGGTGTTAATGAAAAATTTGCTTTTGTTTCCATTGTTTCAATTAAAGAAGTCATAGAATCCATTTTGTACCACTGCCAAAGGATCCTTAGCAGTCAATCCTATGGTTGAAAAATGATTTAGGTTTTCTTTAACAGCAGCACTAGAGGGCAACATTGCCTTGTGTTACTAATTCTGGGCCATCTATTCTTCTTTCTTTTCTTGTGGCCTAATTTTCAGAAATGGTAGAGGAGGTGATAGTACCATGCATCTGGACACTATTACTTCATATCACAGACAAGGGCTCCCAGGATAGAATTCCCCTTCATGCTGTAAGATTCCTGCAATAAGAGAACAATTCCACATTTTTATGATACACAATTTAAATATGCAAATTTCTTCATTTCTGCTGTTCAAAAAAGTTCAAAACATTACACATCAAAGAAAGAAGCAAATACAATTCAAGAGTTTATTGTAGGGGTTTCCTAGCCAGTGTGAAGTCCCATTGGTTCCAACTGAATTAAACACATATCAAAATCTATGGAGCTTTTACAAAATGCTTACATTTGGCTGGATCATGCCTAATTTCATTGTGTGTTGAAGTTGTGCCCTGAGCCAGCGAGGGTCCAGGGACATGCAGCAACAAAATCCACATAGACAGAAGGATACAGAAACACATTGTGCCAGTGTGTGTAGGAACCTTAAGATGACTCTTCTTGAACTAACTTCCACAATAATGAATCTTTTGCCCTCATTTAAGCAGCTTAAATATTAGCTGATTGGCTGCCCAAGAAGGGGGCTGGAGCAAGGGGGCTGAATTCAGTACCCCAGCTGTCCCCTTCCTCCATCAAACAGCTGACTGCTAGGGCTTCAACTTTGTTTAAAGGCTACTCATACATAGTCCCACATAGCCCTACTGGATCAGAGTCTGTAAATTTGTTTCTCAATTATCCTAGTCAATCAAAAGTGGATTTGTTGTCTAAGCTTTGCCTGACAACACTGTGATCATTTAGGGTTTCAAAAAACAAGGAGCAATCAAATGTTTATGAACTGTGGATAATTCTCCCTGGAATTGCATTTCATCCAGTGATCTATTAAAAAATAATCCTCCTACTTATTTTGAGCCATCCTATATTTCTATGTGGTTCTGGTTACTAAAAAAAGAGGTGACCTTCTATCAGCCTTCCATTCCATGCACATTACACACTATAAATTATTAGGGCAACTTTTAAGGAGAGTTATTTTTTTTAAAAAAAAAACACACACAACTGCCTGCCTCCACATGGCAATTTATTCCACTCAGCTGATAATTTTTAACTGCCTCAAAATCCTCATTTTTAGGTTGAGAGATGGCATACAATGTTTTAGCTAATTGATTAACATTTATTGATTTTCTTGCTTTTTTTGCTTTTCCCTCCAGTAGGGGGGATCAAAGCAGTTTACTACATTTTTCTCCTCTCTTCCTCTATTATTTCCACAACAACCCTGTGAAGTAGGTTAGGATGAGAAAGAATTACTGGCTCAGGGTATCCCAGGGAGCTTTCCATAGCGGAACAAGGATTTTAACTTGAGATTCCTAGCAGCTTCTCATCCAGCATTCCTACTATTACACTGTGGTAGCTTGTTCCTATTTCATGTAAATCACAGCATTTCCTATGGAGCAGAAGCAAATATGTTAACAATATGGTAGAGATAAGTCACATGGTGAGCTCTTGCAAAACATTATGAGCTGGGTCAAAGTGTCTTGCCAGATTTTCAGGGCATATCCAGAGCAACAGTGGGGCTACAGTCCAGACTTACATATCAAACAGTGTGTAATATTGTTCTGCTGTCATCCTCATCTGTGTCTCTGTCACTGGCATCCCTTTCTTCTAACAAGTCTTTTGTTGGCCATGGGATTGCCCAGACCAAAATTGTTTGGAAAGTTCTGAACTGCAAGGATTGGTGCAGAGCAGTGTGAAAATCATGTGCCTGCCACATGTAGATGTTGTCTGAGCAGGGCCAGGTTTACATGATTATTCCCCATTAAAAGAATATTATTCAACAATTTACTGACACCCTTAGCAGTTGCCTCAAGATGGTTAGTTTGTAGCCCTTAGCAGTTACCTCAAGACTGTTAGTTTGTAATCCAGATGGGGTAGATGGGCCTGTCTGCTAGAAGTAATTCTGAAAAGCAAGGTGATTCCCATCAGTCTAAAGGCCCATCAGTCTAAAGGCCACCCTGTGAGTGTCAGGTGGGATGGCTTTTCAAAATGAAAGAAGAAAACAAATTAGCATCTGCTGTGCATTGCAGGGCTGGCTCAAGTGGTTTTGCTGCCCCGGGCAACATTTCATGTTGTACACACACCGCATCTTGTTCTATTTGAACTCTCTTCGAGAGTTTTCCCAACTGCAACCACTTTTATCTCTTTCAAACTTGTGGAGCCAAGGGAAGGGAATGAGAAAGAAGGAATTGCTGTTAGGATACTGGGAGGGTCAATTGTCTCTGCAGCAACCTAAAGCATGGTGTCCCAAGGGTCTGGAGTGAGGGGCCCACGGAGCCATCACTGTTATCCTGGATAACTGCTGTCCCCACCATTGGTCCTGCGGCATGGGTGATAGCATGGTGTTCTCTTTCATGGATGTATGAGTATGAGAAATTTTGGGAATGAACAGCATTTTCTCTTGTTATCATGAATTGACACATGAAGATGCAGCTGGGCTGCCTGCCAAAGAAGTCACGTCAGGTTCCAAAGGCTGTGCTGAATATGTCATCAAACATTCTTCCCCATCAAAGGCTGTTGTCACTGCCTCAGTAAGCAAAATGGAAGGCTCTGCCTGCCCATTTGGAAAGGATCATATCTTGCATTTTGGAGCCAGCAATTACAAGTGATACATATAAAATGCCTTCAGAAGTTTTCCATCAGCAGGGTCTGAATAACTTCCTTGGCCAAAAGAAAAAAATCAGGAGTGTTAATTAACGCCCGTGGCTGTGTTATATCATTGGAGATGAAAACAGGGCCAACGGCTGTGTAGCGGCATGAAGAGGTATGCTGAACAACAGCCAGGGCTGAACGTGAGCCTCTCACAGTCAGGCAGCTGAGAGTTAAATAGCAAAGGCAGAGCTGCTGCGTGCAGGAGATACGGAAATTCACTGTCCTGTGACTTGCAGGCTACATTTCCCAAAGGGAGAGGCAGCCAGCAGCTGCAGGCAATTACTGCGCGCTTAGAAGTGTCCCCAAACTGTGCCTGCTGTTCAACTTCAAAGACCCAGGCTGGAAAGCCAGAGCTTGGGTTAAAGCAATTCCTGTAAAAAGCTTGCCAAGCTGAGTAGGGTGGGGAAAGGGAACTCTGAAACTTTTCCTAAAAACAGCTGTATAGTCTATCGACACGTTACATAAGAGTAAGTCACATCGGACTCAGCTTACTTTTAAGTAAAAATGTACTAGATCATGCCATGCAAATCTGAACTCAAAGAAAAAAGGCTGATCTAGACTGATTCTCCCATCCTTAAAAAAAAAAAAAGCCCAGACGGACACTCTCAAATTTGGGATGGTTTGTCATCTCACTAATGGTCTAAGTGACTGATGGGTGTGCCAGCGGGGAAGCAGGGTGGGGGGTCTATAGCAGGAATCAAGACATTCTCTCACCTGTGAAATTAGGGGCTCTGTTCAAACAGGTATCTTGTGTGATGAGACACATAATGATCTGACTGGTTTGGCAGGCTTGGAATGTGTGTTTGTAGCACATTCAGTCTTTCACAAATAAGGTGTGGAGTCTGCTTTACTACACTTTCAGACTTCACAAAGGAAATAAATCAACAGACTAAACTTGCTTGCATGTCAAGGGTTAGTTTCAACCAGGTTTCTCATTTCATCTCACCTAACTTGGCTTCTCATTGCAGCCTCCATCTCATGTAGCTTTTACCCATTCAAATCCCATGATTCTAAGCATAGCCTTTTCAGTAGTTGTAGAGAAGGGCTTTGATAGCCCTACAGAAAAATGGCCTGTCTCTTTAATAGGAGTTTAGAAGGATGTTATTTACAAGATTTTGTTATTTACCTCCATTCCTTTATTCACCAGTCCATTTTTACACATTAATCCTCTATTAAAGGGACAGGACATTTTACCCAGGCCTGTTGTCAATTCCTATAAAGGAAAAGAGCCCACTCCCCCTTCTCTTCTTCACCATAGTTGAATCCAGTCTAATTTTTTTTCTTCTCCACCCTGGCTAGTAGTCATAGATGTATATCAGTTTTATATCAATATTTCCTTCTTGGGGAATATTTCCTAAGATCTTTGAGTGGGAGATTACTTCTCAGGATTAAAAAATGACATGATGCAGCAAAGGTGATATTAATGTAGATCTCAGCATACAGTTCTCAAAATGTGTGTAGACAAAAAATTAGCATTCAAAGAAGTTTAACTGTTTGCAGGATAGGGATTAGAAATTTATTTAGATATCTGTACCAAAGAAACCTATGATGAGACTACCCAAAATGAAAGGAAGCTACAGCCCTGTTTTTCCAAGATCTCAGCAACGCAGTTAACAAAAGGACATTTGGGAAGTCATTAATTCATAGGGTTTCCATGTCAGAAGTGACTTGGGCCCCTTCCACACAGCAAATGTGTAATGGGTTGTAGTGGTAATAAAGGAACCCATTTCTCTGTTTTCCTGTTCACATGCGTTCTGTGCAAGCAGCGATTGGAGGCCACGGAAACAATCCGGATTGTTGTTGTACCTTTGCACAGAGATGCTTCTCTTTTTAAAAAAAATGCCCTGCAACACATGCAGAGCTACGCAGGCAAGCTGAAATAAGCCTCCACAGCCATACTGTTGTCCCATCATATGACCGACTGCACCTGCATAGCCACACAGCTGCAAGCCTCAAAAAAAATTTAAAAGGAAAGGGGCTCCCCTGCATTGGTGAGTGGCTTCTCCCTCCCCATAGAAGACAGGTAGAAGGGAGGGCAATAAAGCGCCTCCTGCCTGCCTGCTTGGGAGTGGCTTGTTTAGCAATTTTCAAAAAACCTGGGTTGGGGGAAATAAAATGGGACAGACTATATAACCCAAAATGGACTGTGTGGAATGGGCCTTGGTAGTGCTTAAAACACACTCGTGCACATGGTCTGACTTTTCTTTACAAGGAAGATTCAAAGTAGTCTAGGACATCATTCTCTTCTTCTTCATTTTATCATCATGGCCACTACCCTGTGAGGAAGGTTAGGCTGAGAGAGTCTGACTTGCCCAGGGACACCCATGGAACTTCCATGGTAGGTAAGAAATTGAACTCAGGATGTTTTCAATAAAGGAACAGGGTTGTGTAGTTTCCGAGTATCTGCTGCAACTGGTAATGCAGCACAGCAGTGACTGGGCTTCCACAAAGCAGGTTTCTTTGCCAGTTTTATTTTTATAATCAGCAACTGAATAGTATTCTCTGAGTTCCCATGCTTCTTTTTTTTAAAAAAGTCTCTAGCCCATTTCATTGTGCACTTCCCCATATATCTCTGCAAGGAAGGAGTTAGACCCTAAAAGCTGGGGATTTAGAGACCCTGATGCATATTTTGGTATAAAAGTACATTGATGCTAATAAATCACCAATTAAAATAAAAGAAAATCCCCCTGCAATATGCAGAGGAACTAGTTACTATGGGGAAAATGACTGCTGTGTAGATGGAACCAAGGAAATTCGCACCCTAGAGGCAGCCACCCAGGCTTTCTTGTGCTCTTTCCCAAAACCTCAGAGCATGCAGTTCTGAGAAAAAATGGGGAAAAGCCAAGGAAATCCCAGGAGGTACACAAATGCACCATGATATTGTTGGGAAGAAGGAAAAAATCCAAATACCATACAATGTTGGAGATAGCGCTCTAGGTTCTGAAGACTCCTATATAGGGACCTTATTTGTTGGTTAATTTTAATACATTCCTTGTCAAACCAAGAATTATTTGAACTTCTTGTATCTCCTCTGGGATGGTCTTTGCTTATCAAAGAGTTTGTCAATTAAGTAATTAAGTTGTCAAACAGCTCTATCCCCACTCCTGGACTTTTTGCTTTAATTATACCCGATTTTAAATTGGAAACAAAAGGCAATTTTATGGAAGATTTAAAAGTGGCCTCAATTTGTGATGACCACTTCAAACAAAAATGTAGATCATTGTTGATGGATTCAGGATTTGTGGTAGCCTCAACAGAAAGAGAAAACACTAAAGGGAGATGGTCACTCAAGGCATAATCATCGGCAACAAACTGGGAAATTGAACCTAAAAGTTGAGGTGAAACAAGGACATAATCTATCACACTACAACCATTGGCTGACATAAAAGTAAAGTCATCTGCATTAGAGAATTTTCTCAAACCATTCAACCAAAGTTTGTTGAAACGCATAGCAAATTTGGCTAAATTAAGACCTGCAAAATTACTGATTTGATCTTTTTATTGCCGAACTGCAGGAGTAAACAAAAATTGTATTACTTCGGAGTCACAAGTCACACTGTCCAATAAAGAGTACACACAGTTGCCCACTCTAGCATAATCCAAATACCATCAAACTTGGGGTAAATATTCCACGTAGAAACACCTTGGATCTATAAGATTTTAGTCTGACACTCCAACCACTACATCGCATTATGCAATAAAATTATGGAGTTGCAATAGAGTTAGTTCTCCAAAGACAACAAAGGGAAGTACTTTTTGCAGGCTTCCTCTTTGTAGCATAAGTCACTGATCTGTGGGACTTTTACAAACTGACCTAGGTTCATATGGGCCAAAGTACATGTTATGTCAAGGAGACATAATCACATATTCTGATGTTTCCTTTACAAGTCACCATGCAGGGGACAATGTTCCACTCCTGGAATTCCCATTTTTTGTCATAGGAAACAAAAGAAGATACTGCTGTAGCTAAAAGCACTTCTGTTGGAAAAAGGCATGAGGTGAAGGGTTTAGACACTGCCACCAGACACTGTCACAGTCCCAGTCCAAGCCAAGTGCTCCCTGGTTGCATATTTATATTAGAGAATGCATTGGGAGATCCAGTCATGGATATCTCAGGTATTGTTCAGTTTAGCCTTTGGAGTATTTCCCTTAAGTGATTGGAATCATTGCCTGGAGAGAGAAAAAATACACACTTTGTTTTTGTGCTTTTAACAGCAACCTTTTTTGATAGCACTCTATCAGCTGGTGCATCTATTGCAGGGGTCCCCAAACTACGGCCCGGGGGCCAAATGTGGCCCCCTGAAGGCATTTATCTGGCCCGCCAGGCATGGCGGCGATGGCTCCATTCATGGGCAGTGGGGACTCGAGGGAGAGGAGGAACTGGCCCCAACGGCCGTTGATTGCAGTTACATGATGGCACCCCCAAATCTCCATGCATTTTCTGACCCAGAGTTGGAAACCTTACATGTGGCAACGCCTGCTCCGCCCTTCCCTCCTCAGCTACTTACATGTGTTGCTCCTTCAGGCTTTCTGTTCCGCCTCACTTTCATTGGCATCAGCCAGGCTGGCGAATTGCTCGCTGGCAGCTAGGGAGGAAAGAACCCAGGAAGATACCTGATCCTGGGTTAGATGGAATGCTTCATTGGGAAAGTTCTGCTTATTTTTTTTTACAGGGGCAGGTATTCCACAGCCTCCCCAACAATATTTGGAGCCCACCCTGTACTTGACATACTTTGGTCACTGTTCTAAAAATAGACCATGACAGAAAGGCTGAAAGGTGAAATCAAACATTTTACAATCATTTGTGCATAGGAATTTGTTCATAGTGTTAGGGACAGGGCTTCTATTTTACTGTTATCTGTATTTGTGAGCTTCTGCTAATTCCTTATCTCCTTGGTGGGGCCCTGTTCAGGCTGCTTTATGAGTTTCGTTTCTTTCAACGAAAGTAAGTTTCTGAAGTGCTTAGTGCCCAGTGAATTACACTTATATAACTTATATGATTAAATACAATGGCTTAAAACATTACAAACTATTTGTTCATATCAATAGTTTTTTTAGTCCGGCCCTCCAACAGTCTGAGGGACAGTGAACTGGCCCCGTTTAAAAAGTTTGGGGACCCCTGATCTATTGGCATGAAGGTCAGTAATATGAGAAAACATTACCAGCATGTGTCTATGGTTGTAGCCATATGTCACTGTAGAAATAATTCCCTGTTGGATGTCTTGTGTAGACAAGACAACCGAGCTGTGAATAATTACTATAATGCAACAACAGTGATGTGTGGATATATCCTGTGGGCGAAAGGCACAAGAGTTTGAAAGATGTCAGTTCTGATGTCTAGTGCAACTTGGTGGTTACATGTCCCTTTAAAAGTCAGAAGACTGTGAAGACTATTAGTGGTGACATTTCCTGCCAAGTGCTTCCAGGACTCCAGTTATTCCCTACAATGTGGGAATGAAGGGCTGGCTTCTGCAGGAATGAGGAAGAAGTTTGCTGGTGCTGCTCCATTAACTCAAAAAATTCTGAACATCTAATGTGAAATGTAACATTGTTAGTTGCAACCATAAGTGCAAGCGGCCAGGAAGAAAAAGCTGGGGAAACAGCCCACCCCCGCCATTCACCTCTGCTGACTATTGGTCAGCTTCCTAACTATTTCAAACCAGTGATGCTCTAATGCTCAGTTGTAAGGATTTGCTGGTTTCCTTGAGTATTACAAAACCTGGTGGTTAAGAAAAACAGCTAATGTTGATGGGCCAGCTGGCAATGAAGCCATGTAACTGAGCCAGAGGAGCAGTTAAATTAATTTAACAAGGAAGTTTCAGAGGAATAGAAGATGGTTGGGAAGGGCAGATGGTTAGGAAAATAAAATAAGAATGAGGTTATCGGATGTGGCTAGGAAAAGAGAAAATACAGGTTTTGATGAGTAGGTATTGGAAAAAAGCGTTAATCCAAAGTACCCCAAGCAAAGACTCTGTGTGGTTATGAAGGAGAGGGGGATAGATTTTCTCCCACCATAGTCATCTAGAAAAATGTTAAATTTTACTTAAGACCAGCATCCATGATTGGAAAGTGAACATAGGGCTTTGCTGGGAGGTCCAACCAAACTTTGTGCGTGGGCATGGAAGAACCACACATACACTTGGAGGTTTCTTTGAAGCTTTCAGAGCAGCCCCTCTTATTATTGAAGACAGAAGCCATTGCATTTGAAACGGAAAGGTGGCTTTCCTCTTCTGAAGAGTGAGCAGTCCAAACAAAATTTTCTTTAAAAGACTCCTGCTGTGCATGTGGTTTGTCCTGGTGGAACAGCTCTACTATGGGGATAAAAATATGTCTTGGATTCCACAACAGCACAGTTCAGTGGTAACCCTGACTGAAATGAAAAGGACAGGCATTCTAGAATGCTACCATTCAGTAGGACCCACAAGAGTACAAGGCAGTTTCTCAAGGAGATTTTGTAAATATTTGTTCTGCAACTCTATAACCCCCCCCCCCTTTCTTTCTTTAAAAGGATAGCGTAGTGGTTAGGTTAGGATCTGGGATACCAAATCTGCACACTGCCATGAACCTTGCTGGGTGACTTTGGGTCATTCAGTGTCTTTTAGGCCAATCTACCTCATGCAATTGTGAATATAAATTGGGAATGGAGACTCATGTGTGCTGTTCCTTTGAGGAAAGACAGAATTAAAATTTATTAGATAGATACAGAAGTCAGTTCAAACATGGGTTTTAAGGAGACCACTGAATTAATCAGGAAAAGATATCTTATAAATGAGCTTTCAGTGTGAAATCTCTGTTTCTTAAGCTTGGGAGTGCTACTGCTCTGTAAATAACTGTCCTAGTGTGCTTGTCAGTGCAATTTTGTAAATACATTCTCAGTCATGACTTCAGGCAAGTAGGCATTTGGGTGTCAGCTAGTGAAGGAGGAACGTAAGTGGAATCTCATCCAGGAACTTAGTTGTTTCAGGTGTGGAGGAAGGCTGGGGTGTTGACAAGATTTAACTGTAGTTCTTAGATCAAACTGTCTCTCAGTAAGATACTGAGATGGGGCATTTTCTATGGCATCAAAAGAACTTATTGGGTGGGCTAATACGATGATAGATGCTTGGCTTTGCTGTTCTAAATTCCAGAGTTTAAATCTCTTTAAGAAAAAAACATATCCCACCTGTATTAGGCATACATCTCTCAGAATTTATGCTGGGTATCTGGAACACATGCTGGGTATCTGGGGCTGGGGCTGGGGGTGGAATTGGATAGGTGCACTTTATCATGCAAGAACATTAAAAGAGGGTTCTGTGGAAATTCCATCTTGTGCTCCACTGTTAAGGGACAAGTAGTAACCTTACTGGTTTCTTTGTGACTTTCTAATAGTTCCTCTTCAGGGGCTGAATAAAAGTTACCAGAAACATCCATCCAGACTGGACTCTCTGCTTGCTCCCTAGGAACATCTAAACCAAAAAACATGTGATGTCATTAGGCTACATATCTCTTCACCCCCTCCCAACATCCTTCCAGTCAATGATATGAGTCATCTACAAAGATATATACAGTGTGGTATAACATCATATCATGTTTGTATTGGATGTCACAAGGAAGGGAAAGAAAAGAGACTCAGAGAAGCAGCAGGAGCTTTGTGTCTCTGACACCCTCTGGTTTGGCCTTGCATCATCATAAATCATTCCTCTCTTCAGGGCTGCCCTCCTGAGATTCCAGAACTGTCCCAACCCTGTTTAATTTTCTTTTCCCCTATGATAAACAGGCTCTGTTTCTTCAGAATTTTGCTTCATTTGTCATCCATCAGACATTTAGTGCTTTACTCCTCATGCGTATGGATCCTCTTCAAAGCACAGGGTGGAATCCTAAATTGAGTTACACTCTTCCAAATCCCTCAACTTCAGTGAACATGGGGTGTAACTCTTCTCAGGATGGCATGGATAATAATCACAATGTCATTCTCTATTTTACAACTCAACAGCTCTAGAAAGCAAATCCATGCTATCAAAATGCCTTCAAAAATATAATGTGCCAAGACATCATTGTGCCAATTCTCCTTTCAGAGGGGATAATAATAATAAAATTGACTCTGGACTTGTCAAGGGAGGATTCTTGATTTCGTCTCCTCATATATATAGTTTCAACTATCTTCCAGACAAGCTGAAAAGATAAAACTTAGAACAACTAAACAACTAGACATGCCCTATCACATATCTATTTCAGCAGGGCCCAGCATGAAAAGTAGGATTGCACCACGTTAGCCACTCCCTAGTTCAAGCCACAACTATCAGTCAAGCCAGGAAGTCTCATGTCTTTAAAAATAATATGCTCCACATCACTTTTCGAAAGAAAAATCTAAGACTGCAAGTGCAAACATCTCTCCTTTAAGACCACACAGAGAGCTCTGTAGCCAATGCAGTATTTATCTCATCCAGAAATCAGAATGCCTATAATCTACATCTTCCAGCTGTCAAGAGGAGAGTAAGCATGTGATGCTGTCTAGAATTTAGTGCTCTCCACATATCTTCCTGTGCAACAGGCACTTTTTGAAATACAGGTGTTTTTGGTTGACGTTTTGCTTCTACAGGTTAGGCCAGCTTAATCAAATGCTGTGAATTGGCTGCATCTGGAAGGACATGGAACACATTCTGTAAAGCTCAAAAATTACAATGAAAAACAATTTCCATTGTGGCTATGTATGAAATCTATGCAAAGAAAAGAAATTGATCCGTAACAGTCCCCAGAATACTCAGTAGAACATAATAGTTCTACTGGAAATACATTCTAGGCTTCCTCTCTTTAGGAAGATGTTATTTATTTATTAGTTAGTTAGTTAGTTAGTTAGTTAGTTAGTTAGTTAGTTAGTTAGTTAGTTAGTTAGTTAGTTTTCTATACCGCTCTATCACCAAGGGGCTCTGGGCGGTATTACAAGATGGCAGTGTTCTGCTCAGAGTTGTTATCTGTTGTGTAGTTGTTAAAAACACAAAAGCTTTGCCAGAGAGAAGAGGAGCAAATTCATCAGACTTTGCTTCAAAGATAATGTGCCCTCTCCCCAATCCCTGAAAGCTCCAATGCAATCTGCTCTGCCAGGGAGAGTCACATGAACAGTGTTGTTCGGGTATTAAGGAGCATTGCCTGTTTCTGGAATCCACATTCAAATTGGGCCACTATGTACCTGTACATTTTAAAACTTTGCTAGGAGCCTGAACACTGAATTCCCAGCACAGGACTGTTTTGGCCTTCTGTCTCCAAAAGGGTTCAGAAGTTGTTTAATGTGGCCCTTGAATGAGAGTAGACAACTTATCTTTAACAACAGCTCACAACTCTAGAATTACCTGGCAAAGCTTGATCTGACACAGTGATAAAAATGTACCACCTGCTAATTGCTGCAGATCCAGTAGGTATTAGGCACAACTGCAGGGGCCCGATGAAAACAATTCTTACTCCAGGCACTGCAGAACCAATGAAATAAGCTGTCCTCTATGCCGCCCTTACTGTTCAGAAGGAACCGGTAAGCTCATACAACCAATTGGCTCATGGGGGAACGTAGATGTTACTTTCAAGGCATCTCACCTTCTGTCTGGCTCAGCACTAGACCAGTAGCACAGGAAGTTACCAGCAGATGTGCTGTGCATGAGAATTACCTAAATATGGATCTGCCTAGTCCTGTGTGTGAGCGCAGTAAAGAGCTCTTCCAAACAAATATATACCAAAAAGGAAAACTTATATTTATTTCAAGTAACTTCGGATCACAGGCATTGTTCCAGGTGAAAGGTAGATAGATGAAACCTTAGTCTAAAGAGATAACTTGCCCTATAACAAGTGGGCATTCTATCATGCCGTCGCGTATGTGTGATATGCTTCTGTGGGAAAGCCCCAGCAGGAGCAGGTAGCCATTACCATTGTGCTCGGTACAAAGGAGAAGAAGAAAGAAAAATGGCTGCAGGGTGAAGAAGGAGTAATTGGTGGGCAGAGCCTAGACCTGGAGACCAAACAATAGAACAGCTGAAAGATACACAGCACCCCTCATTGTCCAGGCGTTCATAAGTCACTTATTCCAACACTAATTTGAACACGGAGGCTTTATAATTACAGAAACTGGCTAACAATAAGCAAAAGGAGAAAATCTTTTCAGTGCTTCACACATAGGCAAAGCTACAAGGGAGCAGGGGTGTGTGTGTGCCTCACAATGGGTACATGCCTGAGGGGAACAGAAAATCGCTCCCAACTCCTCTCCCTTCCCCCACCCCCCCCAGTGACCCCCCTTTGCGCCCGCCCCCCCGATTTACCTTAGTTCTTAGTTTCAGGTTTAGTTTCAGACTGAAAAGTGGCCTATTCTGTTCAGGATGAAATGGGCCCTTGTGGGAACTACACTATCCAGAAGACCTTGCAAGCCCCAAGGGATCCTGGGCAGTGTAGTTCCCATTCAGACTTTTTCAGCCTGAACTGAACAGGCTGCTTTTCAGCCTGAAACTAAGAACTAAGGTAAGGGGGGGGGGGGGGGGGGGCAGGAGTGGGACCCATGGGGGGGGGCAGAAAATGCAGAGTCTGCCCCAGCACAGTTTGACACAGCTACGCCTCTGGCTTCACAATACACTACACTGCAAAATAATAAAATAAAAATTAGAGAACCCAAATCAGGTTTTTCTGTTCTCATCACACAAAATACAAAGAGATGTTTCTTACAACAGTGTTTTTAAACTATGGACAAATGTGTGACTGGACTCCCACATTTTATAAAGAAATCTTGCAGGACACACCCTTTGTTACAATTCTTCCGGTTAAAGAGCGATTAAATCATGAAATTTGGCTGGATAATACCTTTCCTTACAAAAGGGGCTCTTCAGTCAGCCGTTCCCTTCTAAGCTGTTCCAAGTCATCCTGACTTCAACAAGTTCACCCCTTCAACAATCAGTGCAGCAAACTGTGGGGCTCGTTTGGATCTAGCAGCTGTTCAACATGCTCTGCTGTAGGCCTCCCCACGTCAGTCCCTGTCTCCCGCTCCTCATTCTTTCATGAACTAGTTCTCTAAGAAGAGCAAAGGAAAAAGTTGTACAGTATACATAAGATGATGCACTTTATCCACGATCTCTATATTTCATTTATAAGAGAGAGCCGTAGCATACGACAGACAAGCCAGATTTTTCGTCTGTTCCATTCCAAGGGCAGCACAGCTGTACAGTCAGTTTCCCCTCTGCAAATACGATTCCTTCAAGCCATATAGTATCCTTTACACCTAAATCTGCATAGCATAGTGTCCACAAAATGTGAACATGCACAATGTCCTGCTATGCAACACAGCAGCTTTTTCTCTGGTGCTTCTGCCTGTGCTTCAACCAGTCAACAGAACCAGGAACAAATTGAACTTCCAAATGCAGATGCCTTTGGAAGTGGTTAATCATGACTGTGACAGCTTCCAGGAGGAGACTAATAACATGGCTTTAGAAGATGAGCCGTTTGCAATCGGGTAAAATTATTTGGTGTACTAGTTATTGCTTTGGGGGTTGATCCAGCCAGAATGAAGCCATTTTAATTCCAAGGGCTTTAACAGGAGAACTGACACTTGGCAACAACAAATTCCAACTTTGTATAAAGTGTGCTTTGTTTCACTAAAAGAGGAGGAAAGCATATTTAAATGGCTATTTCTAGTGCAACCCCCACTGCACTTTTCAGGGCTAAAGAAGTTGGAACGCAGATGGTCTAGAATGTGCTTGCCTCTGTATACAGTGGGTGACTCACTCTGGCAGCCTGAGCGGTTACTTGCTTTTGCGTTGTCCCCAGTGGCAAGGCTCATACAGTAGTTCTGGCTTATGTCCTGGCCTTCTATGAAGCAGATGTACATGAATGCAGATGGGCATGTTTCAGTGCCTGTACTTTTATTGCTAGGAACTGGCAGTTCAGTCCTTCTGTTGACACATTATTGAGGTTAAATGGCTGAGATCCACTGGACACCACACCACATGAATTTTGGTCTCTTACTGCACTGGCCTCAGGATCACTTAGATCAGTTCTACATTCTCCCCAAAGGCATTTTTATGCTTAGCTCAGTAATTTATACAGTGCTTTTCAAAATGCTCCACACACATTGTCATTTGGTAATCTTTACAACAACCCTGCAAGGTAGGGCTCTATGATTATCCCCATATTACAGATGATGCTGGAACCTCAGAGACAGCAGTTTACCTGGCCACATACTACAGTCATAACACAAGAGCCATTTCTTAGCTACTACACCACATCAGCTTATTTTGCCTTCTTTAATTTTATAGGATTAAATACACAAAAACTATTGAAGCTTCTAAAACCTAGTAAATTAGTATTAAAACTGGTTTAGCCAAGGACGTAGGGGGAGGGTTCTCGGGTTCAAACCCTCCCCATTACATGTTCAAAGCTCCGCCCACCCGTTTGAGGGTTTGTTGTATTTTAAAGTGTTTTTTCAATCTTCGGTCTGCAGGGGACACAATTTTTAAGCTAGCAGCACCAAACTTTCAGGGTATCTTTAGGAGACCCTCCTGATGAGCCTACCCAGGGTTGGTGAAGTTTGGCTCAGGGGGTCCAAAGTGATGGACTCCCAAAGGGGGTGCCCCATCCCCCATTGTTTCCACTGGAAGCTAATAGGAGATGGGGGCTACACATTTGAGGGTCCATAACTTTGGCCCCCATGAACCAAACTTCTCCAAACCTGGGTGATATCATCAGGAGAGTCTCCTACTGATAACATCTAGGTTTTATGAAGTTTGGTTTAAGGGGTCCAAAGCTATGGACTCCCAAAGGGGGTGCCCCCATCCCCCATTGTTTCCATTGGGAGCTACACATTTGAGGGTCCATAACTTTGGCTCCCCTGAACCAAACTTCACCAAAGATGGGTGGTGTCATCAGGAGGGTCTCCTAAAGATACCCTGAAAGTTTGGTGCTGCTAGCTTAACAATTGCACCCCTGACAGCAGGCACCCCCCAAATTTCCCCAGATTCTCCTTTTAAATCCATCCCCTTCAGCATGGATTTAAAGGGAGAATCTGAGGTCCCCGGTTTAAACATTGAAAGTGATGCTGTTTAAGGGTGGGGGAGAATCCACCCCAAAACAGCATCTCTTTCAATGTTGTTTTAACTGGGGACCCCAGATTCTCCCTTTAAGGTGGATTTAAAAGGAGGATCTGGGCTCCCTAGTTTAAACATCATTGAAAGTGATGCTGTTTGGGGGTGGATTCCAGCATCACAGCAGCCGACCATGGGGAGGGGAGGCACGCACGCAAAACTCTGATTTTGTACCAGGCTCCATTTTTCCTAGCTACACCTCTGCCTGGAGGAGAGGACAGAAGGGACTGCTGGCTGGGCACCCAGCCAGTGGGGGGGAGCGGGGCAGGGAATTCTGCCATCCCTGGCCTCGGAGAGCTGCTCCACTGGGCCTCCCAGGAGGCTCTCGGCCCGGCTCTGACTGGGCAGCGGGATGTGGTGGGTAGAGTGTCGTGCTGAGATTTGGGAGCCCCGAGTTCAAATCCCCAGTCTCCTGAAGAAGCTAGCTGGATGACCTTGGCCAAGTCACGTGTTCTCAGACTCTACTACCTTGGAGGGCTGTTGTAAGGATGACAGTGGAAAACTCTGGGAAGAAGAATAGAGTACCCAAATGTGTTAGAGTGCTCCCTTCTCTTTCTTCTCTACTAAGCTCCTCCAAATTTTTATATTTCTGTTAATGTATGTTTATATCCTCCAAATGTTAACATTTTTGTAATGTTTTAACGTTTACACTTTGTAACGTTTTATATTATTGTATTTTTATAAGTATATAAGCCACCTTGAGTCCCTTTGGAAATTGGCGGGGTAGAAATGCAAAATAAAAAAAATAAATACTGAGGCTGGGGCAGGGCTTGGGGAGGCATGGCCACCCACCTCAGGGGTGGGTGGGGGCATGGCCCCGCCCCAACCCCCCATAAAAAACCTATACCTACGTCCCTGGGTTTAGCTTCCTGACCAGAGGCGGGGCTACCAGGGGGCAGGTATGTGTGCCATGCACCAAGCGCATGGTTTTGGGTCATGTGGGAAGGTGAGGGAGGGGCCTGGGGAAGGGGTCGGGGGGATTTTGCACCCCCCCACGTGACCCAAAACCATGCACACGGTGCATGGCACACACACACCGCCCCCTGGTAGCCCCGACTCTATACTTCCCAGACCTTGTGAGCCCCAAGGACTCCTGGGAACTGTAGGAGCATGGAAACCACACAGCACCCCAGTGATTCCGGCTGTGAAATCCTTCGACAATACAGATATTAACATTCACAATATCATTTTTCCAATTAAATTTAATTTAAAAAAAACATTACTTTGGGGGTCATATAGTCTATTTGATGTAAAAGAAACTTGTAGTTGAAGGGGCAGATGATATCCCTCGACACATGGGAGGACCTGGAATTTTTGAATTTTTGTCAGTAAGGAACTGCACACAAGCATATAGCCTATTGTGCTTCCTCTGTTGCCTGCGACAAATGTCAGTTGGGGGTCAAACTTTAACAGCTGATATCCTGATGGCATTCATGAAAGGCTACTAACAGCATTCAAAGAATTGAACTTAAATATGAGGGAAATGTGTGTGCTTTCATTTCCACTGGTTTGTGTGCATTTTATTTATTCTATGTAAAAAGAGGACAACCCTAGGTTGTTATTTTTTTAAAAAAAACAGCAGGTTCAAAAGCTTTGGGAAGCCATCTTGAAACAGGCATGGCCACCTGAGGGATAGCTGCTTTGTTCCTCTAGATCCCTGCTCTCCTAAAAGCCCTTTGTTCATGGCTGCCATAAAAAACAAAGGGTCAGTTTTTGACACGGCTCTTAGAAATGTTCTTATTATTGTGTTTGTTTATCCAACATCCTTCCATCTAAGAAGGAAGCCTGGAAGTAACTTTGGTGTTTAGAAGCAGCTGTCTGAAGAAGAGCAAGAAGAATGAGAACTGTGGGAGAATGCAGAGGGGGAAAGCGAGGAGAGGAGGCAAAGGAAAATAAGGAGCAGAGCTTTTGCCTCAGGCTATTAGCAAACAGCCTGTGAAAGCCTTTGCCTTAAACATACTCACACACACAGTTGGGCAGCCTGTGACTCAAACTGTCATTTCCTTGTAAGGAACAAGTACCGTTAAAGCCTTGGTTCGATGTGGGTGGGCGCCTGCGAAGACACACTGTCTCATCCCATTCAGGAACTGCCCTCTGTCACTGCAGTCATGGTAGTCTGAATGTTTGTTGTTTGAGTAAATAAACCAGTCAGTGTCTCAGGCTAGCTGTGAATTCTCTTTCCTCCCACCATATAGAGCCCTTGCTTCCATCCCTAGGGAACAGAGGGGGAAGGGGGGGAGCAGTCCAATAGCAACAACAAGATGAAAAAATTGGGGGGAGATCCAATGCCACCCACTAAGCTCTAACCTTCAAACAATCAGTGACCAAATTATGTCAGTACAGACCCTAGCAGCATCCTGTTAGCACTTGGCTTTTTGAATATGGAGTGGAATAGGGACTGATTTTGAAAGCCACTTGCTTTAAAAAGAAAACCTTGAGAAAATAAATTCTCACCAAAGGCCTGAGTTGTTTGCCAATAAGACATAGTCCAGAACCCAAATTTGACAAAAGTTCAGAATTTGGGTTTCCCCTTTAACTTGCTTCCTTAAAATTCCACTTCTCTTATAGCTAAAAAAAATAAAAATCAAACCTCTTGTCCAGTTTGTGGAAATTCATCTACTTGTGACTGACCTACTTTCAAAAGTGAAAAAGGCAGAAGTTTTATTTTTAAAAATCAAAAACTGCATGCCTGTTTGCCTGGGGTTTTCTTTGGGGTGGGGGGTTGGATGGTAAATAGCCAATGTTTAATGCATACTATTTGGACAATAGTTATATATAGGCAATAGTTATGCATGTATTAAAAGAAAAAATATCACCCCAAAAAACTTTTCCTAGCTTATTTTCTAATAATCACTTCAAAAGACAAAGACACACACTAGATATTAAGAAAATGTCAGTGAATTTGCAGTACAAGTTTGAACAGACATGTACTCTTCTAACTCCACTGAAGTAAATGAGTAACTCACTCTAGTACTGTACTGTTAGTTTCTTCTCACTCTTAGATTATTTTTTGCTTTCTCCATAACTCTCTTTGTTTTGTGGTTGGCCAGAATTCTTTTGTTAAGTCTCATCATGAGGCATCTGTGGGACTTGGAAATTTTGTTTTAAGTCTGCCATGGCAAACATGAGACCCAGAAGTACAAACTGTGGTGCACAGATGATGTACTATTATTTCTCTAACCTTCACTGTGTTGATGTGCACACCATTCTTTCAAATTTATGTCATTTTCACAGCAGAAACTAGACATTGAAACAAAGGCCTGATCTGTCCTCTGTAAACATCCACTCAGTAGGTACAGTATTTTCAAAGCCAAAGATAATGTTGGGACCATTAGAGAAAAGGATTTATAAAAAGTTTATATATTATATTTAAAACATTTATATGCCACCTTAACATGGCTCAAAAATTGAAATGATAAAATGATGAACATAAAGTTATTAAAATTCACAGCCATTAAAAAGATCATTAAAAAGAAGGATGAAAGGATGACAGGGAGATTGTAGAGAAGCTGAATGAATTCTTTGCATCTGTCTTCACCCAAGAGGAGATGAGGAAAATTCCTGCACCTGAACCAAGATTCTTAGGAGATGAACCCGAGGAACTAGCAAAGATAGTGGTAGACAAGAAAGAAGTTCTGGCAGCCATTTATAAACTAAATGCTACCAAATCCTCTGGCCCAGATTGCATTCACCCAAGAGTTCTTAAGGAGCTCAAGCATGAAATTGCTGTTCTTACTTTAATATGCAACTTATCCCTGAAATCGGCCTCCATCCCTGAAGACTGGAAGATGGCCAATGTCACACCAATCTTTAAGAAAGGATCTAGGAGGGACCAAAGGTAAGTACCTAGTCCAGTCAGTTTTGACATCTGTTCCTGAAGTAAATTTAGTACAGAATCTGCTCCATTAAAGATAAAATTATAAAACATGTAGAAACGCAAGACCTGCTGAGGAAAAGCCAGCATATGAAGCTTTTGCAGAACAAGTCCCTGCCTTACCTAAAATCCTACTTCAGGAGGTTGGCTTTGACTGTGTAAACAGGCATGTGGATAAGGGGGAACTGTGGACATTGTCTACTTGGATTTCCAAAAGGCTTTTGACAAGTTCCTCACCAGAGACTATTGAGAAAACTGAGCAATCAAGGAATAAGTGGGGAAGTCCTTTTGTGGATTCAAAACTGGTTGAGAAACAGGAAGCAAAGGGTGGGTGTAAATGGGAAGTTCTCACAATGGAGAGATGTCGGGAGTGGTGTCCCCCAAGGATCCGTTTTGGGACCAGTGCTCTTTAACCTATTCATAAATTAACCTGGAAGTAGGGGTGATCATTAGGAAAGGAATTGATAATTAGGATAATTAGGAAAGGAATTTCCTATGATAATTAGGAAAGGAATTGATAATAAAACTGCAAAGATTATCATGCCCTTATATGAAGCAGCGGTGCAACCGCACTTGGAGTTCAGTTCTGGTCACCAAATCTCAAAAAGGATAACAAAGAGATAGAAAAAGTGCAGAGAAGGGCAAAGAGGATGATTGAGGGATTGGAGCACCTTCCTTATGAGGAGAGGCTGCAGTGTTTGGGACTCTTTAGTTTGGAGAGAAGACGTCTGAGGGGGGATATGATTGAAGTCCATAAAATTATGCATGCGGTAGAAAAGGTTGACAGAGAGAAATTTTTCTCTCTTTCTCACAATACTAGAACCAGGGGGCATTCATTGAAAATGCTGGGGGGAAGGACTAATAAAAGGAAACATTTCTTCACACAACGCGTGATTGGTGTTTGGAATATGCTGCCACAGGAGGTGGTGATGGCCACTAACCTGGATAGCTTTAAAAGGGCTTGGACAGATTTATGGAGGAGGAGTCGATCTATGGCTACCAATCTTGATCCTCCTTGATCTGAGATTGCAAATGCCTTAGCAGACCAGGTGCTCAGGAGCAGCAGCAGCAGCAGCAGGCCATTGCTTTCACATCCTGCATGCGAGCTCCCAAAGGCATCTGGTGGGTCACTGTGAGTAACAGAGTGCCGGACTAGATGGACCCACACCAGCCCAGCTCTTCCAACCAGGTTGGCATGGGGGAGGAGGGGGTGGGGGCATTGTGCCTGGGGTCATTTGACTCCCCTGTCCCCATGGGCGGTATGCCACTGGCTGCAACGATAGGACATACTGGAAAACATTGGGCCTTTCCCCACTTACATTTTGCAGCGCGCTACTCTGAGCGCGAACGATTTCCACCCCGGGGTTGTGTTCCCCAGTCAGAAGGTGACGTTTTCTTCAGCGTCAAAAATGACGCATGCTGAAGGGACGTTAGAGCGCAGAGTCAGGGTGGCTGCGTTGTCGCCGCCCGGACTCGTGGGGAGCACCGCTGGACCACGCGCTATTTGGGGGCAGTAGCGTGCAGCAAATGGTAGGTGGGGAAAGGGCTATTGATTCATAGAGTCACCATGAGTCAGAAGTAAATTAATGACACTTAACACACACATATCTGAGTATTTGTTATCAGTATCAGTTATGAATTATGAGTATCATCATAACTCACTACCGTGTTTCCCCAAAAATAAGACAGGGTCTTATATTAATTTTTGCTCCAAAAGATGTGTTATGGCTTAATTTCAGGGAATGTCTTACTTTTTCCCATGATTTTGCGCCCCCCACATGACCAAATCAGCTGCACTAGGGAATCTGTAACTAGGGCTTATTTTTGGAGTAGGGTTTATATTTCAAGCATCCTCCCAAAATCCCAAAAATCATCCTGGGGCTTATTTTGGGGGTAGGTCTTATTTTCAGGGAAACAGGGTAAAACCTCAAACTTTCATATTGTGAACCTTAACCATTATCCCACATTTTAGTCCACATTCTTCACATCATGAAGCCTGTACATTAAAAACTACACTTTTCAACATTTACACTTGTTCTTGTCCCTATGCCTGCCACTCTGCTATCAGGAAGTCCCAACTTCTATGCAGGTTTAAAGTCTTGCTATCTAGCACAAAATGGAAATCTCAAGATCTAGAGCAGGGGTCTGCAACCTGCGGCTCTCCAGATGTTCTGGGACTACAATTCCCATCAGCCCTTGCCAGCATGGCCAATTGGCAGGGGCTGATGGGAATTGTAGTCCAAGAACATCTGGAGAGCCGCAGGTTGCAGACCCCTGATCTAGAAGATCCCAAAATAACCACTTTGGTGTCCTGTTGAGGATATCTTTAACTAAAGAATCACAGAATAACAAAATATGACCAGTGGTCTCAATCATGCCAGAGGCACAATGACAAAGGCATCGAAGAGTGGAATATTAGCAAATTAGTTCGGCTGTAGTCAAAACATTCAGTCTACCTAGCATAAATGTTCAGCTAGGAACAGTAAGGCATTTTAAATATGAAGGACGATTTGCAGGTGGGAAGATTCGAAGAGATAGGGTAGGGCATAAATGGCTAGGTTGAAACTTCATGCTAATTCTATCAAGTTTGTTTACCCTCTTTTTGATTTCTCTCAATGCTTTCTAATAGCCCATATTTTGGATCATTATAATGGAAAGACAAAAACACTTGAATTTGCTATCCACAAACGTCATCTAGGTACTTTAGTAAGTATCATCCCTTAGAAAATATAAAAGAATTCCATCAGAGAGTGATACTGGTGATTTCCCCACTGAAAAACCTGTTTACAACCAGGTTTCAAAAGAAACAACACCTTTTCATCATGGTTTCACCCTCCCACTGCAGCATGTGTCTGATGAGGACATCGATGTCTATCACAGTTTCAAACAGTGCAGCACTCCCCACGAACATGCGATCTGCTCAGCGGCTCTGTTGTTCCTCATCCTGATTGGCTGTTCTGTTGTGTTGGGATGGGAATTTTTTTAACCTTTTTTTTTGCGCAGCTACGTCACTATGTAGATTCGTAGACAGAATTTCCCTGCCTATGCGGTAAGGAGCTTTCTTCTGATTGGCTATTGTGTTGGAGCAGGAACGAAAGCTGTTTTTCGCACACAGCTGCATTTATGCGCAGCTTCGACATTTTATAAACTCTTTACACTTGCAGGTTTGTTGGCCCAAAAGTCTAATTTCTGTTTACAATTTACAGTCGGCACACAAGTCAAAGAACGTTTCCACATAGCCATGTTTCAACGTAGCCTCCACTGGCACGAAACAAAAAAAAGGGCTGCGCACACTTTGCACACAGACCACTGCGCTCTGATTGGCTGGAAGGCTCCACATCACTCCCTATGGCGGGAAAATAAACCTAGATTCTGTCCCCTGAACTTCCCCACTGATCCGGCTTCAGCTCGTGTTTTTAAAAAAGGTGCACTTCCATGCAGGTTTCTAAAAAACATGTGATAAAGGGGAGAGCGTGCGCCAGAACCGGGATGAATCTGTGATCAGCAGTTAAGCAGTAGGGAGTTCTTGCTAAAACCTTGATATTTCGCATGAGTATCACATGATTAATTGACCGTGGGAATCGACCACTGAAAAAAAGAAAGGAAACTGCAGACAAAAACAACAGCTTCTAAAATTGTTTCCTGAGAAATACAAGGAAAATGACCAATCCAAAACTGAGCCTGATGTTGAGACAGCAAAAAACAAAGGAAGACAGAGAGTGCTTGTGGGTCTATTGCAATTTAACTAATATCGCACTAGTTACAAAAGCAGAGTCCCAAGCATACAGTTTGGCCTCCCTCCACTCTGAGGATTCAAGTTTGACTCTTTACTTTGTTCCAAGGGAATAAAGAAAAGAAAAAAAATGTGACCCTGACCTCCTTTTACTCTCATACACACAAATGATTCTTTTTAATATTCAGATGAGCTGTGACATGAAGAAGGCCCGTGAGAACAAACACCTGCCATTTCTTTGGGCAGCATTTTAAACAGACATTAGCTATACAGTTTTGAAGCAAATTTGATATATTATTGCGACAGATATCTTTCAAAATTACCAAGTGTCTCCCTTTTGGTGCCCACAAACCTCTTCCCTGATGCATTAAAAAAATCAACACTTTTTGTGAATGAGTGCAATGGGGAACAGGATTTTAGCTAATCCTGAAGAAGTAATCCAAAATTGGCTACTAGAGTCCTGGATTGGGATACCTTTAATTGGGCTAATTCTAGTAGGTTTTTAAAACATTATGATACTTTAATTACACATAGGATTTTATTAGGTCTAGGTCATGAGAATAATTTCAAATAAGATATTTAAGTCTTGCATAACCTGACTGATGGTGCCTTTTTGATAGCTTGAGTTAGCAGAATAAAACTTCCAACATCTCTGAACATTAAAGCATATATGGGTCACATGTTCAGCCATTAGAATCAAGATTACAAATAATCAATGTTGCAAAAGAAAATATTAGAGTTTACAAGATCAGCAAATGTAGTAATGCACTGCTGACCCAGCAGCACCGTGGTAGAACGTTGGCACACCAACGGACCTACGGCCTTCTGGTCGCACCGCACCCCCACTCCTCAACCCCGTATGAGTCACGGGTCATGAACTATCTGGCTCAGTCACCGGGCGCAGGGACAATGGTCTTGCCCCCAGGTGAGGATTAGGCTTAGACGCTTACGCTCTTCCGCAAGACGTAGCCAGGTGAGATCATGCATCACATGATGATCTCCCCGACCTCCCGGGCCTCCCGGAACTCCCTCCGTTCCTCCCTTCTACACGCCCCCGATAGAATCACAATAAAAGGTGCCAGGAACCAGCACGCGGGAGACTCGCTAGGAACACGGACCTCCGCGCTCCCGCTGCTGGCGATCTCCACCAGATGTTATCTCCGCGTCTCGTCTCGTTTTTGCGCTGACCACGTGGGTCGACTACAAGCAAATATGTGTCTCCAATTTCATTTGGGGGAAAATGTTGAAATGAATATCTACTATATCAACCATTTTTCTGGTATTAAATGGCTGCTTTATAAGCAAAAGCAACTTGTGTCAGGACTAGTAAAATTGGCAATAAATAACATTTCTCTTTATTCCACAAGATCTGCAACATGTGTGTCCTGAGAGCACTTAGCTAACTACATTTTCTTGACATTATCCAATGAATTTATCTTGAACTAGAATCACAAAGATATTATTATTTTTATTTTTTAAATAAGGGCGGTCATTTTGCACTGCAGATGATGCAACAAGTAGGAGAGTGGTATGAACGGTGACCTTCTTCAACACCAGCAACAAGGACACCTATGCTGGGCTTCTGCCTGTTCCCTAGTAGCAAAGCCACATTAAGAAGTTGGAAAGCAGGGGATGTGTCTTCATATAAACTGTAGGACACTCTAGAGTGAAACTAGCTACCAGTCCAGCACATTATCATGCTTCAAATAGATCAGATTATGTCTTTTACATTTTTACTAATAGAATAAATAGCACAGTTTACCTTCTGTTCTCACAAGATTGGTTTATCATATATGAGAACAACAGTTTTCCTGGCACAAAGCAGGAAAAAACATAAAGCAGATCTATTTTGTGGAGACGGATTAGAATGTGTATAAATTTGTATTTAATCAAGAAACATGGAAGTCATAGAACCAAGAATTTGATGAATCAAAATGGGTTCTGTGTATACAGACCAGCAAGCCTGCATTTTTGCAGTAGGTCAAAAGGCAGGTTACCAGCTTGCTAGTGAAGATGCAGGCAGGTACAGATACACATCTTTGGGATCTTGTAACTACAGGCTACTACGTGACAGAAGCCATATACATTTATTACTCTGTTTTTGGGTTAGAAATGAATGTGATTAATTAAATAAGGAAAAAGTGTTTTTCTATATAGTTAAATGAACACAGAAATGATAATGAGAGATTCACATGTATTAGTATTTCACTATAATTATATTGTGTTAGAATCAGTGTATGTAAAATCTTTTAAATGTTTTAACATTTCATGCTGGTAAGGAAGTTTTATGATGGTAAGGAATGCTGCATTGCTTAAGGACATCTCTCTCTGGGAGAAACTTAGCAAAACGGGTTTTTCTTGGAGATAGAGTCTAGCTTTATGGCAGCCCTTTGCATATGCCTAGAGGGCCATAAGCTAACAGCATGCAGCGTTTGAGTAACAGAAGGAACATAGAATAAGAGGCTGTCTTACTGTGACCAGGAGACAGATTCTGTCCAATGAGATTTGAACATACATGCTTGTAGCACGTGAAAGGGGTATGGATTAATACGTGAAACTTAAGGGGATGAACCGTGTGACGTCTGTACTCTTTGCATCTATAAAGACTGGGGTCTTTCATATGCTGGGTGTGACTCTCACTCGAGAGCCACCCGGAAGGGGGCGTGTCTCTCATTCGAGGGCACCCGGGGCGTGTCTCTCCCTCAGGAGAGTTCACCTTCTGTAACTTTTCTAAATTCTGCTAAGTAAAAACTGTCTGTTTGTTTCTAATGTCAGATGTCTTTTGCTTTTATTTCTAACTTAGTTTTTCTTAAACTAATTCTGCTGTGTAGGACCAGAGACGTGGTCCTGGCCCCACAGTTTATTTTATTCCTACCCTGCGCCTTTCTCACCAAGGCTGGGCCCAGGATAGTTAGATGCTACAAGCAGCAGAATCTCTTCCTGTCTCTATTCCTACTAATGTCTGATATAACACTTTTTAATTTACTGCTTATTTATAAAAGAATTTATATTCTTATTTTCCCATTTAGTTGTTCAGCCCAAAATATGCAATTATAATAAAATCAGTCAAACTGATTAGTGAGCATTAGAATGTGAACAGTGGTTAAAAATCACAGCCAAGAAATCGGTGCAATAATAAAAGCACTAGAGAAACTATGATTTCACCAGCAATATCTTTATTCACCAAAAATAAAAACAAAATATTCCATCAGAAGCTGTGAGAAAAAATAAGAACAAGACAAAGCTAAAGGAAGAATAAAACAAAGAGTCCTTGACTTTCATCTCCGGTGAAGGCACTGAATGAATCTCCCACATCCAGCACATTATAGGATGATGTGATGACAGCATAGAAAAGTCAAGAGCATAGGCCCCTTCCGCACTCGCAAAATAATGTGTTTTCAAACCACTTTCACAACTGTTTGCAAGTGGTTTTTGCCATTCCGCACAGCTTCAAAGAGCACTGAAAGCAGTTTGAAAGTGCATTATTCTGCATGTGCGGAATGAGCCATAGAGATAGCTAAGGCATTTCTTTCCATGAAAATGCGCATTAGATATACCTACCAAAGTTGGCAAAAGAAGCTACTAAGGCAAAAGAGTCACACACACATGCCCCAAGCTGAACCCTCACTGAATTGTGGAAGGAAAAAAATCAGAATGTGAACCAAGGTGTGAGATGGCGGTGGAGTTCTCACACACTGCTATAAGCCTATTTTTTGATGACCAGCCAGCTTGATACTAAAACTCCAAGCCAAAGCAGGAAAAAGCCCTGAGAGAATGATCTCTGGAAAACACACCGGTGAGGCCACCCAGCAGCTCTTTTTCTGAGCTGAGATTTGATAGGAGTCCATCCAACACTTTCCTTTGAACCAACCTTACCCTGCCGTAGGCCAGACAGTAAGGAATACATTTAGCTATAAATAACTTCCTTTGACTGAAGATGCAAATGCATAAATGCCAGATTCATTAGAGAAGCATATGTTCAAAGATCTCTAAGAATGATTCCCTTTATGTCATCCTTTTAGACAAAAGACAAATGGAGCCCCTACTTCTAGTGTAGGCTGTAGGCATCATTATGAGATCCATCTTGAATTTAGTCATGGAGGTCTGGTATCAGTGTACCCCACAGGTACTTGTCATTGCTCTCAAATGTCCAGTAACGCACAGTTGGATTTGATCAATTCTTCCTTTGGAAAATCTGCAACAGATCCAAAATGGTGTAGTAAAGCAAATGTACATTCCATCGGAAATTTAAAACATGTAAACAGGCTGACAGAAATCATCAGAGGGATGTGAGAAACTTGTAAATTAACAACAAATGCTGAGGGAAAATGATCAGGACAAATGCAATGATGTTTTTTCACGAGCACACAGAAAGTCTAATCTTCAGCTTCAAAAACAGATGGTGTACTGAACATCGGATACCCAAAAAGCAGAGAGATCTTTGGCAGATGGCCATTGAAATATAAACAAATGCAATTTGTTGTGCTTTGTCTTTTACATTTTTTCCTTTTTTTAGTTATGTGAAAACAGTTTGCTACATTCATCATAGACTACATTTTCATTTTAAGACTTGGGTAAGAGCTGGAAATTCTGCAAACTGCTAGCATGATATGGAATATTAACAAGGGTTGGCTGGCACAGTTACGGTACTTTCCACTCCAGATGTGTAGACCCTGCCTGGGATTCAGGCAGCACACAGTGAGGTGAAGAAAGAGAAGTATGAACTGGGTTGCAGACTGGTGATATTGCTGTGGAAATTGCTGCTGCCTCTATACATGTATCACCCAGCTTGTATATCTTTTTTTGCATTTGCCTTAGGATGGGTCTATGACTAATTGTTTGAAGAAGGGAATGCACTTGTGGTGCCCAAGTCTCTAAAAATATCCTTTAAAATGAGGTTACTAAATAGGTACTTAAAATATTTATGCTCCACCTTTTCAGACATCTGCTCAATGTGTCTCAAAAACGATAACATTGTGAACTCATCTAAGGCAACTAAAAAGGCTATCAACCTCTAACAAGGAGAGAAAAATCTCAGAAGAATTTGAAAACATCTTAGTTTATGCAATTTACCACTCTGCACTGAAAAAGGGGTGGAGGCTGGACAAGGAGTAAACATTTCAGCTCTCATCTGATAGGTGAGGGATAAGACCAGAACAGAAAAGAGATAAAGTGGTGATGGGGGTGGGGTGGATCAAAGAGTACAGTAGCAAAATAGCTTGCAAACGCTGCAGTGTCAGTATCAGACAACTGGTCAATATGGAGAGTATGCACCTCTCACTTTCTGTTGTGATTTTTACAATGATGGGCTCAGTCAAAATGAGTGTGCTACTGATTGTGGGGGATCACAACAGCAACAGCAGCAGCAACAACAGCAACAACACTGCCAAGCAAGAGGAATAGATTGCCCAAGAATTAACTCCTTGTCATACTTCAGGTTTGTTCAAGAGTTGCCTTTCAGTTTGCCTAAAGCTTGTGTCCTGGTAGAAGTTAACCAGAGCAAATTCCATTGTGACTTCACTGGAGTTTTGTTTGCATTACTTGGAACCTGGACTAAAATTTTAATATTCCTAGTATCCTGATTATGGTGGCTCACATTATGATTGCTATGCCAAACAGCCAGGCACTTGGTTTACTAACTTCTGGCAGAATGCAACATAGTACACAAAATCTATCACATGCAGATCAGATGTGATGATCTAACAGGTGTATTTAATTTCATTCCTATAAACAGAAAGTAACTTGGAATGTTCATTGGAGTATGATACCGTATGAGCCTTTATATGTTCTAGTCTAGGTTGTTGATACTTGATTATTAGAGGATTTTCTGTTTCTGAGTTATTTGATCATACTGTGAAATGCCTGGGAGACCAGGGGTGTATCTATGGAAAATAATGCCTGGGGCAAGCTCTCAAAATGTGCCTCTGTCAGTTGACCTGGGTGCTATACTCCCAGCTGCCCCCATGGCCACACGGAAGTCCAACACTGACAGAGCAACCCACTGCCCCACCAGGGATTCCACAGCACATGAACTCACCTTGCTGATTTGCTTCACTCACCACATCTCCTGTGGGCCAGAGGGGGCAGGAAAGCAACTGGCCACCACCGCAACCCAGCGACTCTTTGAATTTTAAAGATACTGTACCCAAAAGGAGGGCAGTTTTTTGGCAGGGTGGGAACCCTGGCTCAATGGTGCTTTCCATGTGATTCCTAAAAGTGGTACTTGGGTTGGCTGACCCCTCCGGCTCCCCCAGATCTGCTACTGATCGAATCCCCACTTGAAATTTGCATGCAGGTTCAAACCTGTTAATTGTGAAACCGTGTCCTCTTCATCAGAGTTTCTCCCTCCCCACTGCAGCAAACACACAGCAGACACACCCAGTTGTAGAACTCTTAGCAATCCCCACTACCAGGCGAGCTGGCTTTGCCGGTCTCCCCTGATTGACTGGCATGCCTTGATGGGGCATTTTTCCCACTGTGGAAATGTACATTGTATGGGCATGATAAAAAAAACCGTGTAAAAGTTTAATGTTTAACTGTGCAAACAGTTACTCGTTACCTGTGTAAACCATTAACAATTCAAAGTCACACATTTGATTGTTTAACGTTTGTGTTGGCTGATCGCAAAAGCAAAAACAAAACCAAGGAAAGGCTGCGCACGCATCACAGCACTGATTGGTTGCCCAAATTCCACGTCACACCCCAGGGCAGGAAACGAGTCAGGGTTTCAACCCTCATCCCTCCACTTGGATCAGCTCTGAACCGTATTAATGGGGTCTATGCCACTTGCAACCAGGTCTGGCCAGAACGCGGATTAACAGGGAGAACGAGCGCCAGAAATGGAATCTGCCACGCAAGCAATGGGGCGGTTGTCCCTCAAATCTGGTTAGTTTGTGTTCTGAAACCTGGCTAAGACAGTAGTGGGGATTCGACCACTGTGGGACACACACATGTGGGAAAATTGTATCTTTATGTGCCATATATGTAACTTTAAGAAAATGTGTGTGAAGAATGATAATATATTACCACTAATTTTGAACAGAGAGATGCAGAGTTATCTGGGTAACCACCTGCAAGGGTCACTGATTCAGCATAAACCACAGACTAGAACATGTTTGTTCTGAAAAGTTTTAGGGCTTCAATCCTCTTTACTTTGGTTGCTTAAATAAAAATAATTGTTCCTGTTTCAGGCACTGCATATCTAGCATTCTTCTTGCTATCTGCTTGCTCTTTAGATTGATCCAGCTATACTGCCATGTCATAAGGAAAGCTGGATTAGATTTAGATGAAAGAGGAATGACAACTGGAAGAGGGAACCTTAACAATTTGAGATATGCAGATGACACAATATTACTGGCAGAAAACAGTAAAGACTTGAAATAACTCCTGATTTAGGTTAAAGCAAAAAGCACCAAACTTGAGCATGAAGAAGACAAAGGTAATGACCACTGAGGTTTTACACATCTTAAGGCTAATGATAAAGAAATTTAAATTGTCAATGATTTTCTATTCCTTGGTTCCATCATCAACCAAAAAGGCAGCCTGCAACCAAAAAAGCAGGAGGAGACTGAGACCCATTCCGCACACACAAAATAATGCGTTTTCAAACCACTTTCACAACTGTTTGCAAGTAGATTTTGCCATTCCGCACAGCTGCAAAGAGCACTGAAAGCAGTTGGAAAGTGCATTATTCTGCATGTGCGGAATGAGCCTGAGACTGGGAAGGGCATCCTTGAAGAAAGTGGAAAAGATTCCAAAGTGTAAGGAAATGATGCTGGCAACTAAGATCAAGATAATCCATACCATAGTATTCCACATTAATATGTATGAGTGTGAAAGCTGGACAATGAAGAAAGCTGACAGGAGGAAACTTGATTCATTTGAATGTGGTGTTGGAGTAGAGGTTTGAAGATATTGTGGAGTACCAAAAAAAACAAATAAGTAGTTTCTAGATCAAATTAAACTTGATCTCTCTCTAAAAGCTAAAATGACCATAATACTTTGGTCACATTATGACCAAAATGTGGTCATAATGACCAACTTTATTGATCAACATTATGACCAACTTTATTGGAAAAATCAATTATAGAAAAGTTGAAGGCAGCAGGAAAAGAAGAAAACCCAACATGAGATGGATTGACCCCATCAAGAAAGCCATCACCCTATGCAAGACCTGAGCAAGACTGTTAATGATAAGATGTTTTGAAGGTCATCGATTCAGAGGGTCACCATCAGTTGGAAGATTATAGAAAATGAATAAATCCATTGAAGAGGATTCATTCTTCCCCAGTTCTTCTTTCAGCTCAGTCAGGGCAGCAGACGGTAAACCTTTCTTCTGTTAAATTCAAGCATTATTATACATAGATCAATATAAGACAAGTTTAATTGATGGAAAGCCAAACACTGCATTTTTTAAAGAGGAATTTGGAGTTGTGTGCAGAATGAATAGTGAAAATGTATTTTGAGGAACATTAATATTCCTCAGCATTGATTCATCCTGATCCCAGTCATGCTTCTCTTTCCTAAAATGTGTCTTCATTAATAATAAATACATGTTTGTGACTGTATGAACCAACTGATGTACTTTCAACATTGCATCACTCTGCCTTTAAAAATGTGAACTAATAAAAAATCCCCTGACTTTCAATAAAACATTTTAATTAATCTATGTGAAGTGTTTCTTAAGGACTGAATCTGATGTTTGCTAGGATAATGACACTGACTTAGATGCATCATGAATACCTAATCTTTACCACTGACAGGGACCACAGGCATTTTAACATCTCATGCCTGGGCTCCAAAGAATTTCTTCTGGCTCATCTAAGGACTTGGGCATGTCCAAGGTTTGTTTGTTTGGATTTTTCTTTGTACACTTGACGTTCTTACAGTATGCCATATGACAGACAGCATTTGAAATGCTTCAGTTTGAAAAGCAGTTTGCCATATGGCAAGGTGGCAGCTGGTTTTTGACCAACACATACCCAAAGCTGTCTTGTGAGTGAGGAACTACAGCGCTATCATATGCAGAGTTACACCAATTGACTGCAATTAACTTAGAAGGGTATGACTCTGCTGAGGATATCACTGCTAGTTATGTAATTGTTTGGATCCTTCTAGGATTTCCAAATTGCAGGTTTTGGATCCAATATTCAAATTTTGGGCCTTATTCTCAAGGCCTCAAAGCAGCAGGTTTAAATTTCAGGGCTGATCCGCATGCATGATGATTTTTTTCTACTACCTCTTTGCATGGATGTCTGAGCGATCAACTGCATGTGTAATAGTGGTTTGTAGTAATAAAAGCCCAGTCCATTTCCTCCACTTTCATCCTTTCAACATTACACAGAATCCCTTTGGGGGGGGGGGGAGGCTATGCTACTGCAGTGCCATCCTTAGCTACCACACACTCACCCTTCTCCCAGGTTGTTACTGTAGGTGAGCTATTCAGGAGAGCCTTTGCCGGACTAATGTTTCACACACCACCGACAGTAAGTAACTGACAATTCCTCTCTTGGTGGCATATTAACTCAAATAGTAATTCTGTAAACACAAGCAATTCCTGTAATTATCTAATGCACAAATGGTGGTGATTCATATTGTTGGTTGCTTGGTGGAGTAATATTTCCAGATTTACTAAAATGCATATTGGGAAGAAAAGTAAAATTTACTGGGCACATAGTAACAGTATATCCTATGAGCTTATGAAGCTGCAACAGTAAAATTAGAAATATCAGAAATTCCACAATGCATTATAGAACGCTACTTACATATCAGTAGATAACCATAATGGTTATTCAAATCATAAAGAGACTTTGTTTAGTATAGTTGTGCAGCTTCTACAGTCCATTGTTTGCTGTGCTTTCTTTGATCAATGGTAGAGCTTATTCATATCATACTGCAGGCAGCCTATCACATCCCAAATATAACCCGTACAGGAAAATGAATGAAACTTGGACACTGAAAAGGGGCAATGGTGGAAGATCTGTGGAATGTGCCAACAGGTGGCAAGAAGAATAGTCACTTTCATAAGGACATGGAATGACAAAACTTTTGACTAGGAGGAAAAAACCTAATACATTCATTCCACCCCATAATAACTTGCTTTGGTCTCCAGGCTGTTGTCAGATTCCATCGTTCTTCCTGGGAAACTGCCTCTGGGAAAGGGGGGCTTGTTTGAAGAAAGGTATTGAAGACAGCAAGAAAATCATTCCAAAGGCATCATTGTGGCAGAAGATTTCTGTGAGCAACTCATGCAGCATTTATAGATGCTATTGGCAATCCAACTGCATTCTGATAAGGGCAGCTTGTGAATGTCAGCCTAATTAGCCAAGTCTAATGTCGGGTTTCCTGTAGAGAGCTTTTGTAGAGTAATTACGTTCCTTGAGGACAAACTGCTGCAATTATAGGTCTTTAACTAATCGAGATAAACATCCTTTGAATTCTCACAGCAAGTGAGCCAGTCCCACAGAGTGGTTTCTCATCTTGACCTATAACAATATAGGGTATTATGACAGGTGACTGCAATGCCTTTTTATTCTTGAATGTTTAGCACACTGATCTGAACACCAATTTATCAGGTAAATGTTTTACAAATAACTAGCATGCACTAAATGCTGATTGAAAACAAATATTTGAATCATTGTAATGCCATTAGAGAACGTTCAAAGTTTCTAATAAAAAAGGATACAATTTGACAGAATGATGGATCATGGTTCACTAGGTATCTTCATACTATAGAATAGTTGGACTTACAGGGTAACTTCTCTTTTTGTTGGTCTAAATATGGTCAAGGGACCATTTTCCAGATTTTAAACACATTTTAATCCTCTTTCAACTGAAGCTGTTATGCTAGCTTTCTCAGAATCTTTATTCTTGAGTAATCTTTCTGAGATCAGTAAGTGTTTAGATAAAATTAATCTAGAGTTTGTTCACAGAAATCTACCTTTAATACAGTAAGTACAAATTTTGGTACCTCAGTGACAATCTTATTTACAATTTAAGGTCAGTCATACTGGCATGTTACTTTAAGTGGCAGTAGGACAAAAAGTACAACTGTATTGTGAACATATGTTTTATTTCTTTGTTGATGGCCCCAGTAGAATGTTCATTCATCTTCCCATTGCAAGCTGGAAAGTAGGGATACTTTACACTGTAATTAAAAATGGGAATGCCACCATTTTGTATCTTAGGTGCCTGAGAACATTTTTATAATATTTCAGCAGGCAAAAAACCTACACTCAAATAACAAGGAAACAACTCTATATATAATCAACACATCAGTTTAAGTACACAATCTATGAGACTGTCCCAAAGTATATGCTAATTTTAAAAGTTTTTTTAAAAAGATTCCTTAAGGGAAATAATGCTTTAGAAGGCATTGAAATATTATTGGGAACTTTTAATGGCAAAAGGTATAAAAATAGACATTAAAATACAGCCTGCATCTGCACTGATGGGGGCATTTCTGGGAGCAGAGCTGACAGAATTTCCTAAGGGCTTCCTACTCAGAAATGCCCCATTTTTCCGGCATAGACTTCCAGCAGCTAAAAATGTGGTGCAGTTCATTGGGCTGCATAGGGGACTTGCAGTAGAATTGGAGGTTTCCCCCTCTTTTCTTGCAGCATGTGCCACTGAGAACCTCTTAAGTAATGGCAGTGCTGTGCTGTGCCTGGCTGCCGTGAATCTACCCTCTTCCTTTCTGGATTGGTTATCCAACTTTTCCAAACTGACTAGAAACTGGAATTTCATCAATACTGTCTGAAATTTTCTGTTAGTCCAACATGCAGCAGCCAGGTTGCTATTAGGTACTACACACAGAGGTCATGGCAGTCCTGTGTTGAAAGATCTGAACTGATAGTCACGTTCAGTTCAAAACTCTCATTCTTACTTTTAAAGCCCTGTGGAGCCTGAAAGTCCATCTCCCCCAAACTGTTGCACTCTGAAACTGAAAATCCCTATCTTGAGCCCCAACCTCTCTGGTTTTGCCTGCAGAGGTGAGACAGTTGGAAACAAGAGACAGGTATATTTTGAGTGTATTTTCTTGGTGTTGGCATCCCATCTTGTAATCTCCCCTTGTGGAGAAACTGCACTTATTTTGTAAGCATTTAAGGGCCAAAGTTTTTTTGCTGGAGATTTAGGCTACAATCCAAAGGGAACGCTGAAGCTACACTGGAAGCGGAGAGATGGTTATGCTGGTGCCAGTGCCACCAACTCTGCACAAAGTGGCATGAACATTGGTGCAGAAGGACTTACCTCAATAGTGGGGCGCCACATAGCACTGCAGCACAAGAATCTAGAAGTTTTCCTCTGTGCTGGTCTAGGTAGCCTGTTGGAGGTGTCAGGTCATAGCAGGAGGTTGGCCTGGTCTGTGAAGACTCACAATTAGGAAAAGAGCACAGCATGTAGAAGCCAAAGCAAGACAGAGCCCAAGATCAGAGCCAAATTACCATAACAGGAAGCCAAGAGTCCATTAAGCAAAGTCCAAGGGGTCCAATCTGAAGATCAGAGCCCAGAAGCAGCAGCAAGGTGAGTATCAACTAGGCAGCAGTGAAGTTGCACATATGCACTGACATATGCATCTCTCAACAGCCCTTTCATAGGTCTTCACAGGACATTAGCCCTCATCCTGCGAAGACTCACCCCACTCCTGCTCCAACAGATGCTGTGGCATGCAAACAACTAGAACTGTGCCTTTTATCCTGCATCTCCCTCCAGTGATGCTGTTTGTGATTCTCAGAAAGTTGAGGTGATTCTGGCCAATATGCAGGTGCACGCAAAAACCACTTTGCACCAACCCAGTAGTTTTTGTGTGCAACTTCCAGATGGGGCCTGGAGTTCTCTTAGAGCTACAGCTAATCTCCAGACTATCTCCGGAGATCAGTTGGAGCAAATGGCAGCTTCAGAGAGTGAACTCTATGGCATCTTATTCCTGGGTTCACCAAGTGCCACCTTCCCAGGCTCCATCCCCAAATCTCCAGGAATTTCCCAACCTAGAGTTGACAAGCCTACACCACTCCTCCTTTACTATTGTCACCCATCAGTAACACTATCCACACATAACGCTATGATGCATGTACTATGCATGCATGCATGTAAAGCATTAGTCAATGCATACTGACATCCGGATGAAGTTATGATATCTCTCAGAGCAGTGCACACAGAATGCACTGCCAAGTACCCAGAAAGAAAGCCCAGTTCCCCCTTGAAAGTTACCATGAAGGACCGCAGAGGATGGCTACATAAATAAGCTACAAACTTCCTATTAAAAGGGCGTGAGTGCCATTCCTGCATTAAGTGCACTTCACCAGCAGTTAAACATGAAACTAGAACTGTATTTATATGATGTAATGGACAATGACTATGCGGACATAATTCTGTCCACAATGATTGATGTAAAGGAAGATACTTTGGTGGGAGAGCTGGAGCAGCACTTCATGGAGAAATGCAGGAAAGCTTAAAAAGCTCACAAAATTACTCTTTGCCAGCTTTCTGGGTGGGCCACACTCACTGTGGTGAGCTGCAAAGATAAAAGGAAACTAGGACAGGAGAACTGTGTCTCTCAGTGCTTCCTCCAACACACTGCATCACACATGGTTAAAGCATACACTATCAGTAATCAAGAGGACCTCCCTGACAGGCCAAATGGTGTTGAGGTTATCTTTCTATAAATATCCCTTGAGACACAGCAGTGCTTCTCATTTAGTTGTATGAGTGTCTCTCTTGTTGATAGCTGCAGGGTTTTTTGTTTTTTTTTGGTTTTAGTAATTATAGTCACCATGTTGCATTAAACATCAAATTGGATGTCTGGGAAAAATAGAGCAAAAAACAGTGGCCAGGTTCTCATTTATGGTTGAAATTTTCAGAACAGATGCCAATTTATAGAGAATGCAAAACAGAATGTAAACATTGCTTCCGAACTTGCCTCAGCTCCAACAGTGGTCATGTGAGCCAATTTCCTTGAACCAATGAGAAGCCTATAATCTATCCTAACCTAGAGTTAGCAACCCAAGGAGCACAGAGATGCCACAGCTAGTCAGTAACAAAGACACACCCTAACTCTGACTGTTTTCATAAGGGACACTAGTTTATAGAAAGAGGTCCTAATGCAGGTTTTTTTAACTTGTTAAAAGGTTAAAATTTATGTTCAGGATTTATATCCCTCCTTTCTGTCTCAAATGGCACACAAAGTGGCTGACAACATGAAATGAAAATGTTGATGTGGCCATAGGGTGGGGCAATGCTATTTGAGGAAGGAGTGTCATGCACCCTAGACCCCCTTCCCACCCCAGAAGCCCTGTCCTTTCACCAGTTGGGGGGGGGGGGGCACAGTTCCAGGCTGGGCTTGGCCAGGTCTAGCTTTAAACTGTTGGCTCCACCTCAAAGCTCTCAGTTTAAAGCTGAACCCAGCCAAGCGAAGGCCAGTCTTGAATTGCAGGCTCAGCCAGGCTGGGTCCAGCTTTATACTGTTGACTCTGCCTCTGGAATCTACATGACTTCAAAAGTGGAGCTTCAGAGACAGAGGCAACAGTATAAAGCTGGATCCAGTCAGGGCAGAACTCACAGTTCAAGGCTGGGGTCAACCTGACTGGGTCTACCTTTAAATTGCAGGCTTTGGAGATGGAGCTCACAATTTAAAGCTGAAGCCAGCAATTCTAGCCTTGAACTGCGCCCCATCCCCCCAACTACATGTGGCGTTGGGGGTGGGGGTGATGTGCGCAGCTCAATGCTGGGCAGTGCTTGCTCTGGGCGTCATCTTTAGTAGAAATGCCCCTCGATGTGACAACAGCCTATGTCTGATGTCTAAACTTAGAAACTAGGGACTTACATACTATACCCTACAAACCTCTTTTTTCCTCCCTATCCTTTTTTAAATTGAGGCTTTTGACAACACTTAGTCTTCCAGTTCTCAGTGAGAGCTATGCTTAGGGAGTCACCCATCATTCACTTGGCCTGTTATGAGGGTATTATAGGCTTGAAGAAACCACACAGTAGGCTTTGCGAAAACATCAGGAAATAGATTCATTTCAGTGGTATATATGATGTGGTTGTTTCTTTGTTCTCCTTTTTGCCAGCCTTCTCAGTATTACAGTGTAACAGTTACAAATCAGGTTTGCTTATGGTTGCCAGCCTTCTGTTGGGGCTGCCTCACAGCACCAAGCAGCCTGTTCCATCCCTCTCCCAAATACTCCAGGTAAATGGCAGGAGGGCCTGGGCAGTAAGAGCAAGCCTCGGCAGTTCCTGGGAAAAGGTGAAGATAGCACAGCTTTGGCCAAATTGCAATCAGCAACCCACTGCAGCCTTAAAGAGTGGAGTGGAGTGAAGTGGAGGGGGGGGGGTTGCAGCCCCAACTAGGCTACAATCAAGGAGGAGGACCAGGAGAGCTGAAGAGCCAGTCCCAGACTGGCAGAGCACAACAGACAGATCACCAGCCACTAGGAGGCTGGAGCAGGGAGCTCCCAGAAGGGAGGGAATCTCCTGAGAGGGATAAAAGGGAGTCAGGGGGAAAGGGAGGGGGTTGGCATGATGCAGGGACTCAAGCTTACAGGAGTGCCGCTAACTACCTGACAAAAGTAGACAACTTATGAACAGAATCCAGAATCATGAACAAGTTTTGCTTGTTCCAAAAGGATAGCCTAGCTCCTGAGAGACCAAGGTGGTCTACCCTGCAGGTGTATGCCAGCAGAGAGTATGCTCACAAGACCAGAGAGATCGGTTTATCTGGAGAAAATGGCTGCTTTGAAGCATGAACTCTTTGGTATTGCACCCTGCTGTTTACTTTTGGGTATGTTTAATGCAATTTGATATGACATCATAATACAGATGCAAGAAATTAAACTATGTGTTAGTAGTTAGCTTCCTTTTCTCAGCCAGGATGGTAGTGGCTGTAAGTAACATCAAGATAGATAAAAACTCTCCAAAGATCACTGGCTATTCTGGAAAGGGGAGCCTGTCAGGACAAAGGACCAAATTACTAAGTGGATGTAACACAATGTGAGCAATGTGGAAAAGTTCTGACCAATGTGTCACTCACCATTATTAATACTAGCAACGGAAAACCGAGCTGTAGGCTGTGATCTGACATTAATTTCAAACAACACAGAGCACAAATAGAACATTAAATATGAAACAGCTTTGCTCACAGAAAATATGAGGTTTCCCATAGATAACATAGAAACAATACAGTGTTGCATTCTGTTCTGCATCTTTTGTTCTGCCCTTTTTTTTCAAAACATGCTCTTCATTCTCCATGTACAACAATAAATATAATTCAGATGGTTAACACTGAGGCTAAATAATAAGTCTGCTCAGTCCTGACTGAAGACCGTTCCACATGGTAACCTTACTCCCTATTTTGTGTGTGGCTGATTGGCAAGCTTTGAAATCAGCTTGGTTATGAATGTCGCACACTTCCTATTTACCACTGTATTTTCCAGCCCCTTGTATGCCTTAGATTTGTTTAGGAAGGGTGTTATTTCAGCACACAATCAAATATTCAGTCATATACCCCGAGGGTGGCAAAGGTCACTAGTGCTGTCATCGGTGCCATCAGAAAACAACCCTTTAAAAAAGTTTGCACATGTGTTTTAGCAAAACTACACAGTAGCACTCATTTACACTACATTAGATTGCTTCTCATAGATAGAAAACCACTGCATACAATAAAGACTGAACAGTTTTGTGCAGCTGCATATAAAATCTGTTGGTCATTGGTGGATTAAGTATTTTTTATGCAAGGGAATTTTATTGATTTTTTTAAAAAATTGCATGCTTGTTTATGTCAAGCAATGTTGTTATGCTGGTTAATGACTGTTTTAATAAATTATTGTGATTTATTACAGTAGAACTAAACTGAGAGCAAGGCAGGTGTCAGGGGTTTAAACGCTGGCGCACCCCCCCTCCCTCCATTTGCTTGCGTAGAGGATACTGTGCTATTGAAGAAACTTTATGAGGCAGCCACACTGACTTGGTTAAAAGACTGGATAATTCTAAAAGAAAAAAAAATTATTGCACTTGGAAAAAATTGATTTAAGGAAAGGATTGCATGCTTACCTTTGGCCAAATGAACAAAAAATAAACACAACTCCACTAAATCAGAAAGTCAATACACAGAATATGGATGAAATACAAAGACAGGTTTTACAATAAAACACCATTATGGATATCTAGGGCAGAATCATTACAAATTAAAGACTTCTTAGAAATAGGAAACTGGCCTAATTACAAAGATTTACTCCAACAATCAAATGGTCAGATGTCAATGAAGGATATAACAGAATTACAAAGCAACGGTATTCTTTGCAATTGGGATACCTACAAAAACTTAGAGGAAGATTTTATAAAAGATTTAAAAGTAGAAGACTGGAATACTTGAATTCTGGAATTCCCAACTGGAATACTAATGAATTTGAAGAAATACTATGCAAAAATGACAAAAAATTGATAAATAAAATGTATAAAATATTACTAGGCTACGAAACGGAACATGAAACAGTAAAGGAAGTAATGATAAAGTGGGCCTCAGATTTTAACTGGCCAATATTACTAGAAGAGTGGAACAAATGCTGGGAAAGACATAACAAGTTCACCCTAGCTATTAATTTAAAGGAAAAGTTTATTAAAATATTCCATAGATGGTACTACACCCCCACTAAACTAGCCAAATTTAACACAAGTGATGAAAATAAATGTTGGAAATGCAAAAAGAAAGTGGGCTCCTTCATCCACATGTGGTGGGAATGCTGTCAAATACAAACCTTTGGGGATAAGATAATTGACATTTTAGATAAAATATTTCACACAAAAATAGCAAGACGTCCTGAAACAATTCTTCTAGGGATGTCCAGCAACAAAGTAATAATTCATAATATTAACCTATTCCTATATTTAGTGACAATTGCAAAAATAAAGATCTCAAAAATATGGAAATCAAGTGACATTCCTAAAGTAGAAGAATGGGAAAAGAAAATAACATCCATAATGTCTATTGACAGACTGACTTGGAAAATAAGGAACAATCCAGAAAAATTTAATAAAACTTGGGGCTTAACAAAATATTTAAATAAATAAGGGAATATAATTGGTTTGTGAAATGTTGTCAACATTTATAAAGTATATATTTTATGGAATATGGAATTTTGTTTTTTTCTGTTTGTCTTTCAAATAGCAAGATAACTCCTTCTTTTGATCTTAGTTTCAAATTTGTTCAAGCTAATGTATTTATAATTTATATATTCATATGTATAGTTCATATAAGAATTAACTTTACATTTTGTACATTATGATGTGCTGATTTGTTTGTATAGAATTTAATGAGTTTATTGTAATGATTGAAATGGTTAATAAACATATATTATTTATTTATTTTAAAAAGAAAAAAGAAACATTGATGTTTGGCCACATTGTATTCCAGCCAAATATGGTAGCAGCCTTTATTGTAAGAGTTGGAACATTGCTTTATTTATATGAGAAATTAGTCTTTGACATCTCTCCCCCCCACACACACACATTTTAAATTGGAATATAGCTTGAATGTTTCCAGTCTTCCATATTTATGTTTCCAGTCTTCCATATGTTTCCAGTGTTCCATATTCTTATAACAATTTTGATAGACTGTTTCTGTGGTTTGAAATAGCTCTATTGACATCCCAGTTTCTTCAAGAACACTTTTCACTTCATTTTTTAAAACTGCAGATTCTTCTTCAAAAGATTCTTCTTGGAAGGAATACATCATCCTATAATCTATTCTATATAGTTCTTCACTGAATTGTTCCTATCTTTTCTTTATTTTGTCCTGTTCAGTTAAGTTGTTTCCGTGTTCATCTTTCAGCATGCTTAACCTTGCTTTAAATTTCCCCTTGATTTCCCAAATTTTTTGGAACAGATCTCTTGTGCCCCCCCACCCCCCCGGTTCTTGTACATACTTAAGTAAATAAATTCTGCTCACCTCAGCCTACATACATTTGATCATGTGTAAGAGCATTCCACAGCACGGACAACCTGACCATGTGTGTGCCTACTTGTCAAAGTATGTTTTCAATTCTTCGAGAAGCAGTTTGGATTCAACCTCTCCTTCTGTTCAAAGGAAGTGGTCTTCATTATAATGTGAAATGTTGAGATTTCTTTTACTGAAGATGGTATTATCTGATTTTGATTTCAAAATGGAAATGTGGACAGGCCCTGGGTTAATCTTCAACTCACATTCTTTGCAGACCTGTCAGAGCCACTATGGAAAAAGGTCCTAAGGCATAGCATGTACGAACATTTCCAAATCAGATTTATACTATAGCACAAAATGTTTTCTTCAATTAAAAATGGGCTCAGGGATTTGAAAAAAAAATTTGTTAGATGTTGATGGATGAGATTACATCATTCTCTCCATATTTAACTCCAGAGCAATGAATGTGTCAATATAAAAATTGTGTATCTTTGAGGGGAAAAACACACCAGCTACACTTTTACCATCGCCCCATTGGCTTCTAGAAGAGATGAACAAAAGTCCTACAAAACCATGCTTCTGGAAAAAGCTGTCAGACATTAACCCCTAGAGCTGAGGGGCAACTATTTGAATTGCAGGAGAACTGTGATCAGATAGCTTGGTGTGTTTAATTGCTGAAATAAATTGCTGAAGTTGCTGAAATAAATCTGTGTGGTGGCACTGGGAGAAAGGATTTAATCGTTACTTTCCATGCCATTTTCTCTTCTCTTCCATCATGCTGCTATTTGCCCTGACATCTTCAGGTGCAGGAGCAAAAAGAATGGTTTTGTGTGGGTTATAGGACTTTTTTCCACAGTCAAAAATGACCCGTGGTAGATTCAGAAGTTTACCTGCCGCAGCTTTTTTTGCCCTGCTTCTGATTTTCCACGGCTCCTCGGTTCTTCCCGGCAGAGGCGTTCCTCCCATTGGGCAAAGGAAAGGAAAGGTTTTGCTGCCATGATGTTTGGCTCAGCAGTGGAGTCAGCAGAGTTACATGGAAGCATTTCAAAATAACCTCCAATTTAGTGGTTTTTGAAATCTCCGGGGGAAAGGGAAAATGGCAGTGGAACACAGAGGCAGATGCTGTGCAGCTTCAGGAACAGTGAAGAATTCCTGACTGCACAGGAGTATTGCCCATGCTAACAACAATGCAATTTTGCTGTGGAAAAACGACCATATGTTTTACTTTAACATAAAATTATAACTTTCGGAAGATTTTGCCACAATCAGAGATCTGACTACATTGCGAGATCTAGCCATTTATTTCGCATTTCTAATCTAGTTTTAGCCTTAGTATTTATTAAATATAAACATTGATATTTTGGTGACCCTACTACATCTGGGAAAGGGGAAGTTTAGCCACTTTTAAAAACAATTAAAAGTATCAGGATATTTGATCACAGAATTTCTGCATCTTATCTAGCTGCTCCCTTAGCATGAGGATTTTCCTGGCTCAGCTCATTCCACTGTGCATTTGTTTTCAGTTAAACCAATTCTAATCCAGGGTTATACCCTACAAATGCTAGAAAGTCATGAAAAATCATATTAGCAGGCAGGTAATAAATTAAGCAAACTGATTTTTTTTTTAAAAAACAATTTTTTGAATTGCTACCTCAGTATAATTTATTAGGTGTTAGAGTTGCAAACCCTGTGTTTTATATACTACTTTGAAGAATATAAATATTACATCATGTGAAATCAAGGTGTCAGCCAATGAGATCTTGGATGGCTCTCTCTTTTTTCAGCAATAACAGTACAGTCACGCTGTTTTACAAGGCAGTAATCCAGCCACCCAATGGAGGGACTTGGAAAGCAAAACCTTCCTTTTTTATTTCAGCAAGGGGATCAAGTTGTGACCTTGTCAAATAGTGTGACAGAACTGTGACAACTTTTGCTGCAACTGTTTAAAAAGGTATTTTATAAAATATGCTTATAAAAGGGAAAAAAATCATAGTAAGTGGCTCAAAGGAAGAGCCAAGTGATTAAGATAGAAGTATTATAGGGATTCCCTGTAACCATGGTGCCGAACCTTTGGCATTCCAGATGTTATGGACTACAAATCCCATCAGCCCCGCCAGCATGACCAACTGGCCATGCTGGCAGGGGCTGATGGGAATTGTAGTCCATAACATCTGGAGTGCCAAAGGTTCGCCACCAATGCCCTGTAAGAACTGTGTTAAGACAACCTTTTCTAAGCCTTACTCACCATAGGTTGATTATGAAACGCTGAATCAAATTATGCCCGATCTATGAATATTAATATTTCTGGGGGGTTTAAGTGTAAACAATACATTTTAAAGCTACAGTTAATTTACTGTTGGGTGGTGTAATCCTGAGGCCCAGGAGTTGCACTGCGACCAACACAACCCAGCTTTGACATAGCTGAGCCACCCCTGAAGAGGATATTTCCCAGGCTGTCAGAGGGAAAACGGAGGGCTTCATATTATTTATTTATTTTTACTGTAAACATCACAATTACACTATCAAAGAGCAGTAGGCAGCCTGCAGTAGCTCCCACAGCCAATCAGGGATGCAGAGGAATGGGGGAGGAGTGAGGTGATAGAAACAGGGGAAGAGAGGGATGGTACTAAGCAGATGAGCTGCCAGCCAGTGTTCTGTCCCCCAGTGAGACCTGGAGATCCCCTGTGATGGCAACATAGCTCCAGACTTCACAGATTCATTCCTCCAGAGATTTTGGCTGAGTCGGGAGGTGAACTGAATGGGAACAGACCCCACTGATGTCTCTCTGTGTCAAGGAGCCTGGAACCTCAAGGTCTGTCCGTACAGAAGGGACACCATCATAGAGCTCCATTCACTCCGTAAAGAGCTCCATTCACTCCACAGGCAAATTCCAGCATCTGCAATTCCAATAAGGCTCCATCTCTTCCTCTTCAACAACTAACCCTCACTCAGTCAAATTCTAAAAACACAGTTATGTTTTTCAACACACTTTACTGGTGGAGGCTGCAAAGGCAACAGAACTTGAAGCCTCTGTCTCCACCTCTGAGTCTCCTGAAGGAAAACAAGAGTGACTCTCCCAGTGTGGCTTTCCATTAAGGTGGAGGACCAATATGTTCAGATTTCTGTATACCTTGGAGATTTCTGTATACCTTGGAGGCATTTTTTTGTTCTGCAGGCAAGGCTGTGGGTGAAACAGCAGGTCAGTGGTAGGAGCAGAAGCTCTCTCAGTTGGATCAGGATCTGAAACAGAAAAAAAAATACAAATGCATCACAACAAGGAGCCAAAGGCCAGATAATTCAGTCAGCAGCCCTTTTGTGGGGGGGAGGTCTGTGGTGTCACCACAGCAGATCTCCCCCCACCCCCTAGGTTTCAAACCTGCAATGGTCAAGTCTCTGTCACCTATCTGCAGCTCCTGTCAATACCTGTCCTAATTGATGGGTCCTCCTGAGCATGCACTTTGGGGAGGGGTGTCCTGCAAGGAAATGAGTACAGGGAGTCCTCTGTCACCCACTGTGCTGTCCATAGTGGACCTCCTCCTGCAACTCTACTGCTGCTGATTGGAGCCATTGTATGATCTGACTCTTCATGTGAGGAGTCCTTCAAATCCCTGGTTTGACTGAGCCTGGCTGGCCCATGACAGTGACACATCTTCTGAGGTGTGAACCATTCCCATTATGGGTGGCTAGGGGTGGCGTGAAGGTGGCTAGGGGTGGGGGAAGGTGACAAGGGGTGGTGGGGGAAGAGAAGACCTCTGCCAGGCCCTGTGGGCCCAATTGGCCTTTTGGGGTGGGGCAGGGCGGGGAGGGAAGGCCTTTTGGGGCCTTTTGCGGTGGCGTGGGGGAAGAAAAGGCCATGTGTGATTGTTGTGTTCAGACATGTGGTCAGGGGCTTGGGCTATGATTTGATGCTGATTTGGGTGGAACTTAGAGCAAAAATCTTGAAGATCCATGAGAATTTGTGTTTTCCAAGCAGGTTTTTGTGCCCCTGTGGCACCACAGAACATGGGATGTGTGATTGTTGTGTTCACACTTGTGTCTAGGGGTATGAGCAGTGATGTGCAGGTTATTTTTGGGTGACCAAGTGGAAAAATCATGAGGATTCATTATTTTCAAGCAGGTTTTTGTGCCACTGCAGCACCATGAAGCATGGGATGTGTGATTGTTGTGTTCAGACATGTGGCTAATGGCTGGAGTTTGGGGTGTAATGTGCTGGTGATTTTGGGATGACAGTGCAAAAATCATGAGGATCCGCATTTTTCAAACAGGTTTTTGTGCCACTGTGGCACCATAGAGCGTGGGATGCAGAATTGTTTTGTTGTTGCCTGTAGACTAAGACATGTTCTATAGTTTCATGGTGGTTTCATTTCATTCCAATGCAAAAATCATATGAATTCATGAGGGTCTGTTTAAAATCATCTGGATTGGCTTTTATCCAGATTTGTGAGTTGGGGCATGTTCTATAATGTGATGATGACTTTGAGATGACCTGGTGCAAAAAAAAAAACACCCGTGTTTGGTCTTGGTGGGGGAGAGCAGCTGCCCATGGGGGAAGGGGCAGAAAAAGCAGATTTTGCCCCAGGCTCCATTTTCCTAGCTATGCCTCTGCCATGCTGGCTCTCATAAGTTAGTTGTGTAGACAGACAGATGGATGGATTAGATCAAATATGTTCCCTGTAAAGTGTGCATGGCTATTATTGTTCCAAGGTACATTAAGAACGTATTAGGGCATGTGTGCATGTGCTGAAGTGGGTAGATTCACTCAAGGGAGTAGCTCAGGATACACCATTCCAGTAATGTGAAGAGATACCATCTGGAACACGTCTAGCGGCTGACCAAGTTAGATAATATTTCAGAACTGGATTTGCAGCACTGGATGTTTAATTTTGCAGATATTAATCTATGACAAATTGCATGTTTTTCAAATGTCCATTTCTGGTCACATATACGTCTTTTGAATGGAAACCCTGATGAACTCTGACTTTATCAATTTAATCAAATGTCAATTTAATTAGAACAAAGTAGACAATGCTGGAACAACAACATACCATATATACTCGAGTATAAGTTGACTTTCTCAGCACATTTCTTAATGCTGAAAAAGCCCCCTCGGCTTATACTCAAGTATATACGGTAATTCCAAGATGGCCGCTGGAGCTGTGGCACACCGAGAAAGGAGATCACACCAGCTGTGGCAGAAGCATTTTGCCTGCATCCAACTTTGCGTATTAAATTCACCATTCCCTTTTTGTGTTTTTATGTAAATCTAGGTTTGTAAATCCTCCAGCTTTGATAAAGCCACAGTCTTTGCAATTAGAGTTGCTCCATTGGCTCTGAATGCCCTGTTAGGTATTACTCTGTGCCCTTGAAATTTGTGTTCTGACAGGCATGGTATCCTCTTGGAGAGAGATTCCATTGCACTTGTAGCGTTTAAAGACTGCAAAATGCAAGTCAAGATTTGTTACTAGTAAATCAGGTCAAGCTGAGTTTTTGTGTAAATTCCTCTCTGTAAAACAGTACAAATTAAAGCTGAAAAAAGAGGGTCTTACAATTCTAAGGACAGAAATACCCTCTGTGCTATTTAGCAAGTGTGGTAGGAGACAAAGAGACACTGTAGATCTTCCTGATGGGTAAATCTTACCTTTGAATAAAATATGTCCCTGAACATGCAAGGATAAAAGCATACACTGTTCACAAGGTGGTGCTAGCAAACCAGCTAGTATCTGCTTCCTTTAAAAACTGCCTTGCTTAATGACTTTTTAAAAAATCTCTAGTGAGCCATTTTTTGGAGGGAGGGGCCTTGTGGGTACCTCACATTGTACTTTTGACATAAAGCTAAGCCAGGCAGTCTCCCCTTCTTTGCCTTCATCATCCTGTTCCGGTCCTCTGACTTGTGAAGGATTGCCTTTAGTCAACTTTTCTTACAACTAGTGAGATACCTTCATGGATTTTATTGGTATCTATTTAATTTTTGAAATTTACCAGTAGCTGCTGCATTTCCCACCCTAGACTTATACTCGAGTCAATAGGTTTCCCAGTTTTTTGTGGTAAAATTAGGTACCTCGACTTATATTCAGGTCAACTTATACTTGAGTATACATGGGTTCTTTAAATTGAAAATTTTCTGAATGTTGGCATGTTTAACTCACAGGAGTGAAGGGGAATGGGAACGTAGGCCTAATAGGGAATGTGAACCGAATGGTGGTAAAAGAAGACAGTCCTCTCCAGAATCAGTCTTCTGGCTATGAAGATAGCCGCTGTTCATATTTCTTAGATTAAAATAATAGTCCTATGTGAGAAACAGTGGCGTTTCTCCATAGGGACGAGGGGTACCCCTTGTCCCCGGGCGCAACAATGGCGGTCACGTGGGGGGCGCCAAAATGTCGGGTGGTGGGCCCCTCCCCCGCCTCCCCAGACTGCACCAGATCATGTGAAGCCAAGCACATAGCAGTCGGCAGCCTGCCTTAGCCACGCCCACCCTGGACGGTAGCCTCTCTGGGCCAGTCCCACCATTCAGACAAGCCACCAGAGTCGAAGGGCGGGGAAGCTCCGGCTCCCTTTGGACCCAGCGTAAAGTGGGCCTTGGCTCTCCTTCTCCTTCTCTCAGCGAGATGTGGCCGGAGGTTGCACACAAACCTCCTCCCCTGCCAAGAGTGACTGCAGCAGCGCATAAGGGAAGGGAGAGGTGAGAGAAGGCCCGGGAGGAAGCAAGCAGCCGCAGCAGCAGTGCAAGCACAGGCATCGCGGGCAAAGAAGCGGGCTCGGGCTTTGCCTTCGAAGTCCTGCCAGTGCCGGACCAACAGCCTGTAGTCCCTCCTAGTCGCAGAGCCACAGCGGAAGCAGGTTTGTTTTTTCATCCGGGTCGCCCACATTGCTCCCCCCTCCCCCTGGCATAACAACAACGGCCTTAGAAGAGGCCTTAGGAAGGGAGTGAGGGAGAAAGAAGGGGGCGTCGCTGGCTGGGTGCTGGAGGCTTCATCTCGACCTCGCACTCTGCGGGAGGGGGGGATGCGTCGCTTCACACAACAGCCTCCTTCGCTCTGAGCAGAGAATAAAGCTTTCGGGCCGCACACCATCAAGCGGTCGGGTGCCGCCTGGGCTCCTTTCCTGTGTTTAGAGGCTTCTGAATAGGGTGGGCATGGAGGTGGACTCCAGTCCTTGCAGGGCTTGTTGCTTCTCCTCGAGGGAGGTTTGTTTAGTTTTCCCTCAAGGGTTTGTTGCTCCCCCCTCCCCTGGCATGCTAACGACTCTCACTCAAGGCCTTAGAAGAGGCTGAGGAGGGAGAGAAAGCAAGAGGGTTGTTGTTAGCTGGGCTCGAGGCCTATCTCGACCTCATACACTCGCTGGGGAGGGGGATGATGCATGCGCTTCACACCGCCTCCCTGTTCTGAGCAGAGAACGAGCGGCTGCACCAGCTGGGCCAAGCCAGGTGCCACACGCCAAAGGGCTTCTGGCTGGGAGAGAGTAAGTGGCAAGCAGACGCTGGGGCGAAATGCCTGGTCAGCTCCCTCCCCTGCATTTAGAGGCGCCTGGAATAGGTGGGCAAGGCGGAGGGGGACTCCAGTCCTTGCAGGGCTTGTTGCTTCTCCACCAGGAAGGTTTGTTTACGTTTTGCTCTCCCCCCTGGCATACCAACCAACTCGGCCTTAGAAGAGGCTTTTAGGAAGGGAGTGAGGGAGAAAAGAAGGGGGTTGCTGCTGGCCGGGTGCCGGAGGCTTCATCTGACCATGCTCATGCGGGGGGGGGGGATGCGGGCCGCTTCCCTGACGGCCTCCCTGTTCTGGAGGCAGAGAACGAGCGGGCGGCAGCGCGCCGAAGGGAGCTCTGGCTGGGAGAGTACCCCAGGGAGTAGACGGCAAGCACACGCTCACGGGGGTGCGGGGTGCATGCAAATGGCCCCGGGGGGCGCAGACGGCCTGGTCAGCTCCCTCCCTTTATTTAGAGGCGCCCAAATAGGCGGGAATGGGAGGGGGACTCCAGTCCTAGCAGCGCTTGTTGGTTCTCCACCAGGAAGGTTTGTTTAGTTTTCCTCCGTGGGCCCATCGCTCCTCCCACCCCAACAGGCAGTTTTGATTCCTTCCTGTGGCCGGTGCCAGGCACTTGTGGAGCAGTAGTGGTTAGAGCGGGTGCAGGTAGTGATGCAGAACCCCAAGGAAAACTTCAGGGGTGGTGGGGATGCCAGCTCGGCGCCTTATGATGAGGGGGCTGGGACAAGGAAGGACCAAAGTCCTGGCAGGGAAGTTGGCAAGCGGGAATCCCCCGACGGCAACAGGCTGGCAAGGTTCCCACCCCGTACCAAACTAGGAGTCTTCCTAGGGGGGCACTTTGTGGTGGGGGGGACACCCTGCTAGGAGGGGGTCTTGACAGGCACCGGAGATAGCCGCAGATTGCCTTTATTACTGATCCCCAACATATCCTGTTTAAAAATTCAAATAGTGAAGTGCTTAAAAATTACGTGGATGGAACTGTGGTGCCCTCTTCACCTCTTCCCCAGCCAACCTTCTTTCCCCAGCCCTCCTTGTGGGAGAGAAGCCCCAGCAGCCCCCAGGTGAGGGTTGCTGGCTTGAGCAACTCTGCTTTCCAAGGAGGCTGCCCAGCTGGTTGGGAAAGATCCAGCTGTTAAAAAATTAGAATCCTACTCACTGCTTCTTCCCATCCCCAGCCTCACAATGAGGTTTAGGAGGTCAGAAAGTGTGTACTACCAAAGATCTACCAGCATGATTTCTGAATTTCTAGCTTTATAACTCTGCAAAGAATAAGTCTATTGAGGGGGGGGGTGTTAATGAAAGCTGAGAATTCAGAGATCATGGCAAAGGATTTTTAGAACTTCAAGTGCACACCTTTGGAATACAAATTAAAGAGAACATTCCATTGAGTTGCAACCCATTCCATGACAATCCTTTGCATGGAGCATCTCCAGGCAAGAAACAGAGGTGGTTAGCTATTGCTTTCCTCTGCATAGCAACCTGGTCTTCCTTGGTAGTCTCCTCCTATCCAAGTAGTGACTATGTGGTGACCCTACTTAGCCTTCTAAGTCCTGATTAACCTTGAACCTAACTAAGCACCTCAGGATGGTGTGATAGCAATAGCAACAGCCAATGTTTTTAAAAAGCACTCTAGTGATACTCGCACCAGAGGAAGCGGGAATGTTGGGGAAATAATGGGTGACTCTCTGGGATGCAGTCACAGATAATTAAATCTCAGATTAATCAGTTACCAATAAAATGCTGTGTGTGTGTGTGTCTGTGGGGGGGGGGCTAATTCTGTGCATGCCCACAGAGAGGGCCCTGAGTGCCACCTCTGGCACCAAGTGTTACAGGTTCGCCACCAATGCTATACAGAGTTCTCCAACCCAAGCCCATGGACCACTGCATACGAAGCCTGGTAAGGAAGGGGGTGGTGGTGACACCACTCATCCCTTTGACAGCTGGAGTAGAGCTGTCTCAGTGATTTTTGAGAGATTTGCATGCTTACTACCCACTTGCACTGGCTGGGAGCTGTTTCTCAGGCTAACAACCTACCTCATAGGGTTGGTGTGAGGACAAAATTAGGAAAGACATTTGATTGGGGAGAGAGCCATGTATGTTATGCTGGGGCTGGGAGGTGTTTTGTGAGAGATGACGCTGACATTCGTTTGGCAAATGTTTTGTCAGTGACGGTGATTTGTGAGAGATTTAAGATGCTTACTTGCACTGCCTGGTTTGGAGGAATGCTGCAGCCACTTTCCCTTCTGCCTAGGTATCTAATTGCCGTAGTAAAACATTTTGAAAGCATTTTGAAAAAATTGTCTAAATGTTTGATTTTTGCTGAGTGGTATAGACTATTGCTGTGTTGGGGCATGTTCTATGGTGATTTAGAAATGACCTAGTGCAAAAAATCATTGTTTGGTTAGTTTCACTCATCACGGGGGGGGGGGGGCGCCAAACTCAAGTTTTGTCCCCGGGCTCCAGTCTACCTAGCTACACCTCTGGTGAGAAACCATCAGAAATCAAAATGGAAATCATCACATGTGATTGTACATGCACTATGGCATAATGCGTATGCAGAGCACAAGTGCAGGGAAGCAGTTCCTAATAATGTATTCCCAGTATGTGGGATTGTCACACAAGGCAATCTACATCCAGGATTTTAAAAAATATGACAGTATATGCTGCAATAGGAAATATGGAACAGGCTATGGTTTGACTTTCAAACCTTCCACAGACAGAAGTTATTATAACTTACCACAAGATCATCTTTTTACATCACCTAGCAATTGAAAGCTACTTGGCATTAGACCAACATCCTTGTTCTCCAGTTCCATAGATAGCATTTCAGTCTCTCAGACAGTTTTGCTGCCTGTCCCAAGTGCAGCGCACACACATGCAAAATGGAGACATGAAAAATGCAAGATGCTTTGGGTGTGGAGAGCATGTTGAAGTCAAGACACAGATTACAGGAGAAATCAAAGAGCTCAGAAATTTTCCTTTGAACTGATTTCCACAAAAGGAATTACACCCATTGCTGTATACATCTACTGGGGCTGGTATCCTTTCTAGAACAGAAAGTCAGATCTGGCTTATAGTTTTTTAGGGGACTTGGGCAGTGGTGGGATTCAGCAGGTTCACACCACTTCGGCAGAAACGGTTGTTAAAATGGTGCTTGTAAACAACCAGTTGCTAAATTATTTGAATTTCACCACTGGCTTGGGCCATTTGGACTAGGATGACCTGTAATTGTCCTGATGTGAAAGGGAAGAGAGCAGAAGGATTGTAGGATGCACAAGCTGTGGAAATACTATGGAAATACTGCACATACCTAAGAGTCTCTGGATTATATTGGTACTAAACATGTGGCAGGGCAAAAGTTGAAGGATGAGTATCAAGAAGGCAGTTGTGGCTCATAACAAGTAATTATATCAATTGATCTTGATCCCGGTAACTTTGTTAATCTCCTGTGCTAACCATTAATGAAGTGTGGAGAAAGAAATTCCTCAAAATGGTAGGAGCACTGAGTCCTTCACAACTTCTATTTTGAAGTTTCAGTGAGAATTCCTGTGTCCTAATTATAAGTCACATTTTTTAAAAAAAGATTGTATTTGGTCCATAGCTTGACATGACTGTAAAATAATGAATGCAAATCTACAAAATAGTTTCAATTGTATTTTACACTGCTGCAAAATTGTCTGACTTATAAAATATATTCAGTGTGTTGTGGGTTGGTTGTACATCAGATGTTTACTGGCAGACAGTAAAACCACATAAGCAAAATCAGAGTGAATGTAATTGCTGGCCTGCATGGACAGTACTAGGGCACGTGTCTGCACAAGGATATCTCAAACTTCTCTAGTCCTGATCTGATTGCCTCAACTATTCCTCCAGTAGCCCGCTGTAACAGACTTGCCCCACCCTGAAGGGCTGGTGTGTGTGAAAGGCCTAATGAAGAGGTCTTAGTAACAGCCAGAGTTAAGGCAGCAGGCTCCACTATACAAAAGACCCCATTTGATTGGTCGAGAAAGGCACAGTTGCCTACGGCCAGGGATAGGGGGAGCCAGAGTGCTGGCAGTATAAATAGACAGAGCAGAGCCTGTCAGTAGGATACACTCTCTCTGAAGAGATTCTGATACAGAGATCAGAAGGAGCCAGAGTTTGACAGAGAGCGGTCTGTCAGATCTGTATTGTAGGATTCTGTCTCAGCCGAGTTAGCTGACAGAAGTCCAGTCACTCTACAAGCTGAGGATGCTTGTCAGAGGAAGGAGGCCCTGAGTTTGGTGAAAAATGATGCGCCAGTCAGTGGCTTGACAGTGAATACTGTCCAGACCTAGAGTCTGTCCTACCCCTGTGTAACACCAGTCTGGGAAAAGCCCGATCAGAAGCAGTGAGGTCAGTTTGGGATTAGTGTGAGAGAGCGAGGCTTTGTATGCCAGAATCTCACAGGGCATAGGCTGTGTGTGTGTGTGTGTGTATTCAGTGGGTTGTGGATCACAAAGGACTAGTGTCTGCTTGTGAAGAAAGTTAGTAGATCTAAAGCAAAATCATTCCTGAAGAGACACCTGCGTGTGTCTGTGTGAAACCTAAGTAACATTTGAACCACTGTAATTTTTAAGTGAAAAGAACCTCTCTGAAACCATCAAGCGTTAGTACCTCTCTGAGCCAGTTTAAGAAGGCTTTCTTTTGTTTTCAAAATAAATTTCATTCACAGTTCAAGCACCCTCTGTGCCAGCCTGCGTTTGTGTGTGAGCGGTTGAAGAGTGCCTGTCTGTGAGACTAGAATCCCAGCCAATTTTGAGTTCCCTCCATTTTTGTATATGGGACTATGAAGGACATTCCCCCCAGATCAAGAGTGAATGTGAGGTGGGATCCTTTATATATTTGGCAGCCAGCAGCAGAGTTCCTTCTCTTTAATGGTGGCAGCAGAGTAAAAAGAAAATCCCTGAACACTAGCCCGGGATATTTGGGGTGGCAAAGGAAACCCCACTGGTCAGTTTAGTGGGAACCTTGATTGTAGGCCACCTGTCCCGTTATAATTGGTGGCTAGTGGTGGGATAATATCTCTCCCTCGCCCGGAATATAAGGACTCCATTACAATTGGTGGCTAGTGGTGGGATAATATCTCTCCCTCGCCCAGAATATAAGGACTCCGTTTCACCCGCCATATCAGTCCTGTGGCTTTTGACTGTGCTGCTGCAGCAGAACTATTCTGTCTTTCAGTCTGCAATTCAAATAAACAAGAACTAGCTCAGAGGGTTTGTATCCAGGGGGTATAAACCAGCCCAATTCATCCTTTATCCCTTTAAATAATAAAATACTTAGATTTTTGAGCAAAACAATGATAATTGATGACAGATACATCACTGACTTGTGGATTCCACATTTATCTCACCATAATAATTTTCCACTCTGTTGAGTAATGAGAAACAAATTGGCAACAGGCTGGCACCAAAGCAGATGGGAAGGCAGATTTAACAGACTGTCTAATTACGGTAAATATTTAGGGAAGGAAATCTCCTTGCATTTCAAACTATGCTCAACTTGTTTGTTGCATCTAAGCAAATTGAATTTCCAAATACAATTACCAGTATGTATATATGAAATCTTGTAAAGGATTCATTAGGAAAGGAAATTGGCAACATTCACAATAAAATAAACAAGGACAGAAACCTATTCTTTGTAATGGTTTGATTGTATTCCTAAAAAGAAAAGCAAGCCAAAAGACGCAGGATGTGAATAATTCCCTACAGAAGTAGAACTTCTCAGCATTGTTCCAACCATTACACTTTTACTGTCCAGAACACACTTCTATATAGTACAGAGTGTAAAAACAGTATGAAGATCGTCATATGTGGGTGGGGACACACTTCACTGTTTCACTGGTCCAGTTGTTCCTCAGCTCCTAACCATGTAAGAAGAATGCTTCAGCTTAATGAACACTTTTATCCCTTTGCTGAGGTCTTGTCATATTTCCCTACTTTCAATTTATTATTTCTTTACTTAGCTGATGCTGGCAACCTACTGGGAGAGTCTGAGGGGTGGGGGCAATTTTTTTGTCAGAAGAAACCCATAGACTTTGAGGTAACTCCTAGAGCATTACTCTGGCATGATTATGTCATTTTTTAAAAAAATTTTCCAGAAATGCTGTTTTGCTAGGGAGCCCCCTTCATCTTCCCCCACCAGTCTGTTAATCAGTGGTCCTACCATTTCTTATGGTGGTATATACCAGTAGCTTTTCCTTCATTTTACCCTCACAACAGTTCTGTGACTTAAGTTAGACTGAGAAAATGTGACTGGTCCAAGCTCCGGCTTAGGCGGGTTGAAGGAGAGTCGGACTTGTGTCGAGATCTGCAGCTGTGCGGACGACCCAAGCTTGACACAAGTCGAGTTCTGCTGGTAACGTGCTGTGCAGAATCACTCAGAGTGGGAATTTGAACTTGGGTTTCCTGGATCTTAGTTCAACACTTCAACCACTATGCAAAGCTGGCTTCATCATTTACTTTAGCCCTGGTAAAGAATTAACTCTGCCTAAGTCTTAACAATGGTTAATACTAAACAGATTCCCTCCAAGTATGGTATAGTGGCTAAGAGCAGCAGACTGAGGAACTGGGTTTGATTCCCCACTCCTACACATGAAACATGCTGGGTGAGCTTGGACTAGTCACAGTTCTTTCAGAACTCTCTCAGCCCCATCTATCTCACAAGGTTCCTGTTGTGGGGAAGAAGTGATTTTAGGCTGTTTTGAGACTCCTTATGGTCAAGAAAAAGTGAGGTATAAAAAACATCTCCTGTGCTACTTCTTCATGGTTTGGGTCAGCGCAGCTATAAAATTCCTTTATGGTAAAAAGAAAACATAGAAGGGATGAGGTAATTTTTGCCAGAATGAGGAAGTTAGAGAAGGCATCAGGATAAAAGGTATACACCAATAGCATATTCCTAATCTTCTGATCATGATTAACAGATTGCAAATATTCTATTTTTGTTGGGCCTTAGTGTGCATATGGTGAAGTACAACTTGTACATGTGTAGTAGGGGGAAAGTCTTCATGCTCTTCAGTTGTTGTTGGGGTTTTTTTTTCTAGTTTTCCTATACAGAAGTGCTTTCATCATTTGAAGTGACCTTCATATATTGTCCAGACAAGGTTAAAAAAAAGAAAGAGTTGAGAACAAGATTTTTGTCAAGGGCTCAGAGACGTTATGCTCTCACGTATCTTTCAAAGCAATGCTTTACGAAGGCCAGGAATGCTCTTGCAGACTTGTAACAATATTTCCATACTGCACATTATTGCCATTACTCATTAAGTCAAATTGTTAGCACATGAAGTCATTGAGGGGGGAAAAAGAGAAGGATTTAAGACATAACATTTGCTGGATACAAAACTTAAGTGTTTTAGGGTTTTTTAAAAAATCAAACTGATTCACAGTCAAATCAACATTCCACTGACCATACAGACTGGGTGAAGATGGCTTTTATGAAAATGGTTTTTGAATTAGTTTTCATAGCAACTTTTTGCTTTCAGTGTGTTGGCAAGTCAGTGACATACACAATAGCCTCAAAGCTACTCATTCAACAAAGACAAAATAACTCTTCAAGTGCTTTAAAAATATGTTAAAAGAGGTCCAAGTTTGACTTGATAAATATGCCAACCAATCGGCAACCCTAACAACACATCTCCTTGAGAAAACAAGAGTCTGCTTTCTAGGGAGTCGTGTTGGATTCCAGTGCAACTCTTTAGTTCATTCATTGGCATGAACCAATTTTAATTGGTGAGGGTGAATTTTAATGAATGGGTTGGTGAAATAATCATACCCTTTTTTTTCAGAGCTATTCTGATGTGTTACTGTGAGAAGAAATGAAAAATATAAGTGATGCATAGTTACCTTTCACTTACTGTTTCAGCCTTTCTCCCTGGCCCTGCTTCTGTGCCTTTAAGAACAAACTATGAAGTAAGCAAAGCTTTTTCAAAAAAAATTCCTCTATTTTTTGGAAAAGTTAATTTCATAACATCAAACTGGCCTTCCAGAGTCTGTAAAGAAGCTAAATCTCTCCGACACATTACAAATTATGAAGTTTGGGTCTGGAGTCCCTTCCCCATGCCCCTTTTGATCTGCAGGTGTAACCTCAGCTTGTGGGTTCAGTGGGGCAGAACTTGGAAGGAGTTTGAAACAACTAACATTTTAAACAAATTGGTTTACTTTTCTTAACATATGACAATTATCAAACATTAACATTTAACTTAACAATTCAAAGTCCTGTTCAAGTTTCATTCAAAGTCCTTCTAATTACAGTCTGATAATGTCAAGTCCATTTCTTCCTGCTGGTGGTTGGCTCATGACGACTCCAGAGGCTCGGTGAACTGGATTCAAGATGATGAAGGTCCCTAAAAGAACTCTCACCCATTGCATACACAAAACCCCTGAAACAATAAATTCTAACATTTACAATATAGCAAAAATAAACAACTCCCTTCCTACTAGTTCCCAACAACACTGCAGTTACCTTAAACAAGGTGTTAAGGGCTTATAAAAATCAATCAAGGTCCCAGCCTGGTAGCCTTGCTTCCTCCAAACTTCAAAAGCTTTGCAGCCTCCTGCTGATTTCAGTCTCCACCCCTTTCTGGGGCATCCCATTCTGAACATAGGGGTTACACAGGCACTTAAGAGCAGGCTTAAATTGCACAGAGGTTTAAGCCCCCTTTCCTAGAGCCATGGCTGTTGTCTTGGGAGTTGGTACCATGTCAACCAAGTACGTGCGAAGACTTCTGATCCAAGTAATTCAGCTTTCTTCTGGTATAGTAACTGTTGCCAGCATTGTTATTGCTATACTGTTCACTGTCAGGTTGCCAACTCCAGTTGGTAACATTCCGGAAAGTTGGGGTGGATCCTATGGAGGGTGGGGTTTGAGGAGAGCGGAGAGGAGGGTATAATGGACTACAGCTCACCCTCCAAAGCAGCCATTTACTCCAGGGGAACTACCTCTGAAGTCTGGAGATCCACTGTGATACCAGGACATCTCTAGGCCCCATCTGGAGGATGGCAACTTTACTTTCAGGTAAAGGCTTCTGCCCACATGGTTTAACTTTCTGACTTGTGTATAGACTTTAGGAGTGATACCTTGGGAGATCCATGTAAGTTATTTGTAAACACATGGGAAGTCTAAACGTAGGAGAATATGAGCAATTAACTTTCAATCTCTTTTCAGGGCTAGGCTTAGGCCTGGAATAAGTATCTTGCCTCAATTTTTTTTCACATGTGATACTAAGAGAAGATACTTTTGTGGGGGACATGTTGACTACCCTAAAGGGTTAACGGGGAAAGCTTGATCAGTTTCAAAAGCTGGAACCTCATAATGGAGCAAAGAGCAAACGACACAGCAAAATACACAGAAGAACTGACACATACTATGTTTACTCTGTCTCTTTGCAAACCTCACAGCAACAAACAAAAGCAAGCAGACAGCCGGCACCTTAAGATATTCAATCTGGCTTGGGAAAAACACACATTGATTTAATGAAGAACTCCAGAAGAGCTTCATGATGAGGGACATACTCCTGTTTTCTATGTTCTCCAGCTATTTTTTTAATTCTGCCTTTCTTCCAAACAACTCAGAACAACTCCTCTGACCATAGTTACACCTACTGAGCTTCAGCTAGGCCAGTGATGGCAAACCTTTTAGAGACCAAGTGCCAGGGGCGGAGCAAGGGGAAACTGCACCCAGGGAGGGGGTCAAATGATCCCAGGTGCAAAATCGCCCCCCAACCCTCTCCTCCCCCGTGCCAACCCAGAAGAGCTGGGTCAGCACAGGGGAGGCGCTTGAAGATGAGCGGTGGTGCCCATGCAAGCCACCTTTTTCACTCTCCAGGCCTTCAGGAGCAGGGCTTAGGGGCAGGGGTGGCTCAGATGGGCATTGCAGCAGCAGGCCAGCTCCTAGGCCACCTGCAGTGGCACACTGCCCCCCACACCTCCCTGCAGGCTGGCTTCTCCCCAGGGTGGGCAGGAGGCGGCCTGCAGGGAGGCGGGGCTGCTCAGACAGGCGCCCCTGAGCCCTGCCCCAAGCCCCACCCCTAAGTGGGGGGGCATGGGGGAAGAGCGGGAGGCGCCCAAAGCACGTGTTGTCCCCGGGTGCCATTTCCCCAGATACACCTCTGGGTCCAAGCCAGGCCAAATTGCATGTTGAGAATACCTGCAAAGGCTTCCTGGAGACATCTCATTTCCTCCTGTATTCCCTTCCCCACACTATCTCCTTTTTTCGGTGTCTTGGCAGTCCTCATACCCTCACTTTTCCCTTCTTCTTTTGCTTTGTCCCACCAAAGCCTGAGGGAATTTATCTTGAATGGCTAAAACTCTGGCAGAATATATGAATAGGTACTCTATCAGTAAAGAGAGCATTCCACTGGTTTAATACATTCTGCCCAAATCCTCAGTTCCAGAGACCCAGACAGGAAGTAAGATTGGACATCTCATTCTGTTAGTGAGGGAGGGTTAGGCAAGAATCTCTTCTGGAGTGGTATTTGCCAATCCTCCTGCCATATGGTTACTACAATACCCATAAACACTTGTTTCATAGAATGTAACTGAACATTCTCTAACATTGTTGAAAATGTAATTTGTTGCCTGATATACTCACTAATGATCTAGCCAGATTAACTCTGGGAGGAGAATCCAATAGCAAAAAGAACAGAATAGGAAGCTCTTTCAATGAGCACATTAAAAACAGGATGATTGGTTTGAGTATGCAAAGAAGAGACACTACATCTGGCAAGTGACACTGTACACACTGTCACAACAATATAATGATTATTTCTCTGAATCAAAAACAAGGTACCACGACCTTTCCATGCAATGAAGGCAGGGATAGAAAATGCAGATGCTGCAAAGCAAAAGGGCGGCAGGGGAACTCTGTTTTAAGAGATTAATTAATTAGAAAAACATCAGAAGCAAAGACACACATGTGAACATTATTATTGGAAAGAGGATTTTACTAAAGAATTTTTATAAATGGAAACTGCTTCAAGTTCAAGCCATACTTAAAAACACAACCATATGGGACAGTTGAGAGCAACAGCTGTGACTAAATATTTTCCTAAGAGAGGAACATTCATGCTCAATCCATTCTACACCCAAACAACACTTATGTCTCTCAGGTTGATTCACAAGCAAGTTTGCAAGGATCATTGTTACCACTTTAGCTAAAAAGCTCAAGCTGGCTTTTCAGTTACAGAGTGCTACATATCAGCATTAATATGATAAAATGGAATATTCTGTGTCTTTTGGTACCATATTCTGGTCCCAAAACTCGAAAGTGAGAGATTTTAAAAATTTTACTTGGCAAAGGTTTTTTGAAAGAAAAAAAAGAGGAATAAAAAAATCTGAGCACAGTGATAATAACTATGTTTATTACTGTAAAACATAGCATGGGTTTCTCAAAAACAAGTCATGCTAGATTAATCTTCTCTCTTTTTTTGATAGAGTGACAAACTTGGTAGATGAAGGGTATGTTGTGGATGTAGCATACCTTGATTTTAGTACAGCCTTTGACAAAGTGCTCCATGATATTCTTGTGAGTAAGCTGGAAAGATGTGGACTAGACAATGCAACTGTTAGATGGATTTATAATTGGTTGACTGGCCAAACACAAAGAGTGCTCATCAATGGCTCATTTTCAGGAGTAGTGGAGTGCCACAGGGTGCTGTCTTAGGCCCAGTGCTATTCAATATTTTTATCAGTGACTTGGATAATGAAATAGAGGCAGGGGCGTAACGAGGCAGCCCTGGGCAAACTGTAGCCCTGGGCAAAACCTGAGTTGGATGCCACCCCCCATGGGCGGCCACTCCACCACAACCAATTTTTTTTTGCACCAGGACATTGGTGCCTGCAGGGGGTGAAGTTTGTAGACATATCAGCACCAAAATTTCAGCATATCATCAGGAGACTGTCCTTATGCTACTCCCCAGGTTTGGTGAGGTTTGGTTCAAGGAGTCCAAAGTTATGGACTCCCAAAGGGGGTGCCCCCATCCCCCATTGTTTCCAATGGGAGCTAATAGGAGATGGGGCTACAGTTTTGAGGGTCCATAACTTTGGCCCCCCTGAACCAAACTGCACCAAACCTGGGGGGTATCATCAGGGCAGTCTCCTGATGAGACCCTGAAAGTTTTGAGACTGTGCCTTCAGAAATGTCCCCCCCCCCCCAGCCTGCAACCCCCATGGACAGCAATACAGAAAACTCAATGCAGAACAAAGATTCTTGGGCAAATTTCTGGGATGTTCCTGCAGGGGGCGCATTTTTGGATGTATCGGCACCAAAATTTCAGGGTATCATCTGGAAACTGTCCTTATGGTACCCCCCAAGTTTGGTGCAGTTTGGTTTAGGGGGTCCAAAGTTATGGACCCTCAAAGGGGGTACCCCATCCCACATTCTTTGCTAAGGAGATGGGGGCTACCCTTTTGAGGGTCCATAACTTTGGACCCCCTGAACCAAACTGCACCAAACCTTGGGGTGGCCATCATGACTGTCCCCAGATGATACCCTGAAATTTTGGTGCTGATACATCCAAGAATGCCCTCCCTGCAAGAACATCCCGAAATTTGCCCAAGAATCTTTGTTCTGCATTGAGTTTTCTGCATTGCTTTCAAATGGGGGTTGCAGGCTGGGGGAGGGGCACATTTTTGAAGGCACAGTCTCAAAACTTTCAGGGTCTCATCAGGAGACTGCCCTAATGATTCCTCCCAAGTTTGGTGCAATTTGATTCAGGGGGGCCAAAGTTATGGACCCTCAAAACTGTAGCCCCCATCTCCTATTAGTTCCCATTGGAAACAATGGGGGATGGGGGCACCCCTTTTGGGAGTCCATAACTTTGGACTCCCTGAACCAAACCTCACCAAACCTGGGGGGTAGCATAAGGACAGTCTCCTGATGATACGCTGAAATTTTGGTGCTGCTAGCCTAAAAATTGCATCCCCTGTAGGCCAAAAATGGAAAACCAGTAAAAATACCCAAAAACGAACCCAGCATTTTGATGCCCCCCACAAGGTGATGCCCTGGGCAGCTGCCCACCTTGTCCAATGGGCATTACGCCAGTGAATAGAGGGCATGTTAGTCAAATTTGAAGATGATACCAAATTAGGAGGAGTAGCTAATACACTGGAGGACAGGGGCAGGATTCAAAATGATCTGGAAAGATTAGAGAGCTGGGCCAAAACTAACAAAATGAATTTCAACAGAGATAAATGTAAGATTCTACACTTAGGCAGAAAAAATGAAATGCACATATATAGGATGGGTGACACCTGGCTTGATAACACTATGGTGGATTCCGCAAGGGCCAAAAACAGCGGTGTGAAAATGGTGTAAACCCTTTTACACCATTTAAAACCATTTTACACCATTTTCACCCTGCTGTTTTTGACCCATGTGGAATCAGCTTATATGTGAAAGGGATCTGGGAGTCTTAGTAGACCACAAACTGAACATGAGTCAGCAGTGTGATATGGCAGCCAAGAAAGCCAATGCAATTCTGAGATGCATCAATAAGAATATAGTATCTAGATTGAGGGAAGTGATTGTACCACTCTACTCTGCATTGTCAGACCTAGAGTACTGTATTCAGTTCTGGGCACCACAATTTAAGAAGGATATTGACAAGCTGGAACGTGTCCAGAGGAGGGCAATCAAAATGGTAAAGTTCTGGAATCCATGCCCTATGAAGAGAGGCTTAGAGAACTGGGGATTTTTAGTCTGGAGAAGCAAAGGTTAAGGGGTGATATGATAGCTAGGTTTAAATATTTGAAGGGATGCCATATTGAAGAGGGAGCAAGCTTGCTTCCTGCTGCCTCAGAGACTAGGACACGGAGTAATGGATTCAAGGTGCAGGAAAGAGATTCCACCTAAGCATTAGAAAGAACTTTCTGACTGTCAGGGCTGTTTGACAATGAAATTCACTGCCTCGGAGAGTGGTGGAGTCTCCTTCTTTGGAGGTTTTTAAACAGATGCTGGATGAACATATGTCAGGAGTGCTTTGATTGTGTGTTCCTGCATTGCAGAGGGTTGGACTTGATGCCCTTGTGATCTCTTCCAACTCTATGATTCTTTGATTCTAAGAAGGCAAATGAGGGAAGCCCATTGACTCAGAGAATCCAGATCTTATTTCATGAGGTTATAGCTCAAGGCTCTAATTGAGCCTGTGGGAGCTGGTGATGACCATTCATTTATTCAGTCATATAGATTATCTTGTTCCAAGAATGCAGGGCTGTTGAATACTATGAAAATGATGATCACACTTTTCTTCCTGGTCCGGCACAGGGACTTCAAGGAGCAGTGTGCTTCTTTCCAACCCCATTTGCTTATTTTGGATATTGATTCTTGAGTGTTGGGTGCCAAACCATACTAGAGTCAAAGGAGGCAGGTAAGGGCTGAGATTCCTCAGAAGACAGGAACTTCTGTGGGTGAATGCCTTTACAACATGTTCTTCTACGGTGTTTAATAGCTGTTTTGTAAGCTATTTCATTGTTGAAGTTTAAAAATTTGTCTATTGTTGGGCAGTCGAGGGAAAAAAGATGAAGTCAAGCAAGGGCTATGAAAGGGACAGAAGAATAAAACCTAAGGATAAGAATTCTGCCTTGTGTTGTTCTCCTTCCCTACAAAAAGCTGCAAAATCTTCCTAATGATTATTACATTCATACTGGGCCTCTTTTTAGAGTGTGTCCCAGTTACATATGGCTTTCGAAATTAAATCATTGACCAGTATATGTTACAGAAGAGAGTTGACAAAAACTCTGCGTTCTCATGGCATATACCACAAATGAGACGAGGCCACCAGATATAGTTTGCCAAATGGATTTTCAGAAACATGATACATCCCTAAAGGAAACATGACAGGCATGAATGTGCTGCAACTTAATTTGCTTCAATTTGGTGCCATTTGGTTGGTTCACAGCATTTGGTTTGGTTTAGTTGCTTCTATGTCTGTGTCCAACCATTCCACTGGACAGGAATTACATCCTATGAACTTGGCACTGACCCATGGCAAATTTTCTACGACCTGAAATTACTAGGTTTCCTCTTAGAGTAGAAGTGTCATGGTCATAACATTTCTGTGAATATTTCTGCTTTGAAGTATAATGAAAAGGGCAAAATGTGGTATGAGTGCAATTAAAAAAATATTTCCAAAAGCAGATTAGAAGAAATTGGTACTGTGGAGCTGTTTCTGTGGGACCTAAGTAGAAAGAAATTTAAGGTAATACAAAACAGCAGTATTGCTACCTACCACAGAAATGAAGGACAGCACCCATGCACTAGTTATGTTCATCTCTTCAGTGGCTTCCCTTTTTTCTTTCCCACAAAGAGGTTTGCTTCGTGCTGCTTTGAGCTTGAATTTTTTCACTTGCTAGTCAAGCTGAACTGAACAGTTTGCCTGAAAGTGTGTGGAAGGCTACTTCTTAAAGTTTAAAAGGTCTTGAAAGACTGAGCTTTTTCCATGGTACTTCGTTACTAGTGCTGCTTATTTTGAGCTATACTTTGTGCATAGTTTGTGCATGGAATTTTGTGCTGAGTTATGCTGATTAACATTTTATTCATTTTGTACAAAATTTAATCCTGTGTAAGTGAGTGATATTTTAATATATAGACCTCTTTTATATAAGATGTATTTCATTGTTTCTTTTGTCTCAGCATATTGTAGGTCTTTTTTGTGTAAAATCCTAAGGACTCGGGCAGCCCCATCCAAACCCAGAATTGATGGGACACCGTGCCTCCAAGAGAGCATTCCTGTGGCATAGGGAATAAGAAACAGATCCGAAAACCTCCTGTTGTCAAAAAGCCCCATAGGGTGGCGTAAGTCTGAGGGCTGGGGTGCCACCCTCCCAGTCCTCAATCCTGGGAGGAAGCCAACTAATATCATGTGGATATTACTCTGTGGATGCCCCCGCCCCCGCCCCCCACGTTTTCATCCAATTCGGACGCCAGCACAGCCCTGCCACAACCCAGACTTCCAGGTTTTGTGGAGTGGGGCTGAGGAACAGGCAGCTACCAGCGCATCTGCCATCTCCACCAGGGCAAGTGCACCAAGGAGGGCAAGTGTGCCAGAGCAAAGCCGCACTGCTCCCTAATGTCCTTCCCCCTGCCCCATTGGATGGGACTGTTAGTGACTAAGTCCCATTGAATTCAGTGATACTTCTTAGGCTTGTATTGTTTGAATCTTACACGAAAAGCAGATATAAATATTTTAATAAACAGACTATGGCAAACAGTTTATCTGTAAGGTTAGTATGATTATATCTGCCATTATCAATGAATTTGTACAGGTGCAGTTAGCCTACACAGTACCAGTCTCTTCTAATCTGCTTTTGGGGGAATAAATTTTTTCTATTGTTTATATGCCTCCCATTGTCTTGTTCAGACCAAGTAATCTTGTGTACAACATAATTTTGCTTTGGTGCAAACATTAACTATCAGTTGGCTGATGGTCCTGCAGACCTTAAAGTCTTTTTTTAAATATCACTGTGAGACAGTTGACTCTAATACTGTAGGAAAATTTTAGAAGCTAGAGGATATTTTGCATGTTAGGGCAGCTTTTTAAAATGGCACCAAACCATTCATTAATTTGTACAGCTCTATGAGGAATGCTTGAAATGTATTAGTTGGTGTCCCATTAACCAACACTCTCCCCAAGCTGCTCTCATGATGTCCTCTCTTAGTTATCTCGTCCACATTTAATAAAGTTGCCAATTCTAAGTTCCTGGAAATTTAGGAGTGGATCCTAGAGAGACTGTATACTTTCATACCATATACATGTAAGCAATAGCACAAAATTTAACACTTTGAGAATCTCGGCTTTCATTTTTAAAAAAGAGATCCAATTGAAAATATTTCAGCGACCTCACAGACATCACATTTCTGATGATATCACAGATATAAGGCCTGACTAGAACTCACAATAGTTCAGTAATGAGACTGCACTCCACTGAGCTGGTGATTTTTTATGTATTGGCTTGGATCCTACCGTAACATGTTTCAGGGTATCTTTCCAATTTCCCCTTAATTTAGCAGTTCTCTGGAATCAGAGCACTTTATAACTGAAGCAGTTGAATAAAGGTTGACAGCTTCCTCCTGCTCCTTTGGCATCAAGTGACAGCGGAACACACACACTCACCCTGCTAGATAAGAGAGAGTCTTGTGAATACAGTAAGAAACCTTTAAAGCAGGGCCCCTCGGTGTGAGAAGAGAGAGTTTGGGGTTTATATTCCCCTTGCTCTCTTGTAGGCGACTCAAAGGGGCTTATAATCTTTCCCTTCCCCCCTCATAACAAACACCCTGTGAGGTGGGTGGGGCTGAGAGAGTTCCGTAGAGCTGTGACTAGCCAAAGGTCACCCAGCTGGCATGTGTTGGAGTGCACAGGCTAATCTAGTTCCCCTGAAAAGCCTCCACAGCTCAGGCGGCAGAGTGTGGGATCAAACCTGGTTCTCTGGATTAGAGTGCACCTGCTCTTAACCACTACACCATTGCTGCTTCCTGCCATGGTACCCACCAATTCCTTTCCTAGCCCTTGCCAAGTGTTTTTACAAAATGGGCAAAACCGGATAAAGCTTTTGCACAGCAGGGTTTCTATTGACCATTGGAGATCTGTTTGGCCATGCAGATTTTTTAAAAGTTGCTTTGGCAGCAACTGCCATCACAATACAAGGATCTATATTATACTACCAGGGTACCTGTGCTTTGCTACGCATACTTCTTTACAGCCTGTTTGTGGACTTTGGGGTGACATGCAGCATATTTCCTCACAGCCTGTTTGTGGACTTTGGGGTGACATGCAGCATATTTCCTCACAGCCTATCTGTGGACTGATGGGTTTGTTTTCGCATATTTTCACATAGCAGCTTCCTGTAGTTGTCTTTTTCTAATGCAATGTATTATTGCTCTCTTTCACCTGGTGGGCTCCCAAAGAAGCAGCCATTGTATTTTCGGGATGCAGAAAGGAAGTGTTCTGCCATTGGATGCTGATGAGTGAGAAGGCTGTGAAGAGGTTCAGGGTAGGGTTGAAGGGCAGGGAGCTGGACTGTACCGCCACTGCAGCACATTCCTGGGGACTCATCCCACCACTTCAGAGCACGACACCAAGCACAGGGTGATCGGAGGCCGAGAGCAATAAACTTGTCTCCACAGTAATCAATCTGATGTCCATATGCAAAACCCGACAAATGTTTAGTAGTCCAAGGTGATAGTGTGGTTTGTAATCTATTTTGATAGTATTTGGCTGTAGCGGTGTTGTTAACGTGAGGGTGGGTGGAGGAGTACTTTTTCACAGCCTGTCTGTTAACTTCGGGGTGACATGTAGCATATTTCCTCACAGCCTGTTTGTGGACTTTGGGGTGACATGCAGCATATTTCCTCACAGCCTGTCTGTGAACTGAGGGGTTGGTTTGCGCATATGTTGCAGCAGCTTTCTGTAGTTGTCTTTTTCTAATGCAGTGTGTAAAGTACTTTCTGCGTTTAATTCCTCTTCTCATAAGAACATAAGAACAAGCCAGCTGGATCAGACCAAAGTCCATCTAGTCCAGCTCTCTGCTACTCGCAGTGGCCCACCAGGTGCCTTTGGGAGCTCACATGTAGGATGTGAACGCAATGGCCTTCTGCGGCTGTTGCTCCCGATCACCTGGTCTGTTAAGGCATTTGCAATCTCAGATCAAGGAGGATCAAGATTGGTAGCCATAAATCGACTTCTCCTCCATAAATCTGTCCAAGCCCCTTTTAAAGCTATCCAGGTTAGTGGCCATCACCACCTCATGTGGCAGCATATTCCAAACACCAATCACACGTTGTGTGAAGAAGTGTTTCCTTTTATTAGTCCTAATTCTTCCCCCCAGCATTTTCAATGAATGCCCCCTGGTTCTAGTATTGTGAGAAAGAGAGAAAAATTTCTCTCTGTCAACATTTTCTACCCCATGCATAATTTTGTAGACTTCAATCATATCCCCCCTCAGCCGCCTCCTCTCCAAACTAAAGAGTCCCAAACGCTGCAGCCTCTCCTCATAGGGAAGGTGCTCCAGTCCCTCAATCATCCTTGTTGCCCTTCTCTGCACTTTTTCTATCTCCTCAATATCCTTTTTGAGATGCGGCGACCAGAACTGGACACAGTACTCCAAGTGCGGTTGCACCACTGCTTTATATAAGGGCATGACAATCTTTGCAGTTTTATTATCAATTCCTTTTCTAATGATCCCCAGCATAGAGTTTGCCTTTTTTACAGCTGCCATGCACTGAGTTGACATTCCCATAGAACTATCAACTAAGACGCCTAAATCCCTTTCCTGGTCTGTGACTGATAGCACTGACCCCTGTAGCGTGTATGTGAAGTTTGGATTTTTTGCCCCTATGTGCATCACTTTACATTTTGCTACATTGAACTGCATTTGCCATTTCTGAGCCCACTCACCTAATTTATCAAGGTCCACTTGGAGCTCTTCGCAATCCTTTGTGGTTCTCACCACCCTACATAATTTGGTATCATCTGCAAACTTGGCCACCACGCTACCCACCCCTACTTCCAGGTCATTTATGAATAAGTTAAAGAGCACTGGTCCCAAAACGGATCCTTGGGGGACACTACTTCATACATCTCTCCATTGTGAGAACCTCCCATTTACACCCACTCTCTGTTTCCTGTTTCTCAACCAGTTTTTAATCCATAGGAGGACTTCCCCTCTTATTCCTTCATTGCTGAGTTTTCTCAACAGTCTCTGGTGAGGAACTTTGTCAAAAGCCTTTTGGAAATCCAAGTAGACAATGTCCACTGGTTCACCCCTGTCCACATGCCTGTTTACACCCTCAAAGTACTCTAGTAAGTTTGTAAGACAGGATTTGCCTCTGCAAAAGCCATGCTGACTCTTTCTCAGCAGGTCTTGCTTTTCTACATGCTTTATAATTTTATCTTTAATGATAGATTCTACTAATTTACCAGGAACAGATGTCAAACTGACTGGCCTGTAATTTCCCGGGTCCCCCCTAGATCCTTTCTTAAAGATTGGTGTGACATTGGCCATCTTCCAGTCTTCAGGGATGGAGCCTGATTTCAGGGATAAGTTGCATATAGTAGCTTGCCTATCTTCATTGCCCTCAATCACCTTCTTAATTGTCTTCCTCCCATTCCCCACTATCTAAATTATCTTTCCACATGTTCCATTCTATTTCTTACCTTTCAAATTTCTCTCCATTTCAAAAGAGCCTTCTGTACCCCACCTCTGGTATTCCCAACTGAAACATCCATGTCACCTCTGTGCTTTTCTTCTTGGTTAGGTAGAACTCATTCCACATCCTTCCCTCTTAGCTTCAAACATTGCCAAACTGAAAATTTTCACAGTATGCTCTTCTGTTCCCCTATAGTTTTCACACTGCTTGATTTCAGCATTGCTTACAAGTGGTGTGGGAGAGTTTGACACCCCACAGTGGCCAGTTCCTTGATGGAAGGGACATCTGTAGGCAAGAAGAAGAATGTGTGCATCAAAGCTTTGTTTCAGATCCCAACTCAGCCATGAAGTTTGAATGACAGCCATGGGCAAGCCACAATCTTGCTTCCTAGTCTCTTTCAAAGTTTATAAGAAATTTCCTATACATTGTACTTGAAGGAAATCTAGAATACAAATTTTCTGAGATTCAGATGGGAAATATAGATGAATACAAGTAGGAGCCTGCAAGGAGTTACCTCATTTTCTCCTCTCCCAATATTTCCTCTTTCCCTTTCCTGAAAGCCCCATAGGCTCTCTCCTTTTCTTGCTTCCTTCTCATAGGGTGGGGTCTGGAGATCACCTGGAACCATCTCCCAACTGCAGGGTAGGGTTGCCATCTTCATGTTGGGAAGTTCCTAGAGATTTGGGGATAGCAGCAGCAGAAGGCCATTGCTTTGAAACCCTCATGTGAGCTCCCAAAGGCACCTGGTGGGCCACTGCGAGTAGCAGAGTGCTGGACTAGATGGACTCTGGTCTGATCCAGCAGGCTAGTTCTTATGTTCTTAGTGCCTTAGGACGGTGTATGGGGAGGTAAGTGATATCAGAGTTGCAAATGATATCAGCAGGGTATAATGCTATAGAGTCCATCCACAAAATCTCTAGGAATTTCCCGATCTGAAGCTGTCAGTCATAGGCATGGCCCCAGTGAGTCCTCCCTGAAAAGCCAGAATAGGCCTGGAAAGGGCTTTGCTGCCTCCCTCTGCCATTTACTCATAGAAACTAAGGCCTGGAATACTGTGGTTTCCTAGCAACAGCCAATAAGGGAATCCATTGGTTAAAGCTTCAGGCACTCCTTTTATCATTTTCAAATTTTTAAACCCCCCAGTGTTTGTTTTTTTTTTTAAGATTTCGCATTTTTCTGTAAACCCGGGATCCTTTCCAGATTAGGGGAAAGATCTGTCTTACCCATTTACAGCTCTGGTCACTGGATTTAAGTCTCCAAAGATTTTGCTGATTTTGCTATTAGAATAAAGATGATGATATACATAGTGATTGAAAAGTGTTTTATGTGTCTTTTTATATCAAGGATGTTCTCAGAGGGTAGCCAGGTTGGTCTGCTGTAGAACGGTTAGATTCAAGTCCAGAGACCAACAAAATGTTCAAGATAGAAGGTTTCAAACAGCCAAAGCTCCTTTCATCAGACATGAGTAAAAATGGAGATCTGAGACATTTTCCCCAGTCAGAAGATGGAAGGGGTGTTGTAAAGAATACTTATAAAGGATTCACAGGGCATATTGTAATGAGATACTCTACTTGATTAGAGCAGACGAGAAATGTTTGGGAGCAGGATATTCTGTCACACATTTTGATAGAGATATTGATTACTGTTAAACTGAAACTTTGAATTTTGAATTTTTTTCTGTCTGTCACTGTGCTTTATTTCAGGAAGCCCACATCACGAGGGTGTGCAACCAGGTTTTTTCCAAATTTCCTGATTTTGTGCAGCTTAGCAAAGATGCTGCCTTTGAAACTATTTCAGATCCAAAATATAGTGGAAAAATGAAGGTAAATTTGTAAGGGTCAGGAAGATGACCGTGGTCTTATTTGGTGGATACTTTGTAACCATTAACATACAAACCACGTAACCCACTGGCAGCCAATTTAAGTGTGGTATTTCTTATTTGTATAATAAGGAACAATGCTCATAACATACAATAATATAATTCACTGTTATATCATCACATGAATTATTTTTCTCTTTTTTCATTCAATAATCTAAACTAAACCTTTTCTCTTTTTTCATTCAATAGTCCTTTCAAAGGTGTATCCACATTCATATAAATCCAAATTCATATAAATCCAAGTTCTTGCAATTGATAACAAAGTTCAGTCATAAATATTGCAGTCTTCAATTCATTGCTGGCAGGAACGCATCGCACGAAATTGCGCTCTTCGGTGCCTTCATCAGTGCCAATTTGCCATTTACTTGTACATGAGGTGTTCTATAGGTAATCTGTCAATGGATATTACATCATATCAATTCATAGCTCATTTCAATGTCTTATTGAATCCATCACTTATTAAACACATATATATACAATTATAACATACATATATACTGAAATGAGCAATTATTAAGCTCACTAATGTTATTAGTTCCACTTACAAACGCTTTCCAAGAAGCTGTTAGATCCTACCACACCTTCCTCTGGTAGCTGACTCTCTCTGGTTGAAGCTACGTGCACAGCTGATAAGTAACACCTGTTCAGTGTTCTTAAAGACACAGTATTAAAGATGACAAGAAAAATCCAATGACCTGTTTAATCCAATGGAATCTGTTCTAAACTTATATATGAGACGGTTTTCTGCTTGGAGGATAATTCTGTCTAAATTCATGTGGGGAGAATCTCCCTGAAATTGCTGTAACGCACAAAAACGGAGGTCAGTGTCCGTATGGTTATGCGTCAAAAAATGTTCCACCAGTGGTGCTTCCATTTTCTTAGCCCTGATACAACTTCTGTGTTCTGACACTCTTAATTTTAAGGGGCGTAACGTTTTTCCCACATACATTTTAGGACATGGGCACATAATCGCATACACACATTTATCTGAGTCACAGTTAGTAAATTGACGTAATGTCCATACAATCTCAGTATTAGGAACCTTCAGAGAACGAACAGACATAGAAAAATTACATTGTATACATTTTTCACATGGAAAATGTCCATATGATGTTGGTGTAGAAGGCTGTTTCACTAATAAATTAGCACGTACCAATAACTGTCTCACGTTGGTTGTACGTCTAAGGCCTATCATAGGAGGTGTCTGACACCCAGGTAAGTCTGAAATGACATGCCAATGTTTGTAAACACTGCGTTTAATAATTGCTGTTAAATAATTGCTGATACTTTGTAACACCTAGTATTTAATATGTTTCAAATGTATGATTAAAGCCCTCTTTTTTATACCTTTGGGGAGTCAGAGATATTACTTGTATTTTAGACCACTGAACTGTCATGATTAATGTTAATTACAGGGCAGTTCTCTGATGAAAGGTAATATTGGTGCAATTTTATAATGAATTTCTTAAACGATAAGCATAAACAATAGCATAATAATTGTAATTGTTAAACTGTTACCCATTTTTGTCCTGTAGCATTCTCTTTTTTGTGAAGAGTTATGATGAAACACTGTAGCTCTGGTGTCTTGACACTTTACTTGCATGGAAGCTCCGCAAGCAGGCTGGAGCTTTTTGTGGAGTTTGGATCTGTCTCTGTGTGGCTTTTTTCAGCATAATCAATTGGTTTATATAACTCTGATTGTTTTGTTAATGCTTTTCCGTATCTAAGAGATCCCAGGCAGGGAGATCCTAAAGATCTTGAATGAAAAATGAAATGTAATATATTGAAAGCAGCCCTTTAATTAATTAATCTATGAACTATTAATAAGTCAAACTGGACAGTGTTAAACTGTTTTCAAAAGATATTTAGATAAACCTGCAATGAAAAAAATACCCCAGTTATGGAGCAGTTGTCAAGAATACTTCTTTGTGTGGCATTTACATTTGGAGCATAGGCGCTTCCATTAGCAGTATCTGTTAGAGTTTTTGATAAAATGCCAGGAAGGAAACAGTCTATAAAATTGCAATCTTCTACATACATACCTCAGAATAAGTCCTGCTAAATTGATTGACATTTATTTCTGAGTAAACATTAATTAAATGATTTAGTGATATCAGTATAGGTTGGACTAGCCTGGGCTACCCAATCTTGTCAGATCTCAGAAGTTTAGCAGTGTTGACCCTGGTTAATATTAGGATGGGACACCACCAAACGCTAGGGTTGCGATGTAGAGGCAGGCAATGACAAACTCCCCTTGAAAACTCTATGGATTGGCATCAATCAGCTGTAACTTGATGGCCAAACAAAACAACAACAAGAAATATACACTATAAGCCTTACAATGAAATAGAGGCTTTTATTTTCCTATTTCAAAATTAGTATACTTTCCTGGTGGGTTTTTTTTTTTTTTTGCTGATCAGGCAGTAAATTAAGTCAGCTGCTACCAGTAGAAAGCAATAGAATGACATGTTGAAGAGCACTTATGAATTAAATATTCATCGTCGTATCTTCAGTGCAGTTCCTCATGAGGACTGCACAGACTAGTCAGAGAGATCTGACCAGAAGGCTTCTAGAAACTTTCAAGCATGTGGGGCAGTCTCTTCCCTCTGGAGCTGAGAATGGGCTGGTTTCCCATGCAGTCACATAAGAGGAGGTGGACCCCTCCCTCAATTCTCGCTTCGCCACTGTGGAAGAGCATTATGAGAAGAGTCAGTAGTCCATCGTGGGGAAAGGAGGGAGTAATATGGGCATGCACAGATAATATTATGATGGCCTGAGAGAGCAGCAGTGTCCATTGGAGGATAGGTCCCATAGAGCTGAGTACAGGTCAAGAATGTTTGTAGAAAACTGAAGGGAACCCATCCAGACATTTGGGGCAGTAGCATAACATGCTCATGGTAAACAAGATCTATCAGTCAATAGGTTTCTGCATTTGTCGATTAGTTTCTGCTTTCCATTAGCCATTGAAGGAACCCCTATGGAACTTATCATGCAGTCTTTCTGGAAGTTAGAAAGGCATGATATTCAGTAGGACTACTTTCAAGTATTTCTACTACTTTGCAGTCTGTTGGCTCTTATTTGGGTTAGTTTGTTTACTTTTTATGTTTTTCTTTCTATTATAAAAATAAGTAAACAGGAGTATGGATTAGAATTGTTTTCCTTTTTTTACTTTTAGTGGTTTCCTTCTTACCTTTTCTGACTTCCAGGATGCTGCTTCTCAGCTGCAGAATACCTAAATTCCCATGTGACATGACTTTGGTTCACTTTATTTAAACAAACAAGGTGATTTGTTTTCAGGATCCCCATTGGGGAATTACTTATATGAACATATTTGTTCTCTTTTTTTCCATTAGCATTGGAGCAAAACATTTTCATTCCCTAAACTTGCTTCTTGGGCTTAAAAAAATAAATTTGGAACAGCAGTGTATATTTTTGCACATTAAAACAATCCAGTTCTGTCATCTGAAAGTTTCTAAGTGAGCTGTAAACTAAAACTCAACAAATATTTCTGATTTGTGCGTCTTTAATTCATCATGTAATTCGATGATGATATTTTACAGAGTGGGTTATTTTGTGTTCAAGATTTTATCTGCATTATTCTTTATCATTTTAATGTTGTGGTCTTGCAGAACTCTGTGCAAATTAAGAGGTTATTTATTGCTGAATAAATAACATTGTTTAAATATTTATTGACCAGTGGGAATTGACTACAGATATGGGGCAGAAAATTCTTCTTTTCCCCTTTGTATCTTTCTTCTACACCGTGTTCTGGAATTGCTGTTTCCAGATGTGGACATGCTTCTCTTGAAAATAACAGTGTTCTTATTATATAGAATGTCCTGGATTATTTGCTTCTCTTCCAGAACATTGTTTGTGGATGGATTATTGGCATTTTAAGACCTGTGTGAAGTCTGGAAGCCAGAACCTACAGTAAATGGAGTAATATAGGACAGTGGAAGCAGGGAGGGGCATTCAGCTGGCAGATTATTTTTAGAAGACAAGTTCCAAGAAGTCTGAACTTGGTTGTAATGCAGCTGATTTAAAAGAGGGTTATAGCTCTCTTCAGGGTGTCTGCTTTTTTTCTTGTTTTTTTGCATTGAAAGATTTATTTCGATCATGTTGGCGCACACAGAGATTTCTGACAACCCTCTGTACTTTTGCAGTTTGCGAAATTTATTTCATCTGATAGAGACTGTGTAGAGCCCATTTTAACAGATTTTCATTAAACTGAGGCTTGTCAGTTGTGGGCACTATCACGGTCTTAACAGTTTGTTGTGCTCATTTGCGTCCCTTGCTCCTGCCACCTCCCTACTTCTCACTCTCCTTCGTTGAACACTTCCTGGTTTGGTTAAACTCTATTTAAGGAGCACTCCTCTTAGAGGGTCTAATCAGAGGTAAGTCCCATTTTAATCAATGAGGCTTATTGTTGCCTTCGTTATGACATTTAAATGCAGATGGCAAATAGGAGTTTGTTTTGCTGCTCAAATTGAGATCCTGATCTTTGGTTAAATCCCACTTTAGAATACTGACCTGTGAAAAAATGTAAACACCAGTTTGCCAGTGCATCTCTGTTTGGACTTTGCAGCAAACAAGCTTAATCAAACCAGTCAGTGTCTGATCAAGCTGTGTGTTTGAGGAGGAGGAGGTGGGAAGGGTGTGCAGTAAGCACAGCAGAAAACCTGTGTTTCTACTGAACCCTGGGAAATCTCTTGTTTCGGTAGAAGTTATCAGGACATTTTAGTGTAGTCCAATTTTTTGTGGTGAAAAGGTGTTTGTGTTGTATTTGTTGTTCTGTTTGGAAAATATTGAGATTTGGCTAGCTGAAATCAGTGTCCTTTTTCTAGGTTCTACAGAAACTTTTAAATCACTTTAGGAAAAACAAGGATAAAGTCCTCCTTTTTTCCTTTTCTACCAAGGTGAGCTATACATTTTCTTGACATGATTATTTTGTCAGTATGTGGTAAAATGTAAGGCACTAGAAACATGAATGTCTTGATTTCTATATTTGGTAAGATAATGATGAGATGAAACATGCTTTTTCAGCACTTCAGTGCAAGAAAATATTTAGAAGTCATATGAACTCCATTATGCATTGTTATTTATTCTGTGGAATTGGGGGGGGGGGGGTTGCGTGCACAACAGCGGTTTTCAGTGTTCCCGTAATAAAACAGATGTGTGCATAGTCACTTCATGGTATTTTACTGGCAGTTTATACACTTTTTCCTACAGAGAAGTATTTTTCCACTGTAGGGTCAATGTGAAACAACTCATGATAAACTAAAACTCTCTAAAGTTCTATGATCAAGTCATTAGGCGAGACTCTTTTGCCTCTCTTACATGTAGAATTTCTGCAAGAGAGAAATAATTTGGGAAGTAAACGTACATACATTTGTACTAATTTATTGGTAATAAAGTGGTTTGACGCTTTCAGTGGGAATGGGATGATATTCAAATCATTGCTGCAAATACAAAATGAGAAAGTTCAAGTGTTAGGTATAAATAATTGTAATTCTATGACTTAGAGAAAAAGGTTGATGATAGAGATGCTCTGGATTGTTCCAAACCTTCAGGTCACATGATCTCCCTAGTTTACAGTGGCTCTTTTTAAATAGTATTAATTGCCCGTTCTCTTCATTTTTTCCTTCAGTTACTTGATGTACTGGAACAGTATTCTATGGCATCTGGGCTAGATTACCGAAGACTGGATGGAAATACAAAGGCAGAGGACAGGGTCAGGATAGTAAACGAGTTCAACAGCATGGAAGAAGTTAACATTTGCCTCGTTTCTACAATGTAAGAAAATGCTGTGTCTGCTTTTGTCTAGGTAGTTAGAGATTTATAGCAAATTTACTGCACTCCCACTTGATTGATCTTGCATTTTGTCACTTCCTTGGGAAGAAGCAATAACATTACTGTCTGCTGCTATAAGACTGGGAAGTAGACTGCATCAATCAAAGCTATTAGGGTAGAAATGAGTCATATCCTTTACGTATGTCCATGTTTGTTAAATCTTCCTCTCTTCTTTTTTGGGGATCACTTGACATCTGAAATGGATGAATATTAGGTATAAGTTGCTTATTTTTGTTTTACTTTTGGAACCAGAATGATCACTAATATATTCATTTTCACGAATACTCACATCTTCCTCTTAAATGTGAGTAAAACCAGTAGTAACTGGAACCCATAGAAAATCACAAATTCAGTAAAACTGTGACTGCATCTTTTGAGGGCACGTAAGTGGCCTAGTTTCTCAACTTATTTCTCATAGTATATTTATCCCTTTCAGAGGTATCTTTTCATTTGTGTCATTTACAAGACTGGTGTCTTGTTGGGCATCCTACTGAATTTGATACTAGTGTTTCATAATAGTATTTGAAGCCAGATGACATTCATGGCTCGCTATTCCCACATTCTTCTGAGTCTGTGCAATCACAAATATATACAAACAGTCTTCTTTCCTGAAGCTGCTGTACTGCAGTTCAGATGTAACATGAAACCATGGTCAATTAACAATGGTTAGTTTATGAAATTAAGATTTGGTTCATGTATAGTCATTTGAATCCTGGTTTGTCTGCAGAGACCAGCTGGTATCCTGGTTTGCCTTGTGGCAATGGTGATGACAACAAACTAGCCATTCATTCTCTATTCATGTTTCAGATTAAACTACAGTGAAGACTAACTGTAATTAATAAATCAACTTCAAACCATGGTTTCGGACCCTAATTTTACATTCCCTGACTACCCATAATTAGTGGAGTGGCTCATGCTTGGACTATCACACTACCTGTAACAAACCATGGTTTAATATGATATGCGAACTGAGCCCTTAAATATATCTTGAGTCCGTCCTCTTATCTTTATGATCTGGATATTCAGTCACTTAGGAGAGCTTTTGCATTCTCTAGATGTTATGCCCTTCCATCTGCAATGCAAGATGGTAGATATAATCAAACACTCTTTTTTTGCTTAAGACAGAATAACACTTTAGAATTCTGAAATTTTTTATCTTAGGCCCTTTCCGCACAGTGGAAAGGGCGCCTCTCCACCAGCAGAAATTATGCTGGTGGAGGGGTGGGGGCCATTCACACGGGAGCGTGCGAGCGGCCCCACAGAAGCCGGCGCAGAAGAGGTGGCTTCGCACGGAGCCGCCTCTTCTGCATCCCCCCCACTCACCTCGTCCTCCAGCGTCGCTCTGGAGGCCGTCAGGGACCCGCCCACGCTGCCCTCCGACCCCTGGAGGTCGGAGGGCAGCATACCCCCCCCCCCCCCCCCCCCCCCCCCCCCCACCCCCCCCCCCCCCCACCCCCCCCCCCCCCCACCCCCCCCCCCCCCCACCCCCCCCCCCCCCCACCCCCCCCCCCCCCCACCCCCCCCCCCCCCCACCCCCCCCCCCCCCCACCCCCCCCCCCCCCCACCCCCCCCCCCCCCCACCCCCCCCCCCCCCCACCCCCCCCCCCCCCCACCCCCCCCCCCCCCCACCCCCCCCCCCCCCCACCCCCCCCCCCCCCCACCCCCCCCCCCCCCCACCCCCCCCCCCCCCCACCCCCCCCCCCCCCCACCCCCCCCCCCCCCCACCCCCCCCCCCCCCCACCCCCCCCCCCCCCCACCCCCCCCCCCCCCCACCCCCCCCCCCCCCCACCCCCCCCCCCCCCAGATAGTTCCATGGGAATGTCAACTCAATGCATAACAGCTGTAAAAAAAGTGCAAACTCTATGCTGGGGATCATTAGAAAAGAATTGATAATAAAACTGCAAAGATTGTCATTGCCCTTATATAAAGCAGTGGTGCAACCGCACTTGGAAGTACTGTGTCCAGTTCTGGTAGCCGCATCTCAAAAAAAAGGATATTGAGGGAGATACGAAAAAAAGAAGAAGAGTGCAGAAAAAGGGCAAGCAAAAGGGATGATTGAGAGACTAGGAGCACCTTCCCTATGAGGAGGCTGCAAGCGTTTGGGACTCTTCAGTTTGGAGAGGAGGCTGGCTGAAGGGGATATGATTTGAAGTCTACAAGAATTATGCATGGGGTAGAAAATGTTGACAGAGAGAAATTTTTCTCTCTTTCTCACAATACTAGAACCAGAAAGAGGGGCATTTCATTGAAAATGCTGGGGGGGAAGAATTAGGACTAATACAAAGGAAACACTTTACTTCACTTAGCGATGTGATTGGTGTTTAGAATATGCTGCCACAGGAGGTGGTGATGGCCACTAACCTGGATAGCTTTAAAAGGGGCTTAGACAGATTTATGGAGGAGAAGTCGATTTATGGCTACCAATCTTGATCCTCCTTGATCTGAGATTGCAAATGCCTTAACAGACCAGATGATCGGGAGCAACAGCCGCAGAAGGCCATTGCGTTCACCTCCTGCATGTGAGCTCCCAAAGGCACCTGGTGGGCCACTGCGAGTAGCAGAATGCTGGACTAGATGGACTTTGGTCTGATCCAGCTGGCTTGTTCTTATGTTCTTATGTTCTTAAGCTATAGAAGGCACAAGGATAGCAGAGATCATTCTCCCTTCACCTTGTGACCTTTAAGAGCACATCTGATTTCCCACTCCCTCTGAAAAGAATCATCCTTTAGCCAGCCTTTGGAATACAGCCTAATGGTAAACAAGACTCTATTCTGCAGATCATTCACTGAATGTCCAGGCAGGACAGAAAGAATGAATGCAGAGGCTCACAGCTGTCAAGAGATAGAGAGGAAGAAAAGGATAGCTGTAGTACTCGTGGCTGGTCATATAGCTGTTACCCCCAAGCAGTAGTAGTAATCCCATGTTACTCTATCTATCCATGACAGAAATCAAGCTTTTAGGCTTCTATGTTGACCTTTGTTATAACAACTGACTCCCCAACCTTCATAGTAAGTAGGCAGGTTTGCCAACACTGCTTGGAGGCTCACATCACCCTGTGTCTCAATATGAGCTCTGCAGCGCTACACTCTGGCTCTGAAGGTGAAGGAGAATGCATTCAGGGAAGAGGTCCTCTTGTCGGCTGCTAGCATGTAGGAAGCAAAGCCAGTTGGACACAGTACTCTAGCTCTTCACCCTTCTTAGTATGTACCTTCTGTATCTGTGAAAGGTTATGATGAGTAAGGGATCAGAGTAGAGTGTGTGTATGTGTGTTTGTGGGAAGTGCCATCAAGTCAATTCTGACTTACAGTGACACTATGAATTAACGTCCCCCAAAATATCCTATTGTTAACAGCCCTGCTCATGTCTTGCAAATTGAGGGAGATGGCTTCCTTTATAAAGTCAACATGTTTTGGGTCTTCCTCTTTTCCTGCTGACTTAAACTTTTCTCAGCTTTATTGTCCTTTCCAGTAGTAGTAGTCAGAGTGCATATGAGAAAGGGAAAAAGAATTAGGAGTGGGAGTAGAACTCAGGTGAGGGAAACAGAGAGAAGACACTCCTCTTAAAACCTTACTAGTATCACGGTGTTGAAGTGTCAGAAATATACTGAAACTACTAGGAAGTGTATTGGATTTGCAGAACAGCAATACGTGATCCAACATTTAAAAAATCATGAAACTGCAAAGTGGAATTTACCAGCACAATCACATCTCTTCTCTGGCTATGAATATTCTAGGAAACTAACCTGCTGTTTGCTAGTGCTGTCAGTTTGTAACAGTGCAGCATGATTGGCAATCTTACGAAGAATTGTCAGGTAACTGAAATACAAAGCTTGCATTGTTTCACCATGTGTGTTTGTCTGTAGAAATATAAATTGAAAGATAAAGAGATTAAACCAGCTTAGAACTATTTGACACAGGGCAGGCAAAACCCATATTTTCATCATTGCTGGGACACAAAGAAGAATTGTATGATTAGAAATATTTTTTTTAAAAAAAGGTTGTTACATTCTGCAAATTGTTCAAAATCATGAAACTGGTCATTAGTTATGAATGGATAAATATGCAGTTTTCTATACACAACTATTCAATAGCCTTTAAATGAAAAATTATGCATTCCAAGGGTATGTCAGTTCATCCCTCCCCCACCTCCATTGAATATTTTGGTATTCAATGATAAATGTAAGAACATACAGGCCTTACTTCTTGGACATTAAACAGATTCCTGGGATGGGGTCTTGGGGACCTGATGTTAATCACAATTTAGTTTTTCTATCAAAGGAGCTGTTACCTTCACTAGGATCAGAGGGAGATAAACACTCCAAGAAAATAATAAATCACTGGAAGTGTCCTAATAAGCCAATCATTTTTCAGGTATGCATCATCCCTGATACAATTGACTGGGAACAAGTGATGGATTGGGATGTTAAAATCACCTAGTGGAAACCTGGGTTGAGCAGGCCCTGTGGTTCAGTTGACAGTGATGGCGACAACTGGAATAAACTCATGTGTCATTTTCTGCTGTGCCAGCAACTGCCCAGTCTGAGCTGATTAACGCTCAGCCAGGCTTGCTCTTGGCTGTTAGCGGCTCTCCAGGAAGCTTCCATCAGAAATAGGGTTGCTATCCTCCAGGTGGGACCTGAAGATCTGTCAGGATTCCAGTTGATTTCCAGACTACAAAGATAATTTCCCCTGAGCAAACGGCTGCCTTGGAGGGTAGACTCCATGGCATTGCACCAAGTCAAGCTCCCTCCTCTCTCTTCCTCCCCTCAACCCCACCCTTCTCTCCCCAAATCTCCAAGAATTTCACAACTCAGAATTGGCAGCCCATGTCAGAAACTTTCCCCATAAATTAAAGGACCAACTCATCCATGCCAGCAGCTTTTCCTATACAAGCTCTGTGCCACTGAAATTAATGGGATTTATGAAGATTTTGGTTCCTTCCTTTAGCACATCCACAAGGATTAATTATTTCCTTATCTGTCATAACTCTTAAGTGTTTGCTTTCTGCAGAACAAGTTCAGTCACAAACTTGAACACATTTGGACCATCTTCCAGAGGAATTAATCCCCATTAAATATACTTAGGGTTCAGAGTATTAACATTTAAAACACACTAACTTGAACAACCTGTGATTTCTCATCCAATATCTTCCGCTACACCAGCAATGATATAAACAATTGTAACAAATAATTGCTTTCCCTGTTATACCTGGCTGATTTTTAGCGGATGATTCACTGATCCTTTACATTGTGGTACTTCCACAGAAGTAAACATGGCAAAAAGTAAATCCAGTGCCACGTTTACTAATCTCATGAGCACAGGAATTCTAAAACAACGATAGCATCCACTATAATTTAGCAACATAATTTCTCCATGACCACATATTACTACTCAATCATTTTATTATGTCAACTTTAAAGTGATTGATTGCTCTGCTTCACGGGTAATTGCAGGTACATGAAGATCAACTGGAATATGTTATGGCCAAAATCAGCCAATCGAGTCCAATTTTGTACTATGAGTACCTATTAAATGGGCAGTAAACAAGAATTAAAGTGACAAAATTTTGCATACTCATTTGATTATGTGAGAGTAATGAAAGGAATAACCAAAAAAGCCTTTTTCCATTTTATAGATGTTTTTGCAAACTGATTTATTGGTTTCCACCTCCATTTCCTGCTTATACTAGCAATCAGGATGCAACAAGCCATGCACCAGTGCAAAGCATACATAGTTCCTCACCCTGCCATTTCTCCATCTTTTGTCCCATAAAAAGATGATGCCTGGAACCATGGGACTGACATGGCACATAAAGACATGTTAGACAAGGGACTACAATGATGAGGAAGGAGTACAAAATTCTGCCACTGCGGAAGGCAGCAATCTAACACATACTGATGCCCAGTTACCCTCCTTCCTCCCTTCCTTTTGTTGCCTTCCCCAGCCTCCAAAACTGGAAACCTTCTGAGGCAAGGAGTTGCCTTTTGATGACACTGGAGTCCCTTAACATGGCTCTGAATGAACAATGAGTATTATTATTTTGCCTACAAACAATTCAACTTCTGCATCTGAAAAGACAGGCTGACCCTGAAGTAGGCAAGGTTGTTGCCAGGTGAGGCTTGTTCAGCATTAAAAACTAGCTCTGAAAAAGTGCTAATAAAAAGTCATACCTTAAATACAATAACCTGATACTAACCACAATCGAAACAAAATTAGTCCCATAACTATTTGCAAACAATGGAACTACTTTGTCATAAGAATAATAGGTTGCCTTGCTTATTAAAAATATAAATATGACAAATGAGGACTTAATACTGTTGCAGAACATTGGAAATTTTAAAAAACCACATTGATAGAAAGAACCGTCAGATACTATTCCTCTTTTGCAGATCTACAGAATGTTGCCCATGCAGCAAACAGATGAATGTTGCAGAATGGGTTGTATACAGCTTTGCACAGTAGATCTGAACAGCAGAAATTGGAAATCAAGCACAGAAAAATTCTTACTTTGTAACAACAATTCCTCCTTTTACGGCCACTGTTGCAACTACAGGGTTCCCGTGCTTGAAGAACCAAGTGTACATCTTCTGTCTCCAATACGGCCTTATAAACTGCTCTCTGAAACTCCGTTAGAGAACAATATACCATCTGGCAAGATAAAATGCAAGGCAAGGCAAATAAAAACAACAGCAATAAATATATGGAAATATAAAAAATAATCTGTTAAAAATAGAAAATTAAACTGCAGCAGTTTGAGAGAAGTACCAGGCACGGAAAAGGCTGACATGCCTAATCATAAACTAGAGATTTTGAACAACTTAAAAGATCTATTTGCCATTTCCTGGCCTTGGTGACTGTAAAGCACAAATGAAACCAGACGGAATAAAAGAAATGCAGTCAATTTTTAGGTATCTATTGATATTCTGATTCACTAGTGCTGGAAGGAGGGGCTCTGTACAGTGGTCAGACCAGCTTCACCCTTCCTCTCCTAGACCATGGGGGGCATCTCCATGACATCTTTTGATCTCAACCAGCAGGGTACAGAAATCCCAAGATCACTTTTGAATTCAGGCCACCCACAAACCAGCAGCACCATGCTGTGTTATAATAATCCAACAGTATCTTGAACATATACTCACATTATCAAAAGAATGAGATAAAATAAAACCGGCGAGATTAAAGACAGCTGAATGACATTGCGGTTAATCTCTTTTCAAAAGACAGTTTAGACTTCCAGCTTTGGCTGAATGGCAGGTATAAATGAGGTAGGAAGAGGGGTATGTGTATTCTCATTTGCAATTGTGCATTCTTTAAAATACACTCTCATGCTCATCAAAATGTTCCAATGAGGCAGCTGAAAATAGCTTCTTTCATCTTGATGAAGCCAAACTCAAACAGAGTTTTCCATTAAAAACATGCATTTAGCTTTTTCATAAATTATTATTATTATTATTATTATTATTATTATTATTATTATTATTATTATTATTATTATTATTATTATTATTATTATTATTATTATTATTATATTTATAAACCGCCCTCCCCCGAAGGGCTCACCTATTAAGAGCAGGGATATGGGAGCAATATGGAGTTTGGGCCAGTCATTAAATGCATACCACCACAAACATTCACTCCATTCAGAATTTTTCCATGAGGACTGAAGAGGTAAAACATGCACTCAGCTACACATTTAAGTATGAAATTATAGATTCTGTAATTAATCCCACAACATACAAAAAACTGAAACAAGACCCAATCAAGAAAATCACTCGCCAAACCACCACATTGATTAAGAACTCCTCCATTCAACCAGACACATCCCAATGAATCTGCAAGTCAGAAGCTCTTCCACCCCGATTATATGGACTCCCCAAAATCCACAAGGACTCCATTCGGACCTATTGTGAGTGCGATTGGTTCCCCCACATAAGAACTGGCAAAAATTTTGACTTCACAATTATAAAGCAACATTGGACACACAACGCATTATGTTAAAGACTCAGCCCACTTCATTGAAAAAATTTGCAATCTCCATCTCAACCCTAGCGACAAACTTATCAGCTTCGATGGTGTCTCACTGTTCACCAAAGTTCCAGTGAAAGACACCCTCGTACTCATCGGCCAGATTTTTTCAGAGGACATCACAGCTTTGTTTCAACACTGCCTAACAACCAGCTACTTCCAATGGGACAATTATTACAATGAGCAGACAGATGGGGTAGCCATGGGAAACTTCCTCAGCCCAGTGATAGCCGATTTTACACGGAACATTTTGAGAAACAAGCCCTCAAAACAGCACCCAGGAAACCCACAACTTGGTTCCGATTTGTGGATGACACTTTTACAATCTGGAGCCATGGCGAGGAGAAACTGCTGAATTTTCTGGACCACCTTAACAGCATCCACCCAAACATCCAATTTACCATGGAAACTGAAAAAGAAGGAAAACTGCCTTTTTTAGATGTCTTGGTCTTTCGCAGACCCAACCATCAACTGGGCCACACAGTATACAGAAAACCAACTCACACAGACCGGTATCTACATAAAAACTCCAGCCACCAGCCACAACAGAAAAGGGGCATAATCAAAACTCTGACAGATCGTGCAAAATGAATTTGTGAACCTCACCTCCTCCCTGATGCAATCAATCATCTAGACTGGGCTCTGCAGGCTAATGGCTACTCCACAAGAGAAATCAGAAGAGCTTTAAGACCAAGAGAAACCCAGAGGACTGAGAAGAAACAGCCCATCACAGGAAAAATATTTCTACCATACCTCAAAGGAATCACTGATCAAATAGGGAAACTGATGAAGAAACATAACCTACAAACCATCTTCAAACCTACCAGGAAAATACAGCAGATGCTATACTCAGCAAAGGACAAGAGAGTCCCCCTCACTTCAGCAGGAGTCTATTGCATAACCTGCAGCTGTGGAAAGGTCTACATAGGAACCACAAAACGCAGCATTCAGACTCGTATCAAAAAGCATGAAATACACTGTCGGCTTAACCATCCTGAAACATATGCAGTTGCAGAACATGTCTTAAACAAAACTGGACATAACATTTTATTTGAAAACACTGAAATTCTGGACAACTCAGAAGGTTACTATGTCAGATTGCACAGGGAGGCCATTGAAATTCACAAACACCAACACAACTTCAACAGGAAAGAAGAGACTCTGAGAATTAAAGCTTGGCTACCAGTACTTAAAAACACCAAAAGCAAACCCCAAGGGCATGCTAAATTCATGAACAATGGACTCCACCCAAACACAGGATTTGCATTCACCAATACTCCTGCTGCTGCAGGGCATGAAAATGTGAATCACTCCCTAAACTGGTAAGCCCCACCCGCAATACAATACTATCAACCAAATCTTTGCATAAGAACTTCCACCCAAACATCTACTGATTGGTTCCCCACCCTGGGACATGGACAATATATACCCCACTAAACATTCCCTTCTCACATGACGCAGTGTGTAACAGACTTCCCTCTGTGATACACATCTGAAGATGCCAGCCACAGATGCAGGTGAAACGTTAGGAACAAGATCCACCAGACCACGGCCACACAGCCCGGAAAACCCACAACAACCATTATGCAAGTCGATCAAGTGACATTGGTACAAATGTGAGCAACTCAAAAGGTGAAGGCTACTGAAATGGCCACAGACCTGCCAGAATGTTGGCATTCTGACAATCTCAAGGGGCTGGACGGAGACCAAAAGCTAAAACATTGTTTGATAGTAACCTCCTTCAAGATGGAAAGGGGAAATTCTTCAAACTGATGACAACACAGAAACATCCTACAAGCTTAGGATAACTTATCATATTTCCTATACTAAAAGAGAATGTTCTCCAACAACCCTATTTGGAATGTTCAAACACTGATTTGTTCAGACTGAGGATGACACATGACCACCTCTCTACCTCAGAAGAAACAGAATCTTTGATATCTACCCTAGGGTGTTACTTATTTTATTATCCATTGTGGAGCAGTAAGTCCATTTCTGACATGAGAAAAGACAGATTCTGTCTTGGAATCACATACTGAATGAAGAAAAAGTTAATTTTAATAGCATCGTTCTATATGATACTGCGTAGAACCCACGATCCAAAATGATGTTTACTTATTTAGAAAAAATGTATAAGTCCTCTCCAGGAAGCGGCCTGAGGTGATATCTTGCCACTTTGACCGAACAAAAAGGGGCATAAATGGTAGTTGAATCTGGGGAGCATTTCCATCATGACTGAAAATAACTAGGAAACAAGAGGGAAGCTGGGAAGTCACAAGTTATGTTTGGATAGTGATTGAGAGTTCTGGGGAGGTTGACATTTCCTGTGTTTTCCCTTTGAATATTACCATTCAGAGAACAACTGGTATGCCATCACTACCACCTGGCAGAGAAGGGGCACTCTGGGTGAAAAAGAACAAAAATATTAGAAAGGAGAGGTAGATAGAAGTGTTTAAAACATAAATATGTAAGGTTGGTCTTTCCCTCCCTAATCTACCTGAGAATTTTATTTGAAGAATGAAGAATTTCATTTGAAGAATGCAAAGCTATAAAGAATTATGTCTATTCCATTTTTAATAACTACAGTATTTCAGGATGGAATGCAAATGAAATGAATAAGAAAAGGTCAGATCAGTAATATTCTGTTCTGATCTGCTGCTTTACTAACTTGGAACTAATCATCAGAGTGTTTAACTATGAAAACATTCATTTCTTCCAGAAAAAAAACCTGAATTTCTTCCAGAAAGAACAGAAAGCCATCTTGATAATTAGCCACTGTCCCAAAAGGTACTACTCCTTATCACATGGAGAACAGGGTAGAAGTGGCATATCTGCCTGGGGACAAGGGGTAACCCCTGTCCCCGGGCTCAACTAATCTGGTCATGTAGGGGACACAAAATTGGCCTCACACGTGACCAGATGCCTTTGGGAAGACGGCGAGGCAGCCGGAAGTACTTCAGGCTCCCTTGGCCCTGCCCATGTTATCATCGATGTGGGGGGACTGAGGAAGCCCAAACATGATGTTGTCTTTGGGCTCTCACGGCCCCGTCCACGTCGTGGGAGCGACAACCTGGATGGGTTGAGGGAGCCTGAAGATGCTGGGCCAGCTTCTGCCCTTCCCAGGCCCTGGGGAGAGCAGGAGCTGGCCTCCAGGGAAGGTGGAGGGGCACCGCCCCTCTCACCCCCCCTCCAGGCCCCTCTCAGCCTGGCCTCTGACCTCTCCAGAACCTGGGGAGGACAGAAGCCACTACCAGCCTCTGAAGACGTGCTTTTAAAAGCACCCACAAGAAAGAGGGGCTAGGGGCGTGGCCCCACCCCAAGTCCCCCTCCCAGCCTCCGTGCTTTTAAAAGCAAGTCTCCAGAGGCTGACAGGGGCTTCTGCTCTCCCTAGGCTCTGGGGAGAGCAGAAGCTGTGGAGCTGGTGGGGGGGGGGGGTGCCCGGAGAAGTCTTATCTCCGGGCACCATTTTACCTCCATACACCTCTGCAGGGTAGTGACGAATGGCTTTTGGTGCTCCACCAATGACACAGATCGGCACAAGGTATGGTAAGAGATATTCAATATCCATCATAAATATTTTATATTCTACGAGATCTAGAAACACAATTCAGGGCTAGTAGTTAACATCCTCATAAATGAACAAGCTGAATAGCTGGCAGATTTAGGATGCCTAAGATGACATCAGAGAAAGGCTTGCAGTATTTAGCACAGTGAACCATCTGGTCCCGATAAAGCCTGACATCTCTCAACAGACAAAAGTGTGACATCCAGAGATAATTCCAATTGAGTTTCAGAATTATCACTATTGGACAAGTTCTTCATCTTGCAAGAAGGAGAAGATATTTGAGGATAAGTCTCCAAAAACTCAAGTGAAGTGGTGAGAGCTATCAAGAAGGGAACCACTGGGTTGGCATGAAAAACAGCAGTCCAGAATGGGACAAGGGAACTAAAATAGGAACTGAGGATGTTGCATGCAAAGTAGTGTGCTGCAAATGCTTGTGATAATACTGAGAGTACAGTTGATGAGTTGATGTAACCAAACAGTGAAGAATGTCTGGAAGCAGGTGGCCCGTTACAAGATTCACAGGTCAAGGAATGCAACAAAGAAGTTTCTTCTCCCTGCTGCTCTCTATGCAGTCAAAATGCAGGCTCCAGCCAGCCACCCTATGCATGCATGGAACTCTACTGCACATGGACGGGATGCAGCAAAGGCTCCAGAACTTTATAGGAGATTATGTCTGTGCTGCACCTACAAAATGTAAAACCATGATTTTCAATGGCAGAAGTGTACGGAAGAATGCAATAAGTGAGTGGAATGATCCAGTCTTTCCCCAAACCAATTCCAGCAGATAGTGTGAGCAAATTTAAATTCTGGCTCCCACTTGACCCTACTGGATCCACTCCATGACCATGAGAGCTGTGATAATGAACATACAAGGGAAGATGTAAATCATTTCCTCTAGTTTAAAATGATTCCCATCTACATTCAACAAAATCCAAATTACAACTAACAATGAAACAATTTAATTCATTGTAAATAATGGTTCTCACTCTGTCTTCCTTCTTGGGCAGCTGGCTCTTAATGAGAGACTTCGTACGCCTTAAGAAGTAGCCACGCATTTTCTGAGCCAGCCTCTGCATTGCCTTCCGACCTGTTGCTAACTCTCTTTTAGTTGCCATGTGCCTCTGGCCATGCTCTACTGGATCTGAAAACTCCTTCTTGAACCTTGCTTCACCACCCAAAAGTCCTGGTACAGCCCTTTAAGAGAGAGAGACAAAATGGCATGTCCATTGTTTCATGGTGCTGTTAAACAGTATATCCCTACCATCCTAATTTATGATTTAGTTCTGGGGCTACTACACATATTACATACAAACATCATACTTATTACTACATGTAGTTATGACAGTGAGCCACCCTTAGGCTCATTCCACAAAGCATATTTATGTAATCATTATAAATGAACTTGTTTTTCCTTGGAAAATGAATTCATTTATAACGATTGCAACTTGTTATAAATATGCTGTGTGGACTGACCCTCAGTTATATTTCCCAGATTAATGTAACTATAGGGTTTCTGTTTGGGAACATACAATTGTTGTATGATTATGCTGTGTGTTACATATACATGAAAAGCATTTAATGTGTGATTATACAATGACCCTCCAAGTCATAAGTATTCGCTAAAAAGTAACTTACCAGTCCATGACACACCAAAGTTCTTTCATGTTGTTCTGTAGAATTGTCCCAGTGAGTCCTATTCGAACATTACATGTTAATGCCTTCATGGTTTTAGTTACTTGAGCCTTTGGATTCTTGATTCTGTGCACTTCATCTACAATGACAGCTGACCACTTCAGGCTGTGAAATGACATGAAATAGTGATTATCTATATCTTCCAAATATACAGCTGGATCTGGTATTTAAAGAAGAAGAAGAAGAAGAAGAAGAAGAAGAAGAAGAAGAAGAAGAAGAAGAAGAAGAAGAAGAAGAAGAAGAAGAAGAAGAAGAAGAAGAAGAAGAAGAAGAAGAAGAGGAGGAGGAGGAGGAGGAGGAGGAGGAGTTTGGATTTATATCCCCTCTTTCTCTCCTGTAGGAGACTCAAAGGGGCTTACAATCTCCTTGCCCTTCCCCCCTCACAACAAACACCCTGTGAGGTAGGTGGGGCTGAGAGAGCTCAGAGAAGCTGTGACTAGCCCAAGGTCACCCAGCTGGCATGTGTGGGAGTGGACAGGCTAATCTGAATTCCCCAGATAAGCCTCCACAGCTCAGGCGGCAGAGCTGGGAATCAAACCCAGTTCCTCCAGATTAGATACACGAGCTCTTAACCTCCTACGCCACTGCTGCTCCTATGGAGCTTGCTATGGCTGTAATCTATATATATATAAAGCTAACCATTCATTTGTTGGTCTTGCCCTAACGCTGAAATGGCTGGATGCCCCCAAATTTAGGGTACCGCATGGCGATCCCTCCCTGATTCTTGCTTGGGGCAGTGTAATCGGGACCTTTCAAATCGCATGCAAAATCCCATACACTGAGGCCAAGAGTAAAACCATCACTTTTTCCTGGCGCACCAGGCCATGAAGCTGGCTGTGTTTAACTGTCACCCTTAGAATGTTCGTGCAGCCTGTCTGTGGCCTGAGGGCTTGATATGAGGGCTTAGAATGTTCGCGCAGATGGGCAGAGATGAGCATTGAAGACAGTAAATAGGTAACACTGTTAGGTAATACAACTGGAAGTGAAGCACATACACACTTTGCCGTGTGAGGCACCAGATGGGGTCCCCCCCTCACACGCAGGTAACTTTCACTCTCTGTGCCTCACCCACTGCTACCACACAATACACATCCAGCTCATCCTCACACACCTCACTCTGCCCTCCCTCACATCCAACCACCACTTACCCACTTCCTCACCCATATTCACCACAGCTCTCTTTTACTAAAAGCAAGCTGGAGTTTGCCCTTTTCTTCTAAGAAAATCTGCGGGGTGGGGGCGAACCAACACTACTGACTCCGCTTCTTTTGCATGTGGCCCTTTAAAAACCCAGGAAGCTGGCTTCGATCTGAGCGCCTCACCATCCTGCCTCTGCTGCCTGCCTGAGATAGCCTGCTTGCCCCAGTTCTGCCTTACCCAAGCCAGAACTGTGCATGTCAACCAGCCTCATGGACAGCGGGATTTGCACTCTGGACAGTTCCATTGTGGAATGGAAAGGGTTACCTTATACTAAAAACCAAGATACCACCAGATAACAATGTGAATTGAAAAGGGAAAGAGGGATTCCATTTGACCACCCCCCTCAAAAAGGAGAAGAAGAAGAAGAGGAGGAGGAGGAGGAGGAGGAATTTGGATTTATATGCCCCCTTTCTCTCCTGTAGGAGACTCAAAGGGGCTTACAATCTCCTTGCCCTTCCCTCCTCACAACAAACACCCTGTCAGGTAGGTGGAGCTGAGAGAGCTCCGAAAATCTGTGACTATCCCAAGGACACACAGCTGGTGTGTGTGGGAGTGCACAGGCTAATCTGAATTCCCCAGATAAGCCTCCAGAACTCAAGCTGCAGAGCTGGGATTCAAACCTGGTTCCTCCAGATCAGAGTGCACCTGCTATTAGCCACTATGCCACTGCTGCTCCCAAAAGGCTATGCTGGGGATCATTTGACCTGCATGGACATCTGTGTGGGTTGTGGACTGTGATGCGAAGGACAATTGCCTCAGCAACATGTGGCTGGGCCCGCTAGTAAAGCAATAAAATAAATCTACTATTACAAGTGTATAAAGCTCATGTCCGCTGTAGTCCCAAAACATTTCTCCCAGGGACTGAGCCTCTTAGATACTAAGCCAACACCCTAACATTAAACCACATTGTTTATATTTATTCAGATTTGGCACTTTTGTTGATAGCTTCTTGTTCAACCAACAACATTCAGATTTGGAGAAGCAAGGCTAGGGTCTGTAATCAAAGCTTCATCATTTGGCATTTTAAAGAGTGCATCCATAGTACTGCTGAAGACCTCTGAAGGCATTGGCCTACAACAAACATCAGCCATTGAAAGTTAACCAAAGGAAATATTACAGAGATAAGAGGAGATCCTGAAATTATAGCTGCTGTATAGAAATATGTACTCTTTTAACAAAATAACGTGAATAGTTGACATATATGATGAGTATTACACTGAATCTACTGGTATATTGTATATGTTTAAAGATATTTTCAGGCCAAACCAAAACATATTAGTTGGAAGTAAATCCCAGTGAATTCGAGGGATGGGTTTGGGTTTTTTTACAAATGTAAGCATTGGATTCAGGTATTACATTCATGTTTCATGCATTTTCTCTAACATCTTGCTAGAAGTCTTCCAAGGTTCAAAGCCCTGATTATAACTAATATTCTAAGGTGTTTTGAATAAAGATTGACCTTGCAAACAAAAACTTCACAAGTCATTTACCTGATGAACTCATCCAAATATCGGTGAAGAGTCGTATAAGTAGTGAGCACAATCTCACATTTCCCTTGTTTGATTCGATTCAGTTCATAGTCCTTTCTACTGCCATACAACACAATAACCCTGAAGTAACCCCAAGTGTCCAATTCTTCTTTCCAATTATACAGCACAGAAAGAGGGGTCACAATTAGGAAAATCTAAAAACAAAGAACATATCATGATGCTGAATAAATATGAAATGCCATTTGATACAAAATTTGTACACTACTTCATTCCATTATACAGATATCGGAATCTGACTTTCAGTTGTTTGAGCAGGAAACCAGAAGAGAAAACTGAGAAACAAAATTAACCTCTTCAAAATGAAATGTAGCAATTATCATCAGATTTCAGAAGCTACGCAGAGTCAGCCCTGGTTAATCTTACATGGGAAACCACCATTAGAAGCCAAGGCTTGCTACACAGACACAGGCAATGACAAATGATCTCTGAACATCTCTTGCCTTGAAAATCCTATGAAGTCACTCTAAATTGGATTGGCACTTGACGGCAAAAAACAAAAATGGAAATTTGTTTCACAAACTTATGGCAGTCCTATACAAGACATAATGGAAAAGTATCCAAGAAGCTTTACTTTGAGGCACGCCAGTGACTGAAATACTTCCCCCCAACCCAATTTTTGCAATGCCATCCAGGCAACAAATCAGGAAGTTTATTCAGCCCCTGCTGGGCAACCACATGTAATCCAGACACCATTAAGCATTTTTGTATAATAAAAATGAGAAAAACAGACCCCTATCCAAGCGAATCAGAATTGTATTTATGGTCATACAGCCCACATACGTCCCATCCAGATTGCTAGTAAGGCTGCCTTTTATCACAGAAACAGAAGACCAACAGAAACGGAGTACATTTCCAGAAAGATGTAACTGTCAAAATAGTTTGTGAAAGCTTTTAAAAGATAAAGGTCTGTTGGCTCATCCTTTCCCAAATCATTACAGTCAAGCGTATTTTGAAACCAGTGGGACAACATCAATCAAATTCATAATATCAAATAATAAACAGTGATAACCCAGGTTGGCTCAAAAGATCCTAGCTGCCACAAGAGACACCTGGCTGCTGCAAGTTTCAACATTAGGATAAGTTACAAATACAGAGCCAATGTATCATCACAGACATGAAGACTGCTAATGCATTGTTTGGTTTTCTGAGTGCTGTCAAAATTAAATGGGAAAAGGATAAGATCTGGCTGAGCTAAATGACTGTAAAGCAACCCATGATACATACAGCACATTCAGCTTATAATGTGTAGCTAAAGCAGACAATGTATGGGACAAAAACCAGAAGAAACAAAGCTTATACTCTGCTGCGCTATCCCATGCAAACTAATGAAGGGTCTTGAATATAATCCTAACTTCAAGGTTCAGCACATTTGAAAGATCTGCTCCTGGGGCTTTTCTAACTACTTTACATAATTAATCACTTTTAATTATTAACTCAAATGAGCTTATATATGTCTTTTTCTCTAGAAAGAATTTCTTGTTTCCAGAGCAAAATAGAGCAAAGATTTTCTACAATTATTTTATTAGAGAATGAATAGAGCTTTAGATCACATTTTATTTTCATTCCAAGATGAGGAACACTTATGACCCTAGCGTAATAATGTGGCAGGAGCCCATTGTTCAACTGCTACTGCGCAGCCCAATCCCGGGGACAATATGTGAGTCAGCTCGTGGAGCAGGTGCCAGGGCATTTGTTCACCCTCCACCATAAGTGGCCCTTATGCCAGCAAAAAGGGCAAACAGGAAGCTCTGTGGTTCACAATCCAGAAGAACCTCTGCTCCACAGAGCTGTGCTGGCCTAAAGTCAGACACTGGTGCAGCTGGGGCAGGCTAGCGACATTCTCAGGGGCAGAGTCAACCTTAGCGGGCTTCCACTGGGCTTTTAGCCAGGGAGCGCCCCTGGTGCAGGAGTCAGACTTACGACACCTGAAAGCGTGAGTCCATTTTGCCGTATGGAGGGTTTTCAGGTGGCCGGGGGGGGGGGGGAGGGAGGGAGGGAGTCCTGCCTTCCTGCACTGCCTGGAAGTCCCCAGTGGGATTGGGCCATAAATGACACAAGTAATACTAAAAATCTGCAGAATACCCAAGTCACTCAAGAGTTCTTGAGCACACGAAGGGAAGGAACAAGTTTTGCTCTGGTAAATGTACAGACTATTTTTGTAAATTTTTTATGTAGCCCTTCTCTCAGGCTACCGAATGAGCCAGTGCCAGTTTCAGCAGCTGTAACAAGAACTATAGGGGCTCACTGATCAGATACACCAACTCGAGCTAAATCTCATTCTGATTCTTCACTGTGCATACTGCAATTAGGATCCACATAACCTGACAAATTTATTTCCATTTGAAAATGAGTTTCCTAATATCTTCAAGATGCTCTCGGATAAGTGTGTCTAAGTTAACAACTTACATTCTTTGGAACAGATGGCACATCTTTTTTCACTGTTCTTAGCAAAAATTCAGGCATGTTGTTTTCAATATCTGCACGCGTTCCTTTTTTATTTAGTACTGCAGCCAGGAATGAGATTACCTAGAGGGGAAAAGGCAATCTGAAGCTACACAAAACTCCAAAATCCTTCTGGCATGGCACAAAGATACACCAACACAAAGCATCTACACTGAAATAGTACGAGGAGCTCAAGTACCAAAAAGACGTTATCATCACATGGAGGAGAAGAGGAGAATGAGGAAGCCTTTCCTATTTCAAAATGCAGTTCAACCTTAACTATCAACTTGGTGTGTGTGTGGGGGGGGTGTTTATATTTTACTTGATTTTGATTTTTAACTGAGTATTTTTTAGTGTCCTAAGCTTTAGGGAAAGGAAGGGCATAAATTCAAAAATAGAATTGCAAATAAAAATGCTGCTTTGATTGGTGGCAAACCACAAAACAGTTATGGGTTGGCAGTCTATTTTTATTGGGCTCTGTTGATTTGTGGATTACGTTTGTCAAGATCCAGTTCAATCTGAAATATTATTGGCTATATAATATTAAGGCTTAAGAAAGGCAAAGAGAGAAACTGATGAATCTGAAACCAAGGACTGAGGATTAAGTGACAAAAAGACCTCAAAAGCTCATGGTATTGTAACTTGAACTAGCATTCCATTGTGTCATTTGTGTTGATCCATTCCGCTTTATATCTGTTTTAAAACTTGAATTGAATAGGACTTCTAGTGTAAAATGTCTGGCCTCAATACAAATAGATGTATACACTTTAAATTTTTTGCATTTCTAGAATTCTGTAATTTTGTTACTAGCTACTCTCCAACACTATTGTTCATAGTAGCATTATTCATATAGAAGCTTATGTTGGCAGCAACTCATTTTTATGTGATTAATCAGAAGAACAAGGACTTAGTACTGCTGGCATCTCATCTTGTTTCCCAGCTTTGTTTGTCCCTAGTTAGCATTCCTGGCTCTTCATCTAAAAGTTACCAACTCAATGAAGAAGTTTTCACTTCTCTATAATATAACTGTATATAGTGTTCTTTGTTCTAAAAAATAACCCTAGGAAACCACAGCAAAGTTTGTGGTGTGCAAAGTTTTGTGGTGCACATACAAAAAAAGCAGCAAGGAATACTAATGTAGATATGTCCTGGCTTTCACTCACACAACTTATCCAATCATAGCTATATATTTTTATGCAAAGGACTCTATCTCTGCTCCTGACAATCTAAGTAAGAATTTTGAGGTACTGCAGGCACATTTTGTAACTTGCTAAATGTTTGCCTTTTGTTTGTAGCAACTGTCTGTGTTAGAAAAATCCTATATTTTTGAATATTTTATAGAAGAGCTGTAGTGTAGTAGCACACATTTCTTTAGAATTCAGGCAGCTAGAACTCCTTAAAAATTCAAACAATAATATTTATTGTTTAAAAAACATACAACAGAAGCACTGCTTGCTCTGAGAATGTTTTGAGAAAGTGATAATGTATGGAAGTGGATGTGGTCTCCAGTCTTTTCTTTTCTTTTTTTTTTAAGAACCACATGAGCAGACAAACCTTCTTGCAAACAGAAGGGGTTCCATGCAGGTACAGAAGCCCATCAATAGTAGGCAGTTCGCAGAACTAGTTTTTAATGTGCTAAATAATTTAACTACATGCAGTGCTGTCCTGGGTTTGCTCCAGCACTAAGAAACCAATATTGCTTTAATCAAGTTAATAAAATAGCTTGTCTTAAACCAGATGTTGATCACATAGACTCAACAGCTAGGCTTAAAACACAACTAATTTAAAAATAAATTGTTGGGGCAAACATTTGCATGCAGCTCACAGTTCAGTTGTTCTGAAAAGAGATGCTAGTAACAGAAATATGGTTTTCTCATTGTGAGTTTCATGATTATCAAATATACTGACAGCAAATTAGATCTTAATTTTTTTAAAAGAGTGAATGTAACAAATTGGAAGTAAACTAATCTGAATAAATGTTTTAATTCCTTGGCTTCTCACAGAAGTTGAACGCTATCTCATCCATACATGAATTGCTATTCTGAGAAAATAATGTTATAGACATTCTTCCCCATGCTAACAAGAAAGCATTTTTACAAGCTATCTTTCCTTACAAATGTTTTGCAATGTGCACTGTATACCAGTGTCTGGGAAAGAGCACAATAAAACTTCCCAACAGGCAATATAAATGGTCAAGTAGAAATCACCCTTGTTTTTAAAAGGAAGTATAGACTGTGCATGCATAACAGTATTTTTGGTTGTTTCCCCATTTTGTGATAACTCTGGGAAAATAAAAGATCTCACGCCAATCTCACCAATTGTCTGCAAGCAACAGGGGGCTGTCTCTTGCACTATCTTCCAGAAGGTGTGGACAGCAAAGGAAAGCCAGAACAGTACTAATATTTTATTTGATAATAAAAGGGACCAGAACTATCTAACATGGTTTTCATTATTATCAATATTTGAATTTATTTCTACGAGCCTTTTCAAAGTACTGAGGGCGGTATAAAAGTGGGGGAGGGCAGTATAAAAGTGGAACTAATAAATAAATAAATGAAATAAATGAAAATAAATAATGGTTAGATCCATTCCACTACTATGGGCATTTTCCTTCAGGGCAAGGAGCCTGCCACTATTGACACTTGATCAAGGAATCAAGTTCTAAATTTCTAGCCCTTATTAGAGAAGAAATTGGGCAAACATATATTTACTTTAAAATTCAAGAACAAAAACGTGAAGGATCCAAGAAAGCTTTCTGCAAAAAGTTCTTCTTTGTTACTCCCAAATCCTAAGACTTATAAACATTGTAGAATTAGCATATTTGCTATATAGCCTTGCAATTTTTAAAAAGCTAGGCATTCTCAATTAAAGACAGATCATTCCTATAACAGTTCCTGTTCTGCTTTTTCCATATGCTACTTTCATGAAAACTAAAACATGAGCATAATCTAGAGAAATTCAAGATTCTTTGATGAGCCTGATAAATATGTGCAAATGAACTATTTCCTGTAAGGTTTCAATCACTTGCCTTCACAAATTAGTTATAAAAGAAAAGTGAATTTCAGATGTGACTCTGGAATTTTCATAAGCTGCTTACATTAAAAGTAGTGTTAAAATGCTTCAACTGCACCAAATTTTTAATTTAAGAAAATTAACCTAGCACCCCTTATTCATTTTTATTTTGCAAACCAAAAATATATTATTTCTTCCATTTAAACTGCCAAAATTCAGCTATATTGTGGCAACCCTTTTTTTCCCCTTTAGAAAAGCACACAAAGCCTCCTAACATTTTTGGGATCTAGGTTTGTTTTGAACTATAAAACTTCCCCCCAGTTTCCAGGTGCTCTATAGTGAGCAAGTATATAGGCTTTGGGCTCGCTGCTATGAGATAAATTTTGTGGTGCACAAGAAGATCATTGAGATCACTAAGGCTAGATTAATACAGGAACAACTAAGAAATTTTATTTACAGGTTGGTTTTGAAGAAACAAACCAGCAGCACGGGTCTTCAGGTAGACAAAGTAGAAACCTGGCTGCGGCATAAAAATTTAAGCAGGTTATGACATTAGAGTAGTTAGACTTCTCTACAAATACTATGCTGGATCCTCTCTATTACACAGGATTCCCCCCACACTAGCCTGCACTTTCCTCACAGTCAGACTAAATTGTACAAGGTCTGCTCATCACTATAGACAGGCCGAACAATTGAGCAGTCTCTTCTCTGCCAGAGACAGAGCTGAACAGCTCTGCCACACTACCAGGCAGAGCTACCCTTTACTCTGTTGGTTTTTCCTGAGCCAGACCTGAATTGTCACTGACCTCTTCCTGAGGCAGAACTCAACTCCTGTGTTCCCTCCAACATTTCATCCCCCTTCTAGAAGGTGATTGGATGCTGAACAGCACTGCTGTGAGCTCATCTGAATGGCTGACTTTCCACAAGGGGCAGGACAACCTCCTATCTGTCACATATTATCACCATAAATGCCTTGAAAAATATGAAACAAAATAAACTAAACATAAATCTTAAGTGTAGTTTAAAATCTAAATTTGTTACATCACTTACACCCATAATTCAGTTAATTCTTTGTTCAAGAAATATCTTTAGAGTAAAACAAAAAAGAGAGAAAAACCTGTATTGTTTTTCCAAGGCCCATGTCATCTCCGAGAATACATCCACGTTTATGAACATAGTGTCCATACAAAAACAGGGCACCTTCCCTTTGATAATCACGTAAGTATCTATTAATTGTATAAGGGATAGAATCCCCATGTATGGACAATTCAAAAGCAACTGAAGGTGAGGGAAGTCTTCTGTCAGGAAAGTAAGGTTTCTCCAAATCTTCATTATCAAATATGAAGCTCTTCGGTGCAGTATTTTTAATCCTACAGAGTTTTGCTACGGCTATTCTCTGTTCTTGAGATCCACAAAAAGAAACAACAGCAAAACATTCTCCATACTCATCGGTTTCAAGGGATGTTATTATGGCTTCACAAAGCTTTCCATTTTCAGAAAAAGAAGCCAGGCATCTATCACCAGCATGCCACCTTTCTATTAAAAAGGGAATATAAATTAATATTAGTGAATTATCATTCATTTAACTGTTACTTAACAAAACTACATAGATTAAAAGTTTGTAAAACCATCTATTAGTACTACCACATTTCTTATCACCTGCCAGCACCCACACTGAGGACACCATAAAATATAAATAAACAAACAAAGAAATCAACCAGCTTTGCTTTCTGACTTTCCAATTTTGCATTCCTTACACAAATATCAACCCAATTTAAATAACATTGATCACACTGGATGAAGATGATATATTTGTATCTATAACCAAATAAAAAAGAAACAGTAAAGATGATAGGAAGGTGTGTGAAATATCTGAAGGCAAATATTCAAAACAAGGAAGCTTGAACAGCCAGTTTTATAACACAACCAATTTAATTAATTATTAAAACTGCTTTCGAAAGCCTTCAGCAGAAGAAATATGTTCTTATGTTCTAAAGAAGAAAAGTTGGATTTATATCCCCCATTTCTCTCCTAGAGGAGACTCAAAGGGGCTTACAAACTCCTTATCCTTTCCCCCTCACAACAAATACCCTGTGAGGTAGGTGGGGCTGAGAGAGCTCTGAAAAGCTGTGACTAGTCCAAGGTCACCCAGCGGACGTGTGTTGGAGTGTACAAGCTAATCTGAATTCTCCAGATAAGTGTACAAGCTAATCTGAATTCTCCAGATAAGCCTCCACAGCTCAGGCGGCAGAGTGGGGAATCAAACCCGGTTCCTCCAGATTAGAGTACACCTCCTCTTAACCACTACGCCACTGCTGCTCCTAAGAGCTACAAAATGCAGTTAGCAGTTTAAACTGACATTATGCTATAAAGAAAGGCAAGATTCTTCTTATTTATTCTTCTGCCCTCCTTCTAGGAAAAAACAACATAACCAGCTGTAACTCATAAGATTATTTAACTTCTTTCTTCTCTAGACATGAAGCAATCATTCAGCTATGCAGATCCTAACTTACTACCTGACAGAAAAGCTCTGGACAAGGGACAGAAAAATCACATGAACTATTTCTACAAATTACTGCTGTGGTGAATGGTCAGTTTGCTTTATCTGGCATACATTGCACTTTCACACAAAAATGTCACAGCCTGAATACCTTTTATTTAGGTCCTTAGACCATATTGTTAAACAACATATTAATATGACAGCAATCCTTAGAATGTGTATGCAGAATCCTATTGAGGTCTATTCAATGGGGCTCACTCCCAGGAAAGTGAACAAAGAATTGAACCAAATGCCGGCCAACTGAGGATCCAATTCATGCATCAAATGATGTGAGCTCTATTCTATGAAAGCTTAAGCCATAATAAAGTTGTTAGTCTTTAAAGAAGCCACAAAACATCTTTTTGTTTAAGATAAATATAACTATTAAGTGACATGGTCTGCATACATTTAGAGGGACTTTAATAAATACTAAATCCCCCCAGAAAAGAGTAAATGATATTCATTTAGCCTCTCTCTGAAGCAAAATAAGATACATGCTTCAGAATTAAATCGGACATTACATCTTGAGTCCATTAGAAAGAGCCATTTACTTTGACAAAATGAACTTGATTAAAAGGCATTAAAATAAATTAAGAATATATTACTATGTATACTTACTTAGGAATGCCCATGGAACTAAGTGTGGCCTACTTCTGAGTAAACATCGACCGGATTGGAGATAGCATTTTACATTAGTACAATATATTTGAGAGACCTCCACACCATCCCATCCCTTCCCTAATAATAAATAAAGCACCTACCTTTTGGATTGTCGCCCATTCCGAGTTACAACTAAAAATGGCTCGCCAATATTTACACAACTGAAAGAGGGGAAAAAAATCTCTGTAAAATGTTATACATGTATCCCTTTATATAGATTTTTATCTCACCAGATATCTAGATCAGTGGTTCTCAACCTGGGGGTCGGGACCCCTTTGGGGGTCAAATGACCCTTTCACAGGGGTCGCCTAAGACTCTCTGCATCAGTGTTCTCCATCTGTAAAATGGATAAATGTTAGGGTTGGGGGTCACCACAACATGAGGAACTGTATTAAAAGGTTGCAGCATTAGGAAGGTTGAGAACCACTGATCTAGATCTACTTTGAAAACTCTCAGGATTGTTCAGAAGTAGTCATGGCAAATCCTACCCGTGAAAGAGCAAAAAAAAAAGTTCCTTTCAATAATCAAGCACTACACTGCCAATGCCAGCGAATAAATCAATGCTGCAGCTGGATTAGCTCTCACCAGCACCAAGACCTTTCTGAGTAATCCACGTAATCCATGCACTATTGTGCAACTACAGTACCACAGTAATAGCAGCACTAAGGCAGCTAAACTATATCATGGAAGGTCCAGGATGACATATGAAATTCGGTTTGCAAGACTAAATTGTTCATCTCTCTAGAAAAGATAATGGATATCAGCAATTAATGGGCACCTAAATAATAACATAATTTCTCACACAAAACAACACTCATATTACGCTAGAGGTTACACTATACTAAAATACAACTGATGCCATGAGAGTCCACTAGGAAAGGACAATACTGCAAAGTAAAATCTGGTGGGAAAATCAAAATAACCAGCACCAAGAAACTATCAAAAATATGAAAAAAGACTTGGAAAAATGAATCAAGGACATTGTAAATTAGTACAGCTTAACAATTCTCAGAAGTGTATCTTGCTAGGGCTTTATATAGCTCAAATAACAGCCAATTGCATCAAGGACCATATCCAACAACACTTCAGTTCTAGCAACTGATAGGTAGTTTCTCTGACAAGAAGAATTATGGCTATTTCCGACTGTCCCACATTGGGATTTTCCAACATGAAAATAAATTCAACATGCAAAAACAAGTACATTGTATACACTGTACATCATTGCTACCGATTGTGCTACAGTACTATTTGAGTAATTTTTGTTTATTGGTAATCCTAATCGGTATTTTAAATTGTTGGGGGTTTATGTATGTTTTTAAGAACTGTTTTATTTGCCCTTGATGTCACTCTGATAGACAGTTAACTACAGATAGCTCACACCAGTTAGGAAGGAAGGCACAGGGGAGGGATGGAGTGGAGGAGGAGTTGAGTGTATGGTTCAGGAGGATCATGAAAGAGGAAAGTGAAACCAGTAGCTCTTTCTTGAGGGAAACAGTTTAAGGAGGAAAGGAAAATTGGAACCTGTGCATATGTTCCTACCTCCACACTTTAGACTTTTTACATCAAATAAGCCTATTCAATTTATCTAAGAGGTACAGCCATGTGATCCCCCCCCCAACAGTTATTATCACCTGCTAATAGAACTAAGTGGCTACATTTTTGTGACAAACTATCTATTTATATAGTTTCAATTTATCTAAGAGGTACGGCCAAGTGATCCCTCCCAACAGTTACTATCACCTGCTGATAGAACTAAGTGGCTACATTTTTGTGACAAACTATCTATTTATATAGCTATACAAAGTTTCCCTCATGCCTGTTGCCTTCTCACCTGCCAAGTTTATAACTGAAACCTCCCCAGCAGTCTGTCTTGACCACTTCCCCATACGAGTAAAATAGAACAGTTTATGTGTTGTGAATTAATATCAGACTCTTCTGTGCCATCTTCAGACATATACCCAGAGGTGGGATCCAGCAGGTTCTCACAGGTTCCTGAGAGTAGGTTACTAATTATTGGTGTGTGCCGAGAGGGGGTTACTAATTGGTGATTTTGCCACATGATTTTTGCCTTAGTTACGCCCTCTTCTCAGCAGTAGTGCGCAGAACTTGAAGCAGTCTAGCAGGAGGTGCACCGGCGTGCGTGGCAGCCTGCGCCTGCGTGCATTTGTTTCCCGCCCAAGGACCGGTGCAGCGGCTGTGTCCTTACCACAGCCCCGCCCTCGGAATGCCCCGCCCCGGAATGCCCAGCCACACCCCCAGAATGCCCCACCCAGCCCCATTGGCGCTACACCACAGTTTGAATCCCACCACCATGGGAACCTGTTACTAAAATTTTTGGATCCCACCACTGCATATACCAATAAAGAGGTTTGCACTTCATCAGCTTCCTAGGCTGGGTCAAAATACATCTATATACATTTTATATCTGGGGGACAAACAGGGGGAAAAAAGAAAAAGGAGGCACTTGGTTCAGTGAAGAAAAAAAAGGAAGTAGGAAATCGTCATAGCCACCACAAACTTCACAAGGTAGAAACACAGCCAATAAATGTTTGTATGAATAAATAAAACTGCCAGCAGGGACAAATAACCATTATAACCACTGATGGAATTCATACACACAGTAGTAGTATTTGTGCAGGGAAATCACCCTTTGTAAAGTAGCCTATAGCTGTTCATAACAGAAGAGGGATCAGGGTGAACTATTCAGTTTGCACAGCTAGCTTTCACACAAGTGGTTCTATAGAAGAAGCACCTGCCATTTCTCAAGAAACCACCCATATTTCCATCTGTGTGTTACAGCACCAAGAGGGAGTACAATAGCTTTAAAATAATGGTATTGAGGAAGAGGCAGTGTTTTTGGTGTACAAGGTTCAAGTTATCTAGGACTATAGTGTACAAATCAAAACCATGACTTTAAATTGTGCCTGAACGGTAATAAAGAGGTTCTTTGGTATAACAAACCTCTTTGATATATCCAATGGTGGGATTCAAAAATTTTAACAACAGGTACCGATGGTGGTGGGATTCAAACAAACAGTCAGCGTGAGTGCCAACGAGGAACGAGGGGTGGGGCACTAACATGGCGGGCGAGTGGTCTGGAAGCGTTCTGGGGTCGAAGGGATTTCCAGGAGCAGGTGCTGGCCATTGTTACCTTGCAGCAGGGGCACTGGGCAAAATCTCCCCACTCCGCCCCAATGCCACCTGGGTAGACAGTTTTGCAAAACGGAGCCAAGCACTGAGCAAAATTTCCCCTCCCCATCCCCATGGCAGAAAGTTTTGCCAACAGGAACCAAGAACTGGGCAAAATCTGCCCTCCCCATCCCCATCGCACCAGAATAGAAAGTTTTGCCAGCAGAAACCAAGCACTGGGCAAACTCTCCACTCCTCATCCCCATGGCACCAGGATAGAAAGTTTTGCCAATAGAACCCAAGCACTGGGCAAACTCTGCCCTCCCCATCCCGATGGCACCAGGGTAGAAAGTTTTGCCAATAGAACCCAAGCACTGGGCAAACTCTGCCCTCCCCATCCCCATGGCACCAGAATAGAAAGTTTTGCCAACAGGAACCAAAAACTGGGCAAACTCTCAACTCTACATCCCCATGGCACCAGGATAGAAAGTTTTGCCAGCAGAACCCAAGCAATGGGCAAACTCTGCCCTCCCCATACCCATGGCACCAGGATAGAAAGTTTTGCCAGCAGAACCCAAGCAATGGGCAAACTCCGCCCTCCCCATCCCCATGGCACCAGGATAGAAAGTTTTGCCAGCAGAACCCAAGCAATGGGCAAACTCTGCCCTCCCCATACCCATGGCACCAGGGTAGAACGTTTAATAAAACGCAGTTACTTACTTTAATAGCCAGGAGGAACAAGCTCAATTATCTCCTGGTGTTCCTGCCGCTGACCCACTCCTCTCCTACTGAGGCTTCATATGCCCCTCCTCCAAGGGATTTCATTGGATACTTTTTAAAAGAGAGCCTCACAACACTAACTGCCATGGAGGGGAGGGGGATTAATCATTAACAGACATGCTGGGTCAGTTGAAGTTGAAGTTAATCATTAACCAGCAGTTTGCAGAACTGAGGAAGATTTATCAAAGGAGTTGAAGTTAATCTTTAACAACCGGTTGGCGGAACTGAAGAAAATTTAACAAGCGGTTCCATCGAACTGTTGCGAACCGGCTGCATCCCACCTCTGGATATATCCCCTCATGTTGTGGGTCACAATGCAGCATACCAGCTAAATTCAGAGATTCCAGATACATTAGGGCTGGCTCTATGCTGGCAGATGTCATAAAGTTATAAAGATATGGGTCTTGTAATCTGTTTTTAAAAGTACAGTTTCGTCATTACAGCTCACTGGAGAAAAGTACTATAGGACATCACTATAGTATGTAGAGAAAGGAAAGGCAGCATGGTATACCATCAGAAGCTAAACAGAACCAGTACTTGGAAGACTACCAAGGAAGGCTCTACAGAGGAAGGCAAAGGTAAACCATCTCTGCTTCTCACTTGCCTTTAGAGCCCCTTGCTGGGGTTGCTTTGGCCCCTTCTGCACATGCAGAATAATGCACATTCAATCCACTTTCACAATAGTTTGAAAGTGAATTTTGCTATTCCGCACAGTAAAATCCAGCTTCAAAGTGCATTGAAAGTGGATTGAAAGTGCATTATTCTGCATGTGCGGAAGGGGCCTTAAAGTTAGCTGCGACTTGACAGCACTTTATATACATTGTGGGGACAGGCCAGAATGTGTATAAATTTGTATTTGATTAAGTTATAGAACCAAGGATTTGCAAAGAATCAAAATGGGAGCTTCTGTGTAAGTGACCAAAAGCCTGCATGTTTTGCAACAGGTCAAAAAGGCATGTTACCAGCTTGCTAGTGACTATGCAAACAAGCAAGATAACATCTTTGACATCTTGGCACTGAGGGCCTACGTGACAGCAGACAGATGCATTTTATTATTTGGTTTTTGGGTTAGAAATGAATGTGATTAGTTAAATCAACAAAGTGTTTTTCTATATAGTTAAATGAGCACAGAGAAATGATAATGAGAGAGATTCACATGTATTAGTATTTTACTATAATTCTATTGTCTTAGAATCATTGTATAAGTCTTAGAATTATGTTTTAACATTTCAAACTGGGGAATTGTTAGAAACATTTCATGCTGGGAAAAGTAAGTTTTATGATCCAAAGGAATGCTGCATACCTTGAGGACATCTATCTCTGTGAGAAACTTAGCAAAATGGGTTTTCTTGAAGACAACAAGCTACCTTGATGGCTGTTCTTTGTATATGTATAGAGGCCATAAACTAACAGCATGTAGCGTTTGAGTAACAGAAAGAATGTGAAAATACATAGAGTCAGGGGATGGACTGTGTGACGTTTTTGCATCTATAAAAATTAAGGCTCTTCCTCTGTTGGCCATGCCTCTTTCGAGAGCCACCCAGGAGAGGTCAACCTCCTGTAACAATCTAAATTCTGTGTCTATCACTCGAGGGCACCAAGGGCGTGTCTCTTCCTCGGGAGAGTTCACATTCTGTAAACTGATCTAAATTCTGCTAAGTAAAACTGTTTGTTTGTTTCTAATGTCAGATGTCTTTTGCTTTTATTTCTAACTTAGTTTTTCTTAAAACTAACTCAGCTGTGTAGGACCAGAGAGCGGCCCTGGCCCCACAACATAGTCAAGAAGGAGAAGGAGAAGAGTTGGATTTATATCCCCCCCTTTCTCTCCTGTACGGAGACTCAAAGGGGCTTACAATTTCCTTTCCCTTCCCCGCTCACACAAACACCCTGTGAGGTAGGTGGGGCTGAGAGAGCTCAGAAGAACTGTGACTAGCCCAAGGCATGTGTTGAAGTACCCAGACCAATCTGAATTCCCCAGATAAGCCTCCGCAGCGCAAACAGAAACGGAGAGTCAAACCCAGTTCCTCTAGATTAGAGTACACCTGCTCTTAATCCCTATGTCAGATCTAACCACAGTGATCCATGCCTTAGAGGCAATGCTATGGATTAAGTCATAAATTTGAGTTTGGAGTATTGATCTTGGAGGAAGGAAGCTGGAAGGTAATACAAAAGAGCAATAAAATCAGAAGATCTAGAATAGACATTGAGGTTTCATACACAATTAAACTCATTAAGTGAAAGTCTACAATCTCCCTATGTTCTGTACTCACAGGCAATGAGATGGATTGAGATTACACACAGTCAAGATCACTTAATGCCATTTGACAATAATGGAATAACTATTCTACTTAACAACCATGGTAGCAGAAGGGAACAGGTTATTTCTAATCTGTCTAATTTAAACAGAAAACATTATTTCCAAACCACACTATCAACCGCATAGAACAAAGTGAAGGACTTTGTGGAACTAGCAAATAATTGTGAATGATGTATATGAATATATATAACCTTCAGAAATGATAATGCAAGAAATTTTCAGAGGTGGTTTACCATTGCCTCCCTCTGCAAAACCTGCCCAATACTAATCGGGCTTGGCTTCCAGGATCTGAAGAGATCAGGCTACCCTGGGCTATTGAGGTCATGGAATCAAGAAGCAGGCCCTATGATATCCATTCACTGTAATGACAGTAATGTTCTGCTTACAGAAAGGACAATCCAGAAAAGCAGAGCAGGGACTTCAGAACTCTTCTGTCTTGGATAGGGTTACACTCCCTTAGAAAAACAAAATTTGCAAATTTGGAAGTTCTACTCAACACAGCAGTCATCTTTGAAAACCAGGTGGCTGCGGTGTTTTGAAGTGTTTTTGACCAGCTTTGGCTGATGTGTCAGCTTTGTTCATTCTTGATTCAAACATCAAAAAAAAGGAAAAGAAGAACTCAACCAAGATAATACAGAGAACCACAAAGGTCAGATCTAACCACAGTGATCCATGCCTTAGTTACAGGTACACTGGATTATTGCAATGTGCACTGAGCTATAAGTCCAATGTTTGAGTGGAAGGGCACTACTGACATTTGAGGACATGTATAACATTGGCAAATGAACATGAAATGAGTGGATATGAAGACAGATCTTGGTTTGTTGCAGGCCCCGGATGGAGACTGTCTTTGGGCAAGAAAAGGTTTCCTCCCTTGACTGTGAGAAGAGTATCATTTTCCAGCAGGGGTTTCTGGTTGTAAATGATGTGTTCAGCCAGTTTGAGCTGAGAACCATATATGGGAGCAGCAGTGGCGTAGTGGCTAAGAAGAAGAAGAGTTTGGATTTATATCCCCCCTTTCTCTCCCGCAGGAGACTCAAAGGGGCTTACAATCTCCTTGCCCTTCCCCCCTCACAACAAACACCCTGTGAGGTAAGTGGGGCTGAGAGAGCTCTGAAAAGCTGTGACTAGCCCAAGGTCACCCAGCTGGCGTGTGTGGGAGTATACAGGCTAATCTGAATTCCCCAGATAAGCCTCCACAGCTCAGGTGGCAGAGCTGGGAATCAAACCCGGTTCATCCAGATTAGATACACGAGCTCTTAACCTCCTACGCCACTGCTGCTCCCAGGTGCACTCTGATCTGGAGGAACCGGGTTTGATTCCTAGCTCTGCCACTTGAGTTGTGGAGGCTTATCTGGGGAATTCAGATTAGCCTGTACACTCCCACACACGCCAGCTGGATGACCTTGGGCTAGTCACAGCTTCTCAGTCAGCTCTCTCAGCCCCACCTACCTCACAGGGTGTTTGCTGTGTGGGGGGAAGGGCAAGAAAATTGTAAGCCCCTTTAAGTCTCCTACAGGAGAGAAAGGGGGTATATAAATCCAAACTCTTCTTCTTCTAAGCTTGCTGTAACCCGCCCAGAGCCCTTTGGGGATTGGGCGGGATCAGAGGTGGGATGCAGCCTATTTGCACCTATTCGGTAGAACCGGTTATTAAAATTTTCTCAGTTCGGAGAATGATGAACTCCACTCGGGACAAGGGGATAATCTCTGTCCCTGGGTACAACAAATCTCGTCAAGTGGGGGGGGATGCAAAATCGCCCCCCAGGGCCCCCTGCGGCCCCCTACCCCCATGGCACCCCCCACATGTGTATGAACTGTATAAATAATACAATATATAGTAATTCTAATTTTTTTTTGTTCATTGGTATAAAGGTTGGGAAAGTATTATAGGTAAAGATTTTTCATTTTCTTTTTTCCCCTTGAAATTTATATTGGAAAGAGAGGAGTTTAAACTACTCTTTTAGATTAAGGATTTTGGATCTCTCCCTCTGTTAGTTTTCTTTCAGAATAGATAAAGTAGTTATAGGAATCTGAAGGGGAAGTAGAAAGTAGGGAGGGAGGGATAGGATGTTTTAGTTGGGGGGGGTTGAAAGAGATAGAAATTAGATATGTTTGTAATATGTTAACAATTGTAAACAGTTTTTAGTTTCTCTCCTTACTTATATTATTATTTAAAATCAATCAATATAATTATATAAAAAAGAAATAATACACTATCTTTCGGTATATTGCTTTTTTAATACTTTAAAAAGTCATTATTTGAATCTAGAGGCGGGGCGAAGGGGAACTGCACCTGGGGCGCGCGCACCATGCGTCCTTGCCACAGCCCCGCCCAGGAATGCCCTGCCCCCGGAATGCCTGGCCACGCCCCCATCGTGCCCCACCCAGCCCATTGGCACTACGCCACTGTTTGAATCCCACCACCATCGGAACCTGTTACTAAAAATTTTTAATCCCACCACTGGGCGGGATATAAATTTTAAAAAGAAATAATGTTCACATTTTGAAAAGAGGCACCCCTGGGCACCTGAAACCTTTCCTGGTGCCTACAAAGTATTTATCGAAAGTGGACAAGGTCAGTTGGGGCTTTTGTCCAACAGTGCTTCTGATTGGTCATTTGAGATCTGATTGGCTGTGCAGATTTTTTTTAAAGCTGCTTTGGCAGCAACTGTGACTGAAGTTAAATGGTACATAGGCAAGAAAATATTTTTGAACAGTATGTTTATTTAGGAGCAGCAGTGTCATAGGAGGTTAAGAGCTCGTGTATCTAATCTGGAGGAACCGGGTTTGATTCCCAGCTCTGCCACCTGAGCTGTGGAGGCTTATCTGGGGAATTCAGATTAGCCTGTACACTCCCACACACGCCAGCTGGGTGACCTTGGGCTAGTCACAGCTTCTCAGAGCTCTCTCAGCCCCACCTACCTCACAGGGTGCTTGTTGTGAGGGGGGAAGGGCAAGGAGATTGTAAGCCCCTTTGAGTCTCCTGCAGGAGAGAAAGGGGGGATATAAATCCAAACTCTTCTTCTTCTTCTAAAAGGCATGCTGTTAAATGGTCCTTCTGCCTGAAATGATGATGAGTTATTATATGTTATTGCGTAACCTCATTTCCTGACACTCTTTAGTTACTCCACGTTCTGTGGCAGCCATTTTGCAATTATGCTCACCCCCTCAGTCAACATTCCAAAGACTCCCAGAAGCTCAAAAAAGCTGGGGATCCCTAACTTACTGAATTTGCTGAAAGTCAGAAGAAAACACAGCTTTACTGTTACTTCAGCCCCTAAGAACTTGAAGGTCAGTAAAGTCGGAGATCATAAAATATACATGGTATACCTCCTTCCCAGTTTTTTCCTTGTAACAGGTAGGATTGCCACCTGAAGAAATGCAAATTAAGAAACATGTTACAACGTCCTAAGATAATGGATACAAGACCATTACTCTATCAGGGTAGTTCTTGTCTAATCAGACTGGCAATAACTCTTCCAAGTTTCAAGTAGATGGTTGGTAAACCAAACAACAACCCCGTGAGATAGACTACACTGAGAACTCTGACTGGACCAGAATTCCTCAGTGAGCTTACTGCTACAGCAGTAAACTGTTTCCTCTCTGGACTTGGTCCTAACAACATTCAACCACTATACTACTTTTTTCCTTTTATAAAGCTTCTGTGTGAAACACTCCTAACACTGATGAGGCAGCTACAGAGTGGAGTTTTATTTAGTTACAATGGACTGTGTATTATTTATCCTTGCCCTTCCTTCACTTTGCCTTCCACCCATTATATGAAACAGATACATTTTTGCAAAGCTGCCATGGCTGAATTTCTGATGGACAATCAACAAACATTCCAACACCTCACTTAACAGATTGAATAATACAATTTAAAGGATTGGGGGTACTTTGCCAAGTTAGAAACCAAAGTCCTCATATTTAGCTCCTTTCTCTTTGAAAGGAGTCCTCAACCCATGGACCTAGTGAAATCTGTCTTTTAGCTATGCTTCAGTTATCATCGTGGTAGGGAGTCACATGTTATGAAAAACAGCTGTTCTGGCATGAAATGCAGAACACCTCTCTCTTTTTTTATTCCAGTGACAGATATGTAGTCATTTTCCTTAGAATAAATTGAAGAACACATTCCAGAAGGCTAGTCATGTTTGAGCTCCATCTCTTGAAAGCTCATACCAGAATAACTGTTGTTTGTCTTTAAAGTGCCACTCGACTACTATAGTCATGTTAAGCCTATTGTAACCAAATGGATAAAAATCTTGTGGCATTTCTAAACAAATTAAGTATAGAAGTAACATCACCAACTAGATTTACAGCAAGGCAGGGGGGCGAGGCGCTTTTGAAAGCCCCGCAGAAGCCAGCAGCCCAGGCAACCGGCTTCTGCGGGGCTTTCAAAGGCGCCTCGCTCCCCAGCAAGGCAGGGGGACGAGGCGCTTTTGGGCCTTTCCCCCACTTACCTTAAGCCCTGCGCTACTTGAGGAGAGTGGCTGGCAGGGGTCCCCTGACACTCCCCACGACAGAGGTGACAGCGCCAGCCAGCCCTGGCGCTGCACGCTGTAGTGCCCCACCCTCAGCCACGCCCAGCATCCCAGGCGCTCTTCTTAAGAGGCAGCACGGCTCCTTTTGGCTCCCTGCGCCCAAACGCGGAAGGGTCGTATGGGAGACATGCCGAGATAGTACGCCACTGGGATGCTTTCTTGGCGCTAGAGAGCAGCTGGCGATGGCATAGGGGGATCCAAGAGAGTGGGGAAAGGCCCTTTGAAAGCCCCGCAGAAGCCGGCAGCCAAGGCAACCGCCTTCTGCGGGGCTTTCAAAGGCGCCTCCCTCCCCAGCTTTTTAACCTCCACCATTCACATTCTTTCCCGTGAGTATACATGTGTGCTATAGACTTAAAACTGCGGGATTAAGTTTCACTCCATGCATCTGACAACCCCCCTCCAAGTTTATGCATCCATAAAACTGTTCATCTGGACAGCCCAGGCTAGCCCAATGATGTCAGTTCCCAGCTGACAGCAGGGTCAGCCTTAGCTGGGCATATCACCAAGGAAGTCCAAGATTGCCTTCAAAAATCTATGGAAATCGAATCTGACTTGATAGCACTTTCCATGAAACTGCTGGGCACAGATTCTTTAGTCACAAGTGTCAAACTCGCGGCCCTCCAGATGTTAGGGACTACAGTTACCATCATCCCCTGTCAGCATCATGCTTCGGAAAGCAGAGTAAGGTGCAGCCAAGCCACAATCTTTAAGCAAGCCGACTGAGTAAAGCACAAATAAAACAAAGCCCAGCTCTTCCACTACTTCTGTGGGTAATTCCGATTTGAGAGTGAGCAAAGGCACGCACCCACTGCAACCCCGCCGTCACGTAACTCACGAGGGCGCGTCGCCAAGAACGACTGTTCCTGCCGGCTCCCGGATTGGGAAACTCGCCGGCTGTTACAATCAGGAGGCCGCAAAAAAATCTCGCGAGATTAGTAAGGTCCTCGCGATTCAGTGTTGACGAGACGTTGTTTTCCTTTCCAACTGAAATAGCGTGGCGATCTCGACCAGCTCTCGCGATGATGCTGGTCGCTGTTTTCTCTTCGGTGCGCGTCCCAGTTTTGGGGCTGCTTAGTCAAAGTCTATCTCCCTTGGGCAGATTGAAGGAGACCGAAGGGGCAGGTGTGGCGTCTGTTTGCAGAGTTCTGCGCTTACGCTTACGAGTGGCTGAAAAGCAAAAAGGAGTCTCAGGGCACTTTAGAGATTGGAGGATTTATTCTAGCCTGAATGTGTGTGCACGACTACAGGAGTCGCTTTAGCTCAGGGGTGGGCAATTATTTTTTCCATGGGGCCACATAAGAAACGGAAAATATTGTGGAGGGCAGGGCCAAAAGGCAGGGAGGCGAGGCGCTTTTGAAAGCCCCGCAGAAGCCGGCAGCCAAGGCAACCGGCTTCTGCGGGGCTTTCAAAGACACCTCGCTCTCCCGTAAGGCAGGAGGGCGAGGCGCTTTTGAAAGCCCCGCAGAAGCCGGCAGCCGGCTTCTGCAGAACTCAAAACGCCTCGCTCAAGTGGGAGGGGCAGTCAGGCAGGGTCATCCTGCGGGCCGGATATGGCCCGTGGGCTGCATAATGCCCAGGTCTGCCTTAGCTACTTGTCCACATGCCGCCCTTCCTCAAGGAGAGTTGGAGCCCTGTTGAGAGTAGGAAGGGCACGCATTTCCTCAAGTGGAAGCCCAAAGTGGACTGCAGAGTGCCTCGTGGACCTTCAAGATGTGGAGGTGACAAATGTGCCACTGAAGTCGTATCCTCGCCTTATGCAGAATGAGTCTGCAATTAATGTCCCTCTTTAATAATACTTGAACTCCTGATGACTTAATTAAGTTGTTTAAGGAAATACTTGTTTACACCAAGAGTAATCAATCAGGCCTGGTTTAGGTGGTCTAAAAGGGGGTTTGCAAATTCTTCGATGTTTTTCTCCTGTCTATAATTGCTAAACACATCCTCCATATTTAGAGCTACTAAGCCTGGAGAAACTTTCAGGGAGGTTGAAAACCTGGACCAGAATGGCCCAAGGTCAGTTAAAGTGTAATACAATAAGCATAGTGACCATTCAAGACAACTGTCATTGATGGTAACTCAATCTTCCTAGTATTATTAAGCAATTTTTCCTCAGTACTGAATGAAAAGAAGTATCTTTTCAAGTTCTGGTTAATACTATTAAGTCAGTAAATTCTGTGATAGCAAAATACTGTGTATTAGTAATGTAGGGTCCCTCTGCCCTACCAGCTTTGATTGGCAGCAGTCACTGAGAACAAAGCAGTTTTTTCCCCGATTCACTTCTCAGATTGGGTTAGTGAAGCAGTCTTCCCCAGCAAATACAGTGGGGATCACTGAGTGCCAGAAGCAGACGCATTCAGCACAGTCAAGTCTTGGTTATCCTCCTCTTTAAACATAGGCATTAGTTATTTGCTAAATTACTTCATTTATAGTTTATCTTTCTTATTGAGATTTAGGGTAGATTAGTGGTGTAAACTGCCATTGTCACAGCTGACTTACAGTGGCCCCATAGGGTTTTCAACTCAGGAAATGAACAAAGTGGTTTGTCATTGGCTGCCTCTGCATAGCTACACTGGTGGTCTCCCATCCAGGTACAAAACAAGCCAAGCCTTGCTTAGCTGCTGAGATCTGATGTGATTGTGCTAGGGTGGGCCATTCAGACCAAGATGTTCAGGGTTGATTACACCATTAAAAATGCAATGAGAGCACTATAATACAATCAACAATACAGTTAAGAGCCAGTGTGATGTAGTGGTTAAGAGCAGTGGACTCTAATCTGGTGAACCAGGTTTGATTCCTCATTTCTGTACACAAGTGAAAGTCTCTTATCTGATGAATTGGGTTCATATCCTCATTCTTGCACATGATGCCTGCTGGGTGACCTGAGACTAGTCATAGTTCTCTCAGAATTCTCTCAGCCTCATTTACAAGGTGCCTGTTGTTGTGGTTAGGGGAAAGGGAAGGTGACTGTAAGTCACTTTAAGACTCCTTAAAGGTAGAGAAAAGTAAGGTATAAAACCAACTCCTACAATGAGATTACAAAATTAGAGGGTAGCACTCTAAAAACAATATACTACAAACAGCGAAGCAAACCTGGATTACAAATTCGATACATACAAGTTTAGCTTTGGAGCTATAAACTTGATTAAAATCCTACCTTCTGACAGACTGGGCAGTGTTGTACAAGCTTTATTATGTTGCTGTATAATTCTCGAAGGGTGGTTTGCTTTTTAAAAGAATTGCCTGATCTCCAGTCATGGGCCAAGCAGAAACTAGTCTCTGCACCAGTTCCTCCTGCTGCAAGTGGCAGATCAGTGGATGGCAGGATCAGCACAATCTGGAAAATAGATGATGGCATAAAATGACTGCATGAGTTGCTATATTCTCTTGAACTACTTTTGTGCCTTGTCAAATGCTGCAGTTCTAAACCATCATCCTGGGTACAGCTTTGCCTTCAGTTTTCTGTTCAGTAATTGGGAATAATAGTGACCAAATGACCATTGTGAAATTAAGCAACATAAATATTTGAAGCAACTGAATATTCCAATGCCTGTGTAAATATTTAACAGTAACCATGATGGTTAATAATGTAGTATTAGTGCATTGTTATACAAAATGTGGGTGTTCCCTCTTTCATAGCACTGTAGTTCCACAACTGTAATCACCAGTCTGGTTCTGGTATTGATTTACAACCTCAAAATGAGAACAGTTAGTTCCTTGCCCCTGTAGAGATTTCCCTTCTGAATGCAGTTATCTGATCCGTTTGCTTCTGGAGAAGAGTGTGGCCTTAACAGAAACTATGAAAGATGGTTTATGGCTGGTTAATCCTCTGAAAATGAGCCATCAGAGTTCTAGTGCAGCATGCGGAAAAGGCTACTTAGATTTCATTCTGGCAGTTTTGGAATTGAGTGAGATTGCTTAAAAAATTAGACATAATACAGTACCAATAAATTGGTACCAGCCAAAATATACAAACAATTGGCATTTTAACTGCATTCACTCCAAAGGAATACCACAAAAACATTTCCTTCTTAAATGTGAGCCGTAAATGCAGGACAGTGTTTAAGATAAAATGCTAACAAAATAAACACTCATGGTCTGGTCCTGCCCTTGAGAAATAAGGCACATTGCCCCAAATGGTCTTTTTTGAACTGATTGGGGAAATGTTTTCCCATTTTCTCCTTTTGATAGCAAAAAAAATCTGAATTTAATTTTTGTTGGAGTTGTATAGTAAATACAGCTATACTTGACAGTATTTGTTGCTGATATGTCATATAAATTCACTGTAGTATTAAGCAACAAATTATTATATTTTTTCCAAATGTGCCAGTTATTCAGTGAGAAGCAACTTCTGATTATGTGCTTTTCTTGTTGAGGAATCAGGAAATGGGTCCAAAACATACCTAGCAACTGGAGCCACTAAGCTAATACTGTTAAGTACCGGTATGTGCTCACATTTTTGGTAAAGGGACCTACAGGGAACTTTCCATGACAATCAGTCCCCCCATACACAAACACACTTTACTCTTTTCTGCCTGCTATATTAATTTATGTATTAGCTTGTTCTATAGATCCTATAGAAGCTGAGTGTATTAGTAAACTAACTGTAATCTTTTCCATTTTAAAAAAGATTGATAAAATATAAGATTTAATTTACCAATAGATTGCGTTTAAAACACAGCAAACAATATTGAGTCTGATTTGGAAAGGAACTAAAAAAGAAGCAGTGTGCTATAATTGCTCAAAGGAGGCTCCCTACAGGCAAAACAGACACTTGAAGTGTTGTAGAATTGTATGTAGTACTGTTCAGAAGGTTTGCCATCTCTACCTTTCATCTTCCACAAATGCCCTTAACATTGCATCATGCCACTCTCCATACAAAGGTGCCAAATGAAGCACAAGACTAAGCTTGCTGACATGTTCTCTGAGTGCCCAAACATATCTGACCAATTATTGGGGGTGTCTTCTTTGCAAAAGTGTACTCACAGCCTCACCCACAGATGATGAGCCTATTCTGTCTGATCCCTGACACCTACAGAAACACATTATGGACGAGGAGTGAGAAAGGAAGCAGACGCCTGTTTCTTCTTTCTGCTTATTCTGTATAATGTGGGAAGCAAGAAATTGTGCCTCACCCCTGCAGTAAGCTATGTGAGTTCTGAATGCACATACAGCTCACACATCGTTCCATGAGGGAGAAATAGGAATTCCCTCTTCTCACTTTATACAGGAAGCATAAGTTATGTTTCCTCTGTCACTGCTCGTTTATATTCTCAGAAAATATCCTCAGGTTTCTTCCAGCTGGGAATATATACACCATTTTCTTGTCCTGTGATTGTGGGTTCATTGCTAAATTTGTAAGGAATTTTCATGTCATCCAGTGCGGATATGAGGATGGAAAGACTTCATACTTGGAAAATCTCTGATAACTATTTATAATAGCAGAGGCTTCTAACTGGTTGCCAACTTTGTCCTTTACTTTCCTTAATGGCTCAGCTTGCCTTGTCTGCATTGTAATAAACTGGCTCTTATTTTTCCAAACATATATGCCTCTCCTAAACAGGATGTCCTTAATTTGAATAGATTATACAATCCAAGAATACATGTGTCCAAATGCAAACAAAACTTGAATTTCTGCAATCAGTTTCTTCTTCCTCATTCCATATTGTAATCGCGTGGCTAAGCAAAGGGATAAAGAAACAAATCATACATTTGCCAGATGATTTGAATTCCCCTCCCCCTCCCCAGAAGCATGACTTTTGGTTCTTGTTTACTAGCTCATCATTTGCTTTTGTTAATTGAAAATGCTTCAGAGCATTCATCTGTGAATTGCTTAAACAATGGTACTGGTGATTAATCAAAACATGTCTGCATCTGTCAGATTACTACATGGAAATGTAAAGAGCTCAATACACCGAAACACCATGCCCTGCAATTGGGCAAGATTATCTTTGTAGGAGGTTGACTGCAAATGAAACAAACAAAAATATTTCAATTTCAGAGGGTAGTTGTGTTGGTCTGCAATAGAACAGGAACAGCTTGATTCAATCCCAGCAGCATTTTAGAGACCAGCAAGTGTAAGCCTTTAAGAGTGTAAACTTTTAAGAATCAGTGTTCGCTTTGTCAGATGCCAATGGAGGGCTGACTCCCCAAAGCTTATACCCCAAAAATCTTGTTGTCTGTAAGGTGCTAATGGACTCAAATATAGCAAAAATACTTCAGTTTGCTGTTTGGCCTTGCACAATGGAGTTGTGGAGGACTTTAAGGCTCTGCATTCTTAAAGATGTTTTCTGAGTGAACGCCTATCTAAAATTACATTATCTGGGTTTATTGGCTTTAATGGATACAAGGCAGTATATGGTTAGCAGAGATCACAGGACTTTATTTCTAAGGGACAGGACGTAAACATATCTCTGTAATGTTTCAAACATTTTCTAATGATACATCAGCAACTATGTCAAAGAGTTGTGTCAAAAAATTGATGATTCTGTTTTACAGCTTTTAAGCAGATTAAATGCAGTTTCTGTATGAGGACTCTGCAGTGCTTTAAATAAAAATATTTAGTGTGTTAACAAGGCTAGGGAATGCTGAAATGCATGGTCAGGTTATGCAGAGTTTTATGAGCTATTATGTATATGTGATCTTATATTTTGCTGACAAGGAGTCAAGATATTCCCAGCTATTCAAAAATGGTCCAATTACTTGTTCTAAAAGGCTTTGCGGATTGGAAGGTGAGTTCTTCGGCCCTGAATAATCTTGAAATATTTGATTCCACAAGTGCTCTGAAGTATTGATTCATTTCCCCACTGTGTCTGTTTAATGGGTGACCAGAAGAAACTCTGAAATCTCTTCCTTAAATAAATATTGTCCATAAATGGATCATGTCAGCAACACTCAACATACACAGTTGCCTGGAATGGGAACTACATAATGATCCTTGTCAGTTCTATGGATTTGTAACAGATATTTATGTGCAGCGGTCCTGTTTGCTTTGCTTTGTTTTTTCCCAGCATGTGAACACTTTGAGGACTAGTTAAATAATCTCACTTATATACTGGCTCTGGTTCCACTGAATCAATGTAATTAATCATCCTTCATAGAATTTTTATTATGTGTTACACATTTTACTAAAAGGAAAGAGAGACAGAAGGGCTACAAGCATACACAATTTTAGGAACTGAACAGACCTTTCCATCAGGCTAGCAATCATAGGAAAGGTTTTGTGGATAACCAGCAATTGTTTAAGAATCATGGCTTTATCAGATAGTCCTAGTTGACTATTTGTATTATGGAAAATACAAATGTAATAGAATAAACAAAAAATGGTAGGGGTTGTTTCTGGCATCTATATTTTCAAAGGAGAAGAGACTGTTGGTTTATTTGTTTTCAGCCAAGTACTTTTGATGCGACCCAAGATCTTTCAGGCTGAGCACAAACTAAAGCAGTTACAGTGCAATCTTACATAGAGTTAGACTCTTCTAAGCCCATTGACTTCAGTGGATTTATAAAGATGTTACCTGGTTTAAGATTGCTCTGTAAGCCTGCAAAAAAAAACTTCCTAAAAACTATCATATATAACAAATGGTTTTTCCTTCCACCAGTTCCATTACCCACAATATATTTCCCCCTCTTCCTCTGAACATCAAGCACAACAAAAGAACCAAAAGCAAACTACTTTGTTACCTAATGTAGGTTTCTTATACAATAATGGTGGTGGCTAAATCTCTGCATATAACAAAAGCAACACAAGAGGGTTATCCACAAAGGGGCGAGTGGTTTTGCATTCCTGGTGACTCAAGATTGAGAACTGAGAACCAAAAATCTGGAGGATTTAGTTATTATGGCAGATGTCAGAAATAGGGAACAGAAAGGTTCCTAGTGTTGTAGGCCATTTCAAATGCGGGGACTGTGTTGTTGGCCCTGTGGCTTTAGAATGTCAGGAAGTTTCCTTACTAGAACTGAACTTTACCAAAAAGTTAACTGATTTTTCCAGTTGTAATACTAAAAATGTACTGTATTATATAAGATGTGATTGTAATAAGATTTATATCTGTCAAACTCCTGGAGAGTTGAAAATTAAGGTTTTGGTACACATATCACGTTTCTGCAATCAGAACCAAGATGCCCCTCTAGTAGAACATTCCCTTTGGAAGCATCATTGCCCAGAGTCTCTTTGTTTTGGAGTGTTGGCTACATTGGATGATAGCAAGAGGCCACCATTTGAATATCCAACAGAAGCTGCAGAGAATAAAAAGTTACTACGTCTTTCGGCTGGAAACTTTGGAGCCAACTGGTTTAAACCAGACCTTGACTATATTGCTTACCTGTGAATTGATGATGAATCATACCTGTACTATACTGCACATTCTTACTGCTCCTCCTATCTTGTGGACACTCTGCTGACCAAGGACTTTGTGTGGCAGCTAGAGCCAACCTGGTGTAGTGGTTAAGAGCAGGTGCACTCTAATCTGGAGAGCGGGTTTGATTCCCCACTCTGCCACTTGAGCTGTGGAGGCTTATCTGGGGAACCAGATTAGCTTGTGCATTCCAACACATGTCAGCTGGGTGATCTTGGACAGTTCTTCGGAGCTCTCTCAGCCCCACCCACCACACAGGGTGTTTGTTGTGAGGGTGGGGCAAGGAGATTGTAAACTCCTTTGAGTCTCCTTACAGGAAAGAAAGGGGGATATAAATCCAACTCTGGGTAATAGTTGTTTGGGTTTGCCTTGTTTTTTTATTTCTTTCTATTTGAGGACTTTGCTTAAATTTATTCTACATTTCACAGATTTTGATATTAGCACCTGGAATGGTTATCGGGACATTTTCAAGCATCTGTGTTCTGATGAGAAAACATTGCATGTGAATGTGTTACTGATAGGAAGTTTTTTATTTACTACTTGTGTATTGATATCTTATTCACTGGATTGTACATTTTTTACTTTTTAGACACTTGTGCAGTTGAAATACCTATGAGGTTCGATTTTTATCCAGATGCCCATCTAGCTCAGCTGTTTTCATTTGATTTATGTAAAATTTTATTTGAATTCATTTTGGATTCTCAGTAGCACTTCTAGTGCAATACTGATACCTTGAAAAGATTGTGTTGTTACTGAACATAGAGTGAACATGCTCATATTAGACAAGCTGATGTATTTGATTCTTGGATGATTTACTGGGTACTTGATGTCCTTAGGTGAAATAAGTGAAATAAGTAATACAGCTTATGAGCCTTTTTTGGCGTAAATTTTTACTGTGGCTCATTCCGCACATGCAGAATAATGCACTTTCAAACTGGTTTCAGTGCTCTTTAAAGCTGTGCAGAATAGCAAAATCCACTTGCAAACAGTTGTGAAAGTGGTTTGAAAATGCATTATTTTGCGTGTGCGGAAGGGGCCTGTGAGTTTTTTTAATCTAAATTCTTTTTTTCTTTTACATTATTGAGAGTCTAATTATGCAGAAAGAATTAATTGCCTGTGACATTAAAATAAACTCAGTTTACAAAGGTGAGAGTAAAACCTTTTTATATCTCTGATTGTAGACTTTTAATATAGAGAAGCATGTTATCTGCTCCTTCCGCACATTATGAAGAGGCATGACCCATCATATCACCTCAATTATACCTTCAGATTTGGCTGAATGCATAGACAAGGTCTCAGTTAAAGGAGAGGAAAAAATCATCTTGCTGAGTTTCAGAGGCATAGGGCCCATGGGGACATGTGGGGTCACATGTTCCGGGCGCAGGCCATTTGGGTCAGGTGGAGGAGGAAAATTACCCCCCACATCCCTCCTTCCCACCATGCCGCCCCGTGTGAAGAGGGGAGCCCCCCATTCTGGGACTGCCCAGCCCGTTCCTCTCCACTCAGGCAGCTCCTCCAGGGCTCCGCTAGGTTCAGCTGGGGCGGCTGCCCCAAACAAAGGGAACCTGCTTGGCAGCCAGGTGGGTGAAGGAAAGCCCAGAGGGGCTGCCCAGCACAGCCACAGACAGCTGCAGTCCCACCCCCCAGAATGAGGTCTTCTGGCAGGCTACATTCAGAGGGTGGATGGCTGCTGGCACTACTGCTCTTTGCCCCATAGGGGCCAAGGGTGGGGCCTGCTGGCCTGCTCCCAGCCTCGGGGCTTCCTGCCGGGCCGACGGAGCCCACAATGGAACAAAGGTCGCCAGCAGCCCCACTGGCTTGCCTGCACATGGCGTTGTTGTCCCAAGGCGAGTATGGGGCCACACCCCGGGAGGATCGGAGGGGTCTGAGAGGCTGGCAGATGCCTTCTTGTCCCCCCCCCCCCTTGCTAGCCCAAAATGCCAGCTGGACTCCCTTGGTGCCCAGCAGAGGCCTTCTTGACCTCCCCTGCCACCCCAAAAGGCCAGCGTGGCCCACAGGGGGCCCAGTAGACGCCTTCTGCCCCCTGCCACCCCAAAAGGCCAGCCAGGCCCGCTTGGTGCCTGGCAGAGCCCTTCTGCCCCTCCACCAACCCAAAAGGCCAGCCAGGCTCATGGGGGCCCAGCAGAGGTCTTCTTGCCTCCCCCGCCACCCCAAAAGACCAGCTGAGCCCATGGCTCAAACCCTTCATCTGAAATGGTAACCTGTATTACTTCACTGCCTGTCTTTTCCCCACTCTCCTGTCAGTTTTCATGAGAAAGCAATGTGAGTTAAGATCCATTGTTAGCACCACTTAGCTGAGAGGCCTCCACCATTTTGCCTTATAGAACCACAGGGGCCGCTCAACTTGTCTTCTTCCTGGATCATTTTCACTTTCCAGTCAACTCCTGATTGTGACTATTATTAGTCACATATTACCAACTATTTCCAACATTCTGTTGCTGCTATTGTTAACACTGAAAGTCAGAGTACTGTACGGGTTAGATCAGTGGTGGCGAACCAATGGCATGGGTGCCAGAGGTGGCACTCAGAGCCCTCTCTGTGGGCACGTGCAAACAAAGTGCCCCCCCCCCCACATCTAGGCTGGCCTGGGCCACTGGGCTTGATTATTAGCATTAAACCTAAGACCCAGTTTTGGGAAAGCTGTGTAGGTAACCCTGTTAAGGGCTGTTAAACCCCACAGTTCATTCAAAGATTTTCATGCGAAGAACTAAAGCATGATCCTTTACCTGGGAGTAAGTTTGGTTGTTGGCAATGGGGCTTGCTTCTGAGAAAACCCTCCTAGGGTCATGATTCACTCATTGAAAGAGTTGCATGGTTGCTTCAAAGCAAAGCCACCAACTACCACCAAGCCTACTCCTGAGTAACGCACACCTTGGAGCCCACCATTTTTTCTAAATTAAAACCTCAGTATTCAGGTTAAATTGCCGTGTTGGCACTTTGTGATAAATAAGTGAGTTTTGGGTTGCAATTTGGGCACTTGGTCTCGAAAAGGTTCACCATCACTGGGTTAGAGTGTAATACTAGGATCTGGGAGGCTGAGAAATGAATCCCCACTCAGCTATATCAGCTTACTGAGTGGCCTTCAGACAGTCACATATGCTCAGCCTAGCTTACCTTAGAAGGTGATGTGAGGATAAAATGGAGGAGAGGAGAATTTCGTGAACCACTGAGTCTTTACTGGAGAGAAAGAAATCTCTAAAGCACTCTCAAAAACATTTGTTGCCTAATAGGTAAAATTAAAGATACCGTGTTTCCCCGAAAATAAGCTCTACCCCGAAAATAAGCCCTATCATGATTTTTCAGGATTTTTGGAGGATGCTTAAAATATAAGCCCTCCTCCAAAAATAAGCCCTACCGGTAGTTACAGATCACAGATCGCAAACAGTGCCCTGTGCTCCCTGTTTATGAGGATGCAGCTTGTGTCACATGTGACGGGGAAGCAACAGGTTGCTGAGAGCCCGCCTGAATGAATTGTGAAGGTACCATATTTCCCCGAAAATAAGCCCTACCCGCCAAAATAAGCCCTAATGCATCTTTTAGTGCAAAAATTAATATAAGACCCTGTCTTATTTTCGGGGAAACACGGTATGCACTGCCTCTAACTTTACCATCTAATGTTTCAATGCATTAAACTGATGACTTCTGTCATTTTCCTTACAACAAGCTACTTTTCTGGAATAGTATTTCTGTTTTGTTTTGTCAAGTCTCCATGTTGCGTTCTGCCATTGTGTCAGGATTTCATAACAGTTCATTCAAAGACTGATACAGAATGCTGTACAGAGCCCTTTATATTTCATGTTTGAAAGCACTGTGCACATTTATAATTAGCTGGATGTTCCAGCAGTATTCTATTATCTTCCAAAACCCCTCCTTTATGAAAGCCAAGAAGCAGTTAAATCCCATTGTTTTATGTCAATGGTTCCAAAGCCTCTGGGCAAAGCAGCAGAGCTTGCAGAATCTCCCTTTGTCATAAAACCACAAAGTTTAACATTTCTGGGTGTTGGCTTTGCAGTTTAAAAATAATGTGCAGACCTTTCAAAGAGTGTTATTTTCCTGTGCAATTTGAATTCAGACCACACAGTCATTTTACAAAGTACTATTCTTCAGGCTGGCATGTAGCCAATGTTCATAGTCTCTTAAGCAGTGAACTTCACCCACTGAGCTTGTAAGGAAAAGCTGTATAAAATATGTGCAAATAAAATAAATAGATAGGAATAGTAACCTGCCAGTGGATTATAGGAGTCTTGAGAATAAGAGTCCAAATTGCTAGCAATAAAGTTAGTGTACAGAGTAAAGCAACTGCTGTGAGTATGATTTCAGGACCTCTGGTCTTGTTGTTGGCTATGCTATGTCACCCAGGGTTGCAAAATCACTGGAGAAGGCTGCCACCTATGTCTGATGTTTTACTGTATTTTACTCTGTGGGTGCTAGGTTTGCCACACAGTTTGGGGATGTTTGCCATACAATTTTGAGGAACAAATCTATGAAGGGGTACCATCATAAACAAGCCTCTGGTTAGACAAAACTCCCAGCTTTCACACTGTACTCCCAGGGACCTTGGAACTTTACTGTATCTATTTATTTAGCTTATTTATAGTCCACCTTCCTCGCTGAGACTCAAGGCATATTACAGAATAAATAAAAAATATATAGTCATGCAGAATAAGCCATCCAAGTAGCAGTGCAGTACAACTAAGGCTGCAAACATTCAGACAACATGAACAATGAAAACTTCAAAGTGCTTAAGGCAAGGAAGTGTGTGAGAATCAGCAGTCCTCCAATAACAAGGCTAGTAATGGTAGACATTATACCAGTGATTTTGAGACCGAGTGCCCAAATTGCAACCCAAACCCCACTTATTTATCACAAAGTGCCAACCGGTTGGCTCCCTCTTCCTCCGCCCCACCCACTCGAGCAGGAGCCAGTCGGCTTTGGCCTCCTGCAAGTCCCGTACGCACTGTTCTGTGCCTCTTTAGCATCTCTGCCTCCTCTGCGCCCCCGCCCCCCCCAGGCAACAGCCACCCGGAGCACAGGCACCAGTCCCGCCAGCCGAGTCCTCCCTGCTCACTGTGGCGCGCGCATGTCGTGTTCAGTGGCCCATGCCAGCCTAGATGGGTATGGGGGTGTGTGTGTGATTTTCCACCCCCCCCCCACATGACGAACTCTCTGTGCATGTGCCCAAAGAGAGGGCTCCAAGTGCCACCTCTGGCAGCCGTGCCATAGGTTCGCCATCACTGCATTATACAATATTCCAAGAAGCATAGCTTGTCCCTTGCTTCCAATTTTCTTTGGCAATGCACAGCTTCCATTAGGTATTGATACACAGTTTGTGTGATATATAAATGATGACCAACAGACCTGGTTAGCATACTGTATGAACTGAATATGAGTTCCTAAAACATACCCCAGAACCATCATTGCAAAAAGGATTTCTTGATGGTAGAAAAATGATAAACCATTGGATTAACTAATCGCTGTCATCATATAAGGCAAATGCTCTAGCTACACACTCTCTACCCCTTTCCTATCCCATCACTACCACTTTTTATAAGACAGGGTTGACTTGTCTTGTTAGTCCTTGTTCTTAGTCAACTATCAGCTATATTTTATTTATTTATTTATTTTATTGTTTCAATTTTTATACCGCCCGATCCCCGAAGGGCTCCGGGCGGTGAACAACATAATATAAACATAAAACAGGAGCAAATCCAATACAACACAATACATAGGCTCCATCAATAAAAACATCTTAAAATACATAAAAACAGCGGCTAATAATTAACATTTAAACAAAAGGCGTCCAGGCCTCAATTTCAACCCACCCCAAGAGGGGGACGGCAGGCCCCTCAATATGAGGGCTCTGATGTACCAGTGCCAGGGCAAGGAGCAGTAGGGGACACCATATCAGCGGCTGGGCACTCCAAAGGCCCAGTGGAACAACACGGTCTTACAGGCCCTGCGGAACTCACCAAGGTCCCGCAGGGCCCAGACAGTTGGAGGAAGGGTGTTCCACCAGGCCGGGGCCAGCGCTGTAAAAGTCCTGGCCCGTGTGGAGGCCAGCCGCATCATTGAGGGGCCGGGGACCACCAGCAAATTGGCCTCTGCTGAACGCAGAGGCCGAGTAGGGACATATGGGGTGATGCGGTCCCAAAGGTACGAGGGTCCCAGGCCGCATAATGCCTTAAAGGTCAAAATCCACATCTTGAAGATGATTCGGAATTCAACCGGGAGCCAATGCAGCTGGCGCAACACAGGCTGAATGTGTTCTCTGAAGGCGCCTCCTGTGAGCAAGCTGCATTTTGGACCAGTTTTAATTTCCAAATCAAACACAAGGGAAGGCCCGCATAGAGCGAGTTACAATAGTCTAGCCTGGAGGTGACCGTTGCATGGATCACAGTGGCCAGGTCTGTTTGGGAGAGGAAGGGGGCCAACCGCCAGGCCTGACGAAGGTGGAAAAATGCAGTCCGGGTTGTAAGGGCCACCTGGGTCTCCACTGAAAGAGACGAATCCAGGTGGACCCCCAGGCTGCGAACGGAGGAGGCTGGCGCCAATAAGGCCCCCTCCCACACCAGCGGCTGGAAATCCCGAGCCTCTCCCTCACTGCCTAGCCACAGGATCTCCGTCTTCGATGGATTCAGTTTCAGCCTGCTCTGCTGCCACCAACCAGCTACCGCCTCCAAACAATGCTGGAGAGCAGTAGGGGCGACAACCGCTCCACCCTCCATCAACAGAATGAGCTGAGTGTCATCGGCATATTGATGACAGATCAGCCCAAAACTCCGTACCAGCTGAGCAAGTGGTCGCATATAGATGTTAAATAATAAGGTCAATAAGGGATTTGCCTCCAGGCTGGATTGATTAGTTAATTAGCTATCATCTGGAACTCTTTATTGTTCTGATATGTACAGTATATCTGCTTCTTGATTGCTTCAAGCTTTGGTCTGGGGTTGTTTGGGCAGATCTGTGTAGAGCTGATATATCACATGTGTCAAACTCAAGACCTGTGGGCCACATCCGGCCTGGCATGCAATTATACACACACTTCAAATTCCATTGTCCGGCTCGGCCCCAGCCCTGGACTTGCCCCGGACCACATCCCCCAGAGAAAGAAGCCACTCCTCCCCAGACTCACTGGGATGCCAGAAACTGCTTACTCATGAGTAAGCCTCGCTTACTCGCAAGGAAGCTCCACTCCCAAGCCCAGCAGTCAGGACGACTGGTGTTTTTCTGACAGGCCGAGGGCAGCCCTTCTTCCCAACCCAGCAGCCAAGACGCTAGTTTCTCTGGTGGCTGCTGGGCGAGAAGGGAAGCCCACGGCAGCTCCTCTTCCCAGCCCAGCAGCCAAGACACCAGTTTCTCTGGTGTTGCTGGGCAAGAAGGGATGCACCAGCCCCTATTTCCAGCCCAGCAGCTGGGACACCAGTTTTTATTTATTTTGGAATGATATCCTGTGTTTCGATGTATATTAATGTTCAAAAAACGTGTAGTTTTAGTCTGTTCAATAAATGTTTATCCTGTTCAGCCCACAACCTAAAGTGTGCTTTGTGTTTTGGCCTCCTGTGCGATTGAGTTTGACACCCCTGTGATATATGGATGATCCTACCTTTAAAATAAGAGGTTGGACAGATCTCATTCAAGGTCTTTCTAGCTTTGGGGTCTGCTCTGTGCATGCTGTGCAGGCAGATTTTCCTAGTGATTGTTTTGCAGATGTTGTAGAGATGACTTTTCTAATTATGGTGTTCAGAATAATGTGGTGATGGTGCTTTCACTGAAGAGTTTAGGACCGCTGTGAAAACAGGCCTTTCATTACTGGTTTCCAGAACAGTATGGAAATAACATTTCTTCAAAAGGTTTTTAGAATTATGAAGAGATAGCTCTTCCAATGAACTTTTTATATACAAGTCTTTTTTGCATGCATAGCTTAACACAGATTTTCCCTGAGGTCAAACCTTGTGTACTGGAAGTGTTTTCTGTTAAATTATTCTGAATACTTCCATCTCACTCATCATTCCTCCCCGCTTCAGTTGTATTTTATTCCACACACTACTGAAGACGTATTATTTCTAATGGTAATGAGATGTCATCTGTGATGAGAAAGAACAATCCTTCCCCATTTTTTAAATCTTTTGTGCAGGTGCTCTAGTATTACTGCGGAGTTACATTAAAGCAGCAATTTAAAAAAATGTCTCACCCTCCATTTCTACCATTCAGAACTACCCACATAAAATAAAATTTAAAAAACCCTATTGGAACAGGTACTATTACCTAATGAAACAGAAACAAAAGCCCATATTTTGACCAAATTGGAGAAGCAGTAATACACGATTATTATTATGGAAGGTCTTTTGTCAATTTCTTCCTGCAAAAGAAACTTCCCTTGTTCAATTTCACTCACTCCTAACTGTGGACATAGTGTATCTTCAACTTAATGTTACGTTTTCAAGATGAAATTGATAAAGCTGACACAATTGGCCTGGCTTGTGTCTGTCTCCTAATGTAACATCACTCATTCAAAACGGCTCAGGAAGCCAACTAAAGCTGGCCACACCTCCGGGAACACCCCCTTCAGGGCCAGGGCCAGCCAAGTGCCTCTGCACCACATAAGTGCCCCTTTCCCAAGTGCAAGCAGCATTTACTTCGGTGCTGGGATCATACATCTCTTGAGTGGTTTTGGCTCCCACCCACGCACCTAGGGGTGCACTGAAAATGCTTTGGAGATGTTTCTTGCTTCTTTCATTTTTAAGAATATTGTAGAAATGATTTTACAGCTCTCAGTTTCAAAGACTGCAATTGGTTCTTCAGCCCAAGGCACAACAAACATCTTTCTTCAGAACAAACAAGGTGCAAAAACTTGGCTAAAAACCAACATACAAATTTAAGAGTCTTTTGACTTTAAATGTCCAAACTGAAATGTGGTCTACTGAAGACTTTAAGACCTCTATGAAAACAGGCATCATTCTACCCACCATTCCCCTCCTCGCCCTCAGCAGTCATTCCTAACCTGGCTGAAGGATGAGGAAAATGGTTGCGTTTGCAGGGGTGGGATGAAGCAGTAGGTAAAGAAGCAGCCCATTTGAAGTCTCTCTCCTCCTCAACCCCACCCTCCTTGGGCTCCGCCCCCAAAATCTCCAGTTATTTCCCAACCCACAGCTGGCAATGCTATAGATAGGAAGTACTGAAGATCCACCATATAGTAGCTTCCAGCAGAATATTTGGGCAGACTAGCTAAACAGCCACCCAACGTTATCTAAAAACCTCAGATCTGTAGGTATTTGGGATTAATAAAATAAAAATAATTATAAATAAATAATGGTTTTCCCATCACTGATCACAGTAGAGGTCACATCAAAAGAAGGACCTACAACATGCATATACATGTGAATAAATCCATTGCCTGCCTAGAAAATAAAATTCTTTAAAACTATAAACTAGCTAAACATTTGATGTATTATATACAATGGATTTATTCTAGAATATTGTAGATGTTTTTAGTGGGTTGGTGATATAATTATCAGGGTGTGTGTGTGTGTGCTTGTTTGCAAGGATAAATTGAACACATTGAAGTAAACTAGTAAAAAAAAACAACTAAAAGCCAAAGCCCACAGTTCTTCTTTGCAAATATCATAACATAGGACTTAAGATCAAATATAAAAAGGGTAAAGGAAATAAAACTGTAATTCCTTTAAAATGTCAGTTGTGTTGACATTACACAGTTCGGTATCTTAAAAGCCCTACCTTTTCATTGCCAAACTAATCAGAAAGAATGGTGAATGAAAGGCTAATATTCACTTTTCATTTTCTGAATGACTATATTTTCATTTTGTAAGAGAGAGCTGATGATGTCTTATCAGCACAAAGCATTTTATCCTATTTTTGTAGCCATCTCAGAGTCTCAATCAAAATCTAATTCACCTCATTTATCTATAAGCCTTGGGAACTAAAATAACTGTAAGAATTATTAGATTACTTCTTGATCCTCAATGACATAAGAGCAATTTAAAATTAACTTCCAAATACATTTATGTAAACTGTGTATCCTCCTTCAGACAGAATAATCCACTATGTTCACATATAAACAGAACCTTTAAATATGCAACAGATGTTCACTTTTTTGAAATGGCTCTTGAATTCATTGACAGGCCTTTGGCTAAACGGACGAATTAATTTGTTCGGGGCAGATTTCATAAACCCTCTAATAATTCTTACCCATACACATCTTGACTTGATTTCTCAGGTCTACAGCATGTGTTTTAAATGTTTTAACCTTTACTACTTTAATCAGGTACCATTTATTTCAGGTTTGGATACTGATCGGTCTTTGAAAGATATAGTTAACTAGGAAATAAAATCCAATTTGTCAGTTAAATAAGACCCACAGATCTAAATAAACATAAGAAATCAGTTCTGTTCTATTGAATCTTTTGAAATACTTGCAACTTTGACATCCTATTCACACACAGCAGGGTACACTGAAGATGGATTACTTAGTTATCACCAAGGACAAGTAGTCATTGTAATGAATGAAAAAATTACATTGCATTTTGGTGCTTTGCCAAAACGGAAGAGCCAACATATTAGAATAAGCATGGTGTGGAAGGTCTTGCATCTAAAGTACAGGCTTTGCTAATAGACCCTTGAAAGCAGAGCTCACTTATCACAGCCTTTGAAGAATGTCCTCAGATATTTGCTTTAAATCAGAATGGTAAAATGATGTTAAAGTACAGTGATTTTTTTCTTAGCCACTTTACAATTCAGAATGTAATGCTTCATGGTTGTATCGTCAGGCTAGGCATCCTTATTTCATAATGTTAAAATGCTTAGCTTGGATAGCCTAATGAAAGGCAGGCATTATGTGTCACTACAAAGTGACGAAGCTTTATGCGAAACAGACAGTTACTGGGAGCCCCATCTTCTGTTGCTCTTCAGCTTTTTGGAAGAATCCACACTGGTGGTGATTTACCCTGTGCTGCATGAAGATCAAAGGACTTTATGTGACTGTAATTTAGGACTCAGTTCCTTCTTCAAGTGACTTGTCCATCATGTTGAAAGTGACTTGTCCATCATGTTGACGCAGGTTTTGTTTGTCTATGTTTTGAGCTGTTTATGTGGGATTGCTGATTCTGTTGAATATGGCTCTATATATTGTGAATGTGTCTTTGTTCATTTTTGCTATTGTACACTTATTCACTTAGATATATTATTTTCAAATGTTCAAACACTTCATTTTTAATGCCAGTAGCAGTGGTGTAGTAGGTTTCTTTCTAATGCATGCTTGATTCCTCTACACATCTACATTTATTGTATTTTGGGAAAACTATTTCACACACTTATTTTTCAATATTTTGTGGAGGACAAACTTAACATCAGCTGTTTTGCTTACTCAATTACCAACATGGCTATTTGTCATGGTCAATCCAGTGATATTTCTCATAAGTCAGTTGCATCAGGAAAGAGTTCTTGAAACAGATTTGGTGCCCAATGTGCTGCTTATGGTGGATCTGTCATGGATCTTTAGGAAAGCTCCATACTTCATATTTATATTTTAAATTCTTGTGTTGGATGGAACCACATGAGGTTTTTAGCTGGGAGCAAATAGGTTTAAAAGAGGTGCTTGCACCTTAAATCTCCGTCATTTGGTTTAGAAATATAACCACTTTGTGGGGTTTAAGAATTTTAAATTGGTCTTTGATTCAGTATGCAAAATGAGACTATGAGCTAAAATAGATAATTCTACTATTGATATTTTGACTATTCTGGTTTATCCAACAATTTCCTACAGTTCTCAGGTACAGAAACAATTTCCTACAGTTCTCAGGTAAGATACAATGCTCAGAATGCCAATTGTCAGGTCTGTAACCAGCACCTGGCTTTCTGATTCCTCTCAAGTAGGTTTGCAGCGTTCAGGAGTATCTGCAAGTACTTTTTTAGATCTTCTTGGATGAAACTTCTTGACTACCCTTTGGCATAACACCTGACCTGATAAAAATAATGGCAAATACTAGACTTACATTCATTCAGAGCATATAACAAACCTTGATTATTTGACTGCTATGCTCAGAGCAAATGGGGTCTGATTGTCTCAAAATTTCGACATTCTCCGCCTGAAAACTTTTCTATTCTATGCATGCTATTGAATTATCACTTGCTGTCAAGGACTTTTTGCTTATCTAGGCTTAATACTAATCCTTCTCAGCTTCATCAGCATAGAAGACTGTGAGAGGTTTCCATGCATAACCGTAAATGTGGATAACCATAGGAGAATTCTCCACAACTGCCCAGATGAGCAGCTTCCAATGAGAGAGAGGAAGGTGGTAGAAGCATGAATTGAAGTCTGTAAAATTGAAGTCTATAAAACTGAAATTGATTGAAGTCTGTAAAATTATGCATGGGTTAGAAAATGTCGACAGAGACATTTTTCTCTCTTTCTCACAATACTAGAACCAGGGGGCACACATTGAAAATGATGGGAGGAAGAATTAGGACTAATAAAAGGAAACATTTCTTCATGCAATGCATGATTGGTGTTTGGAATATGCTGCCACAGGAGGTGGTGATAGCCACTAACCTGGATAGCTTTAAAAGGGGCTTGGACATATTTTTGGAGGAGAAATCAATCTTGATCCTCATTGATCTGAGATTGCAAATGCCTTAGCAGACCAGGTGCTTGGGAGCAGCAGCAGCCATTGCTTTCACATCCTGCATGGGAGCTCTCAAAGGCATCTGGTGGGCCACTGCAAGTAGCATAATGCTGGACTAGATGGACTCTGGTCTGATCCAGCAGACTCTTTCTTATGTTCTTTCATTTTATTGTCGAAGGCTTTAAAAATTCAAATACACCTCTGTAGATGCCAGCCACAGATCCAGGCGAAATGTTAGGAACAAGATCTACCAGACCATGGCCACGCAGCCCAGAAAACCCACAACAACCAGTTCTTACATTTGTCTGTTCAGGGTTCTTACCCTTGTTGCCATGGCATCCAAAGGGGCTGTTCTAGAGAGAATGGGCCTGGGGTTTTTCCTGAAACTACTTTTTACCCGACCTAACTCCCTCTGCAAGTTGCAGAAAAGGCTAAATGGTTCCTGTCATGTTCATAGCTAGGTCTTCTGCAGCATTTGCCTAATTCCACTTTCCATCCTAGCTTTCCAGGCATCACCTATTATAACAGATAGGCTTATCCATCTTTCCCCGAAACTGTGGTACTCCAAGTGGCCATTGGTAGCTTACATGGTTGGGCAAATACAAGGCACCAGCAGCAAACATTTCTAACAATGAAAATAAATATAGGAACACCCCTCACACTAACCCTGGTTCAGTAATTTGTATGTAGTTTATGTAGTGGCAGTGCTGCCAGAAGCTAGAGATGAAACCCCCTACAGGCCCTTATGCTCGACAGTCGGGGTCTAGATGCAGCTTTAGTGTTACTGGCATGTGGATCCATATCTGATGATTACCCCTGATAACTGCAAACTTATCTTGACTCTTGATAAATTGATTTGGATAGCATAAAATATTACATCATTCAATATACAGCCACTAAAGAACAGAGCATATAGAGTTCACTGAAAGCCAGCTCCAAATTCAAGTTTACAATTTATCTTTCACCAGGATGAAGAAAATTCATTGTGATTGAGGTCTCTTAAAGGTCCTAAGCAAAATAAGCCAAGTTCCTTTTGGGCTGTTATCTGTATCATATATCATTTTTGGCACATCAGCTTTGCTCTGCAAAAGGCCAGGAAGGAGTGTTCCTGAGAAGTGAGATGCTTTCATCTAACTCACTAGAGAGCAATTCTTGCAGGTTAAGATTGATTTACAGCACACTGAAGGATCAAGGCACATGACAACGTGCTGTCCATATTGCATTGGAAAGGCAAAAAGGACTTAACAGCTTTGAAACTTTTGCCAATATTACCAAAATTATAAAAGCCTCACTGTGGAGGTTTCAGTTAAAGATCATCTAAAAAGGAATGTAAACCTAAATGCTGTTTCCTCATGAGATTAGTTAACAATAAATAGTGAGAAGCCTCAAAGGAAAGAGATTTGTAAGTTTAGTGGGAAAAGGTAGGCTGCTATGTCTGTGGGCCTTACTCATCTACTGGCCCATGAGGGAAATATGAGGCATTACAAGCTTGCCCCCAATGAAGTGCCCCCAATGAACTGCAAATCTGTGCATTTGGAGCAGTAAAAATGAGAAAATACCTCCCACTTCCCAGTATTGTTTCTGCATGGGAAAATAGATTGGGGGAGAAGACAGGACCCCTTCCTCCCAGCAGAATTGTGCTGAGCCTGTTTGGTTCTCCTTTTTTTGAAAGTTGTTCCCCACAGCTGCATTGTGGCTGTAGGGAACCCAAGTTGGGTCCTGGGAACTCTGACCCAACTCTTTAAAAACAGTCTCATCCCCGGGGGGGGGGGGGGGTTAAGGGTGCAGCACAGCCTTGTGCCAGTGTATTTTCCTTCCCTGGGGCACTTACCCCAGTGGAGGAGACAGATGGGCCAGCCACTGCAAAACATAGTTGTCCAGACCACAGTGAAGCTGAGCTGGGGTCCTGATGGGACACCAGTGGGGGGGAGGGCAGGCCGGGGCATTCCCAGGAGTGCAATGGACGTTGTGCTCATATGCTTACATCGGCTTTAGGGCCAGAAGTGCACCACCCCAGCCTTTGGAGCTGGTGTAAGTCCTGTAAGTCCTACGGAGGGCTTTATGACAGTGGCAGGCGGTTGCATTTTTTGCTCCCTGTTGCTGCCAGAAAGCCCTCTTAGAGGAGATGGGGCAGCTGTGGGGTGGCTCTGCATCCTGCTACCAGAGGGGTTGGGATGAGGCTGTTGATTAAATATCTTTTAAGTGTGTTTACTTACTTGAATTTCATCTTAGGTACATTTAGATTTAAGCATAAGAGGAATTAGATGGAGTGGAACCTACTTTGAGTTGGTTGCTTATAGTATTCTTATATCACTGGATTCAACTGTTCCCCTTTACAGTGCATGAAGCCCAGGAGAGCCTACCAAATCAACCTGTGGCTCTTCTCCTGGGATTTACAGCTGGAGCCCACCATTCCATGGAATGATGGAAGACTATTGGAGGAAAACAGATACACCAATTGCATATCTGAAAACTAGAAGTCTTACTGACATAGAATAGTACCTGTTGGGCAACGCTAACCTCAGCAGATCACAATTATAGCCCAGGCTGCTTTGTAGCTTCTCTGTGGACACTAGTATGTTGAAGTGCAGTATGTGAGTTTTTCTAGCAGGAGGCAGTCTTTATCTGGAAAAAGATGTTCAATGAATACATTATTTCAGTGCAGATGGGGAGCCGATAGATATGGGAGTGGGATTTTTGAAAGTTAGCCAATACCTTGCAATGATGCTCACTGCTTATCTAATCATAATAATATCCCAGGAGTTGGCAGTGCAAGATCTGTTCTCCAATACTGCACAATGCCAGATCAATGAGGCACACAACTACATGCTTCGCCAGAATGTTTCAGGAAGAACTTGACCTTGGTTGCATAACAGTGATGTTACTGGAAGATAACATGTCTGCCCCTAACTCTGCCTTATCATGAAGTTCTTCACCAACTCTGAACAGGAGATTGGGAATCTGTGACCTTCAATTTCCACATACTGCTGGTACAAACTATAGCTGCCATAGACTGTATGCCAATTACACTGACAGCTAAGGCTTTCTGCTTGTTTGCCATTAATTCATGGCACCTTCCCTCAGCTAATCAGAGAGGCAGTTATCAATCCACAACTAAAAAAAATCCCCACACAAAAATGATGTGGCCAGTTTGAAGACATCCTGGAGGGGGTTGACTCTTGATTCTCACTTTTAAAATACTACTGACTCATCTTAGCCAAGTTTCATCTTTTGAAATCAAAAGATTGATTTGAACACTGCGAACTTTCTGTTGATATGCATGTTGAACTTAGGTGTGTATCTAGGGTGGGGCGGGCTAGGGCTCATGCCCCAGTGTACCTTGACTGGGGACGCCCTGGCCAGCCCTTCCTGTTGTCACTGATCACTACAAGAAGGTGATTGTGAGAAGACAGTACAAAAGTAGGGACAAATCAGGCCAGCTCTGCCTGTGCTCCAGCTGAGTGTGCACCCAATCCTCCCATTTTCTTCTCCAGGATCCACAATAGAGGCTCTTTCTGCACGGGCCATTTACATCACCCTAAGATGGCAAAAACACCATCCCTAAGGAGCTGTTCGCATGGGGGGCGCAGCTGCTTCGCAGCCGCACCGCCCTCGCTCCCCCCAGTGGCGCAAAGCCGCCATTTCCTCGGGGAGCAAGGTTTTTGGAAAATGGCGGCTTCCAGCCACTGCCGGGCAAACAGCAGCAGCTGGAAGGCGCCATCCCCCCTTTCCCGATTGACTTACCTTCCCTGCGACCTTCCAGCACGTCGCCAAGGCCTGGGGACACGCCCCCCTGCCCTGCAACTCCGGAACGGTTGCGCAGGGCAGGGGGGCGTGTGCCCTGGTCTCGGCGACACGCCGGAAGGTCGCAGGGAAGGTAAGTCGATCGGGCGATGGCGCAGCATGGCTAACAGTCCCGGGGGGGGGGGTTGGGTCGGCATCATGTACGCCAACCCAACCCCCAGCGTGGCCGTGCGGAAGCGGCCAGAGTCCTGCCATGAGCTCAAAGGAGCTGCCTGCCCTACTGAGGATCCTCAGTGACCTACCAGATGACACACCCATTGTGAGAGCCACCGTGACTGAACTGTCATGCCAAGCTGAGGAAGAGCACCTCGAAGCCTGGCTACTCACCCTTTCAGATGCTTTCCTAGTCTGCTTCTTGTGAGCTCAAAACTTCCATCTGAACCCAAGTGTGGAAGGTAAAAGGTGCACACAAACTGAAGCAGAGTGCCCAGGCAAGTCTGATGTCCACAGCTAGCAAGCTGACCTTTATACCTTCTGCACTAGGTCTCTAGGAATTGCTCCTGGATTCTCATGGCTGAAGAATGGGCTCGCAAGAGCAGCTAGGTGAAGAGCCCATGGACTCCACACACTGCTTCTGCCTCACTCAAAGCTGTTGTGAGCACAGTGGGGGCAGGGGTTGAGCACCTGCTACTTCCCATGCAGAATTTCTCCCACTGCAGATAAAGCAGTCAGAATGCAAATGCTGCTTCGTAATGGGGAAGTGGGAATGAGGCTCATCAGCAGGTAAAGGACTCCGTCTGGCTATGGCCTTTCTATCCTGACCTGCCCTTTTCTCCGAAGGGAGTGTACTGAGCTCTCCCATCCTTCATTTATCTTGCCAAACACCCCCCTGTAAAGTAAATTAGGCTGAGCTAGATAGTGACTTGCCCAAAGTCACTCAGTTAATTTAATTATTGAGTGGAGATTTGAACTCTGGTGTCACCAGTTTAACATTAATGGCCACACCAGCTCACCCTTCCACCGGCTTTTAAAACTTTTCTGTGTAATGTGGGAAGATGTATGAAGTTCTGATGTGGATTTTTTTCACTGTAGGGGAGAAGTTCACTGAGATGTTGCTTTAGACATAATACAGTAATCATAGCAGTTGTTTGTATCAGTTTCAGAGCCTTTATTGGCATATCATAATATTAAAATAAAATATTAAAATAAAACTAGAATAATAAAAGTGGGGGGGAAAGTTATGGCAGTTATTTGTATCTGGCAATACAATACAGCATGATGGAAGAAGAGTGGTATATAATGGCTTGAGTGTCAAACTAGAATCCTCAGTCTGCCATGGAAGCTTGATGGTTATTACAGGTCGAGTCACAGACTTTCAGCCTATATTACCTCAAAGGTTTGTTGGGAGGATAAAATGGAGAAGAGGAGAAGAGTGTAAGCTGCATTAGGTCCCCCTAAGGAAGAAAGGCAGAATATAAATGGAATAAATAATTATATGAATAGGGAATAGCAGTGGTGGATGGAAAAGGCATGGCACCAGGAGGAAATGGACTCGTGTGCTTGTGTATACATACAAACATGGACTGCATGTGTACCCTTCTCTCATTGACACCGTGGTACCTGAAAGACTTACAAATTTTATTTCAATATGAATTTTTTGAGGCACAGCTCACTTTTTTCAATATTTGAATGGGATTTCACACTGGGAATTCTTTTTATGGGACATGTACTGTTTAATTTTTTGTTTGGTAGAAAAGTATCTATCGGGACCGTGATAGTATGTTCAGGAGATCAAAATATTCCCCTCTGGGAATGCCCCCCTCTCCCACTGGCTCCCTTCCTGCTTGCCTGCCAGCTCCTCCTCCTCTTCCTCCTCCTCCTCCTCCTCCTCCTCCTCCTCCTCAATGGGAAACTTCAGCTTGTTGTGGGGACATCTCTGCCCCTGTACCACACATACCTTCCCATGTTTTGAACAGGGATGCTGCCCTGGGTTGATTCATGCCCAACACACCATTTCAAACCCAATTCTTATGCACACTGTTGGGTGGGGGTGCAGTTTCATTGCTTAGGTACCATTTTCTGTAGTTACGTCCTTTGTTCAACTTTGTCTGTCAAGTTTATTTCCAGAGATAACTGTGTCCCATTGAGTTCCCCATTTTACTAGGTTACTATAGTCTCTACACTGTCATTTAGCATGAAACACTCCAGTTCCCTAGTCTTGGCTCAGAGATTTCTAGAATTGGCATAAATGCAAAGGTATCTCATTTCTGGGTCTAAAGATCTCCACATCCCTTGGTCCTCAGATTTCTTCACACAGCTCTCCTTTACTGCCTGACTGCTGGTGATCCCACTCTATGATGCGGCTGGCCTCCACTAGGGCCAGGGCTTTTACGGCCCTGGCCCCTGCCTGGTGGAATGCTCTCCCTTCAGCTGTCCGGGCCCTGCGGGACCTTAACGAGTTCCGCAGGGACTGCAAGACTGAGTTATTCCACCAGGCCTTTGGGGAGGCCAGCTGCTGATGTGTGTGCCCAAAACAATCTAAGGCCCACTGTTCCCCTCTGTTTTAATGGTTGGATGCCAACTATATTTTAATTGGTTTTTGGTAATTGAACGCTGTATTTTAACTTTTAACTTTGTATTTATTCTGTTTTCCACTTGTTTTGTTAGTGTTGTAAACTGCCCTGAGCCCTCCAGGGGAGAGCGGTATATAAGTTAAATAAATAAATAAATAAATAAATAAATAAATAAATAAATAAATAAATAAATAAATAAATAAATAAATAAATTAGAAAAAATTCTCAAGTTCTAGCATTCTCTCACCAATATTCTCCTGAGAATTTGCCACCATCCCTGTCGGGTGAACTTGCTGGCTTTCCAGTAGCTCCTCTTCTATATTAAGTTACAGTATCCTGGTTCCCTTTCATTCAAGTGAAAATGATCTATTTTATACAGTCCCCCATTACCCCCCAAATCTAAACCTTTTCTCCCAGAACCATTTTTTCATCTACGAGCCTCCTAATCTGTCCCTGTGTAGCTGGCCTTTGCACAGACAAAATGTAGCAATTCTGACAATGCTGCCTTGGAGATTCTGGCTAGTAGTCCTCTGTCTAGTAACCAATATTTTTCTTTCAGGACCATACAACAACATTTCCTAATGTCATTAATGCCAACATGACCATGACTACTGATTTCTCTCCCATGCCAGCTATCAGCAGACAATCACAACCAATCCATGGCAACCCCAGAACCATGGAGTTTTCAAGGCAAGTGATTAGATGAGTAGAGGTGGTTTGCCATTGTCTTCCTCTGCATAGCACCCCCGGTCTTCCTTGGTGGCCTCCCTATATTGGAGACAGGGCCCATTTGGCTAAGAGAATATTACAGCTCTTAAGGCCATCACAATCGAAGAGAAAAATTGAATCCGGGATTTCACAGGTATTAGCCACGTTGCCATGAACTCTCTGATTCACTTAACTGATTGGGCTCTGAAATGCTATGGTTGATCAATAAACCTTGTCACCCTATAAGATGTTCATTATCTTCCCCTTTGTTAACAAATAATTAGAATGTTTAAACATTGTTGCATTGAAACTCAAATGTTATCTCAATTCAGTCTGCCAAAATAGGCAGTTCTCTAACAATAAAGATCTGAACTGGCCATGGTTTTGAAGGACAAAAGAAATCCAAATGGGATTGATGCACATATACTGAGTGAGCAAAAAACATGCTTTAAAGCTGAAAGCTGAGATCACCAATTAAGATTAAAGGACCCAATGACAGGCATTTGACATTGCAGTCAATGTCAAATGTATCTGAAAGCTTGCTTCCCATGAAGCAGGGATGCTTAGCAGACAACTGATGACAAAAATTATTTTTCCCATCAAATGATGATGTTGCAAAGTGTTGACCTGAATTAGGACATGCCTCTTTGTTCTGCACTGGGACAGAAACATTGGCAGTGTATTTACAACTGAACGGAGGCTCATTATACAGTGACCTTGCACAGAGACCTTTTGTTTAGCAGAAGAAACAAAGTAAGCATGCCAACCAGGGAGTATAACTGTCAGTTTTAGCTGCCTCCTCATGAAAGGCTTTTCATTTTCTCTTGGCCACAGTTAAACTTCAGTAGCAGTTGAAACTAGAGAGGATTCTATACATGTGAAAAGATCTCCCACACAAGAAGCCAATCCCAGACACGCTATGTACTGTGCCTAAAGTCATGCTAATATAAATTTTGTGTGTGTATTGTGTACCACAGCTGATTTCTTTCCATAATGTGCAAAATTTCAACTTCCTTCACTAATTTTCCTTTCTGCCTAAATGGTGCTGGCCAGCAGTCCTCTACTGGCACTTCTCAGAATTCAATGCAATAAATTCAATTCAATATAAAGCTGAGCTTTGACCAGTCATTGGCAAGTAATAACAATGCACAATTCCTGCCAGTATTGAAAGATTGCACTTAGTAAAATTTTAAGCATGTAAATAACCTATGTTGAGTTTCCTTAGGTTTTCACATGGGACAATTCCAATACTTCCATTAAGCGCTTTTAGGATTGAAACTAATTCTGAATATTGAGCTTAACTTTGCTTTTGCATCAGTAATTACTGGGATTTATTAGAATACTTGGAAATTATACTGATTTAGACTTGATCATAGATGCTGTGAATTACAGGAGGGAAATGATTCACAGAATCATTGATTTTGAAATACTTTTGTAACAGTTTTGACATTCAGCAGTGGCCTTTTACCAGCAAAGTATTCTACCAACTGTGATGTGAGATCAGCTGGGAAGATCCCATCTCTGCTCCAAAGTGAATCTTCAGTTGTGACTGGAAGAACTCATTCTGGCTTTCTGGGTCACTCTTGGGTGGTCCAGAAGCAAAAGTGGTATGTGAACAGGACCCAGTACAATTCGCATCATCATCATCATCATCATCATCATCATCATCATCATCATCATCATCATCATCATCTATTTAATATACAACCCTATCCCCAACGGGCTCAGGGCGGTGTACAGTATAAAACATCATATAAAATCATACATACAATTTAAAACAACAGCTATATCCTAAAACAGTATCCCACAAAACCCTTACACAACCCTCCCGAAAAAGAATAATGGGTCCCGATGGCATTAGGGACCCATATGGAGCAAAGGGGGAGGGGGCTGGGGCACCCTCAGCGGCTGGTCTCTCCAAAGGCCCGGTGGAACAACTCAGTCTTACATGCCCTGCGGAATTCTCCAAGGTCCCGCAGGGCCCAGACGGTAGATGGTAGAGTGTTCCACCAGGCCGTGCCAGAGCTGTAAAGGCCCTGGCCTGAGTGGAGGCCAGCCACGTCATCGAGGGGCCAGGGACCTCCAGTAAATTGGTCTCTGCTGAACGCAGAGGTCAAGCTGGGACATATGGGGTAATGCAGTCCCGAAGGTACGAGGGTCCCAGGCCGTGTAAGGCCTTGAAGGTCAACACCCACACCTTGAAAATTATTCGGAATTCAACTGGCAACCAATGCAGGCAGCGCAACACAGGTTGAATATGTTCTCGAAAGGCGCCTCCTGTGAGCAGACGAGCTGCCGCATGTTGAACCAGTTTCAATTTCCAGATCAAACACAAGGGAAGGCCCGCGTAGAGTGAGTTACAATAGTCTAGCCTGGAGGTGACCATTGCATGGATCACAGTGGCTAGGTCAGAGTTGGAGAGGAAGGGAGCCAGCCGTTGGGCCTGTCGAAGGTGGAAAAATGCAACCCGGGTTATATGGGCCACCTGGGTCTCCATTGAAAGAGACAAATCCAGGTGGACCCCCAGGCTGCGGACGGAGGAGGCCGGCGCCAATCATCATTCAAGAGAATATCTCAGCATCTACTCACACTTTTGGACTCAACTCACAGTGGAAACAAATGTCAGTGATGTTCTTCCAAACATAAAAAGCCCATTAGAGACTGCTTCCAATCCTTCTTTCCATGTGGGTTTTTGTGTATTGTGTAGCTGCCTTGGTGGCCCTGTGGGGACATAAACTCTGGATAAAACACTCATGTATAAATAATTAAATAAATACAAGTAAAGAGAGATGGAACTATTGGCCTCATTTTTACTCTGTTATATTATTTGACCTGGTTGTTTCATAGCTTTCTTTCCACTAATAGGTTGTAAGCAGCTTAATTTTTAAAAAATCAGGTGTTCACAAGATAGCTGTAATTAGCGTGTTAGAAGTACCATTTTGTAAATCATCCATTATTCAAAGTCAGTGACTTTTTGAATAACTTTATCAGGCTGATTGTGGCTTTCGTGTTATTTGACTTCATATCTTCTTTGGCTTTGCATCCTTTTCATTTTCATTCCGCAAGAAAGTGCTGACAACTGGTCCTGGAAGCCATTATGAGCTGCAAGCTGATTTTGTTCACATTTACACATGCACAGTTTGGCACACCCTGATTTCTCTTCCTTGCCTCCCCTGCTTTCTAGCTGTTGGGCCCCATGCATGCAATCAAAAGATTTTCAGCACAAGAATCTAGTTCATATAAACTTGCTTTTTAGACTGACAGAAAAGTAAACCATGGGTGGGTTCCTAATTTGTATTTATTTAACAAAGCTAGATTGTTGACTATGAACTGTCTTCACTATGCCAGTGGCTTGTCTACATATTTCTCAGGGAAACAAAAAGCCAGAAAACTTAGGAACATGTGTTTGATAGGAATGGGCTATAGAAAGAACACAACGCTAATCTTCAGTTCTGGCCCAGAAATGCTGTCAATAAAGAAATGTGCTATTCTCAAGGGAATGAACTGTCTCATACCACAGTGTGATACAAAGAATGAGACAGCACAGAAAGCATGGCAACAGAGGATCTAGTAAAATTTAAAAAGTAATTGAAGTATTTGGTGCTTCTCATTCTAGATATAGTGATATAATCATGTGTGTATAATGTATATCTACATCGGTCCTACACAAGTCAGTTCATCAGACTGTTTTAGCCCACCAGCAAGATATGGTGGCCCATTAGGATTTTAATGAAGTTCCTGTTCCTGCTGCTTGCCTGGGCTTCAAAAACAGAAGTGTGGAAATTGACTATATGAGGCAAATGGACTGCAAATGACTTGTTAGATGAATGACTGATTGGTTTAATCTTATATCAAGTGCAGACTCTACTATCTGTTGTAAATATTTGGAATACAAAAATCTCAGCTTTCTTTCCAAAGCTTTTCACCATAGAGAAAGAAAATGGCAGGAAACTGCAAGCTCACAGGTTCAGTCCTTACAAGGGAGAAAAAGTATATAGATATTTAGCTGAAATTGTAGGTTTGTAAACTTTAGTCCCTTATGAAGTTTATCAGTCCTTTAACATGCCAATGTTAGTATTTTTCATATTCTATAATAATATTTCTATTGGTATTGACTCATGTTTTTTGAAATGAGCCCTTTAGATATGTGTCTATATGCAAGTAAAGGAAAACAATATATGTAAAATAGGATTTCACATGAATGCCAGTGTGATGTAGGGGATACAGTGTCAAACTAGGTAACCCAGACAACTGGGTTTGAATTCCCACCTCCATCATCAAAATGTGAGCCTCTCACATATTCTTATCCTGAGCTTCCTCACAAGGTTTTCACTGTGAGGAAATCAAGGAGGGGAGAACAATTTTCTGTCCTGCTTTGAGTCCCAACTAGGAAGAAAAGCAGGATATAAATAATTAAATGCAAATAAATACAAATGATAATTTATAGTTCTTTAGTCCACTCTGTAAATATTAAATTTTAATATTACACAAAGTGCAGATAAATCAAATAGAGTGATTCTTTGTTTATAACAAACCCAGCATAAATGGACATTTCATTTCTCCCCTTTATACATGTGTGTTTTTTGTTTAATTTCTGTAGCACATGACAATAAGAGTTTAAAGAGTGACATAATAAATGATAGAAAATCAAGCACAGAACCAATCAGCAGAAAGACAAGATTACTTCCATAAATGTTTATTAAAATCATATACTGAAACTGTTGTAACTATTCATATTAATGTTGGATACAACCCCCCCAAACAAAAGCCATGTAATACTGATTTTTTTGTAAAGACTAACCAAAATAACACAACACAGTGTGCAAGCTTTTGATTCTTCACTAGGCATTTAGGTCTGTTCTTAAGTGGAGATTCTCATTTTCCTTATTCCCTTAGTACAATGAAGCATTGTGAAAAAATGTCCAAGTTACTGGATAAATGTGTTGGAGATACAGATGGATGGACCTACTCCTTCGTTCATATGAGCCTCATAGCAAAATAGACCCTGATCCTACCATCCATGCTGTTTTAACATGAGTATAATTTCAGAGGATAGCTGTGCTAGTCTTCAGTAGAACAGCTAGACCAGGGGTAGGGAACCTTTAACACTCAAAGAGCCATTTGGACCCGTTTTCCATGGGAAAAGAAAACACTTGGAGCCGCAAATAATTTTTGACATCTAAAATAAAGAAAACACTGTATATATTGGGTTTTTTTTACCTTTTACTCTGCTCATTCTGAGAAGCACATGGATGTGTCCGCCCTGCTGCCTGCAGGGCGGGCAAGGATGGGGCCAGCGGCTTGGCCTCGCCGGCCGCCGGGAAAACGCCTGCCCCGCTCCAACGGGGCAGGCGAGAGGGGAAGCCCACGGCGTGGCCCAGCCGGCCGCGGGCAATTAGTGCACCCGCCCAGCTGCCTGCAGGGCAGGCAAGGATGGGGCCGGTGGCTCGGCTCGTGGAGCCGCAGTGCAAGGGCAGAAGAGCCGCATGCGGCTCTCGAGCTGCAGGTTCCCTACCCCTGAGCTAGACCCAAGTCCAGTAGCACATTATAAACCAAAAAGATTTCCAGGATATAAGCTTTTGAGAGTCAAAGTTTCCCTCATCACCTGACAAAGATACTTGAATCTGGCAAATGGAGCTTTGACTCTTGAAAGCTTATACCGTGAAATGTTGTCGGTCTCCAATGTGCTAGTAGACTCAAATCCAGCTTAACATGAACAGTAATACTAGGGTTGCCAACTCCAGGTTGGGAAATTTGGGGAGGTTTTAGTGGTGGTGCTTGGGGAAGGTGGGCTTTGAGGCGAGGAGGGACCTCAGAAGGCTATAATGACATAGTGTTTCCCTCCAAGTCAGACATTTTCTCCAGGGAAAATGATCTCTGCTCTATGGTAATAAGTTGAAATTCTGGGAGATCTCCATGCCACACCTGGTAGTTGGCCTATTCAGTTTGTTAAGTGGACCGCATACTGTGGATTCAGATTATATTTTATCCTGTTAAAAAAGGTAAAAACTCGGGGATCGGGCGGTATATAAATTGAAAAAATAAATAAATAAAAATAAATAAATAAAGCTCCTTTGCCATTCCACATCAAACTGCTTCCAAATTTTGCATGTTTAACAAAAAAGCAGTCTGGTCGCCACATCTCAAAAAGGATATCGAAGAGATAGAAAAAGTGCAGAGAAGGGCAACAAGGATGATTGAAGGATTATAAGGAGAGGCTGCAGCATTTGGGACTCTTTAGTTTGGAGAGGAGGCGGCTGAGGGGGGATATGATTGAAGTCTACAAAATTATGCATGGGGTAGAAAATGTTGACAGAGAGAAATTTTTCTCTCTTTCTCACAATACTAGAACCAGGGGGCATTCATTGAAAATACTGGGGGGAAGAATTAGGACTAATAAAAGGAAACACTTCTTCACGAAACGTGTGATTGGTGTTTGGAATATGCTGCCACAGGAGGTGGTGATGGCCACTAACCTGGATAGCTTTAAAAAGGGCTTGGACAGATTTATGGAGGAGAAGTCGATCTATAGCTACCAATCTTGATCCTCCTTGATCTCAGATTGCAAATACCTTAGCAGACCAGGTGCTCAGGAGCAGCAGCAGCAGAAGCAGGCCATTGCTTTCACATCCTACACGTGAGCTCCCAAAGGCACCTGGTGGGCCACTGCGAGTAGCAGAGTGCTGGACTAGATGGACTCTGGTGTGGCCTGATCCAGCAGAATAGTTCTTATGTTCTTAAAGAAACAGATAGAAGGCACCCCACCACTAATCAGCAAAAGAGCACTTGGCACTTTCAGCCTGTGCTGGCCTCTTATTTATGATGCTTATTATGCCTCGCAGTGTCATGTAAGTAGAGTTACCATGTTGACTTAGAGGGGTATAACTCTTCTTAAGGGGTGGCACTAGATGATGCCACCTAGCAGAGGAGAGATGTGTTGAAGCTAGTCTGAACATCTAGTAGAGAGGAATCCACGGCAGAGTTGTCAATCTAAGATCCCTTTCCCCAGGTTAGTTTTATTCATTTTTTTTTTTTAAAAAAAAGCATACCAAGAATATGTAGCAATGGGGTCTCAAAAATAATGGTAAGAAGAAAAGATTACTGTGAAAGGAGGTATTTGCAGATGCTTTGGTGAGTTATTGTGAGAAACATGCCCTGACAGCAAAAAGGATGTTTATAAAGTCTCAGGAATGGGAGTATACAGAAGAAACAATTAACAAATAACTATTTTGGCCGTTGTGTTTCTTTGCTTACAGAGCAATGTTTCCTGCAAGCATTCAGGGTGGTTTGGAAAGCCTTCAAGGCAAATGACACTTTGTATTGACACACTGTTGGGCCACACACAGCGCTCATGCTGACACACATACTCACAAATAGCATGCAAAAACACATCCTTTGCACTGCCTGTCTTTTAACAGATATCTCAAAAATCTCTTCTTCTCCCACAAAGGCTTTGGAACCCCTGCTATTCATTGCTTATGAGAAGGATGAGTGCATAATAAGCAAAACAGCAAAGAAGGCATTCCTGAAATATGAGAGACAAACGGCATGACACTGTGACCAATTGACAAAAGCCATGCAATCTCTAGGTGTGGAGCACTTTGCAAAGAAACTGTCCACTGGGCTGTGGAAGAATGAAGGAATCAGGTATCAGATTATGCCATCCCATCTCTGCTCATTGCCTTTACAAAAAAGATAACGTTAGTGAAAAGCAAAAAAAAGAAGATATGACTTATCTATTCATTTAATAAAGGTTGCAGTGGAAGCATTAAGGATGTTCTGCATAACAGATGGCAAAAGTGTCTGCCCAAATTTTCAGTATTTTTTTCAAAAAGATGATTAATTCTTATTATATTCAGCATTTTAAGGACTATTTCATTTAGGCAGGAAAGACCAAACTAGTCACTGGCTATCTTTCTTTTCCTTTATTTTCTCAAATCTAAAAAATGAACAAGTAGAGAAATGGAGGAAGAGAATTGAAATAAAGAAAAGATTAAAAGTTCTCTGATTAATAAACTATTACAAGTATTTCAAAGGTTTAATTTCAGGCAGTCTTGTTAAGTAAATTTGAGTGAGACATAACTTCAATGAATTGAAATCACAATATCTGCTTAAACAATCCAAGAACTGTATCACTGAGTGTAATGGATGCGCCCACACTGAAGGGCTGGTGTGTGTGAAAGGCAGTGACAGCCAGAGTTATACTATACAAGAGAACCCACTTGATTGGTCGAGCAGAGGCACAGTTGCCTATGGCCAAGGTTAGGGGGAGCCAAAGTGCTAGCAGTATAAATAGACAGTGCAGTGCCTGTCAGAGTTGAGTCAAGAGTGGGACAGAGATTCAGGAAGAGCCAGAGTTTGACAGACAGCAGTCTGTCAGGTCTGAAGCTGAAGGATTCTGTCTCAGCCGAGTTAGCTGACAGAAGTCCAGTCACTCTACAAGCTGAGGAGGCTTGTCAGAGAAAGGAGGCCCTGAGTTTGGTGCAAAGTGGCGCGCCAGTCAGCGGCTTGACAGTGAATACTGTCCAGACCTAGAGTCTGTCCTACCCCTGTACAACACCAGTCTTGGGAAGGCCCAATCCAGTGGCAGTGAGGCCACTTTGGGATTAGTGTGAGAGAGGGAGGTTTTGTATGCCAGAATCTCACAGGGCATAGACCAGGGGTCCCCAAACTTTTTAAACAGGGGGCCAGTTCACTGTCCCTCAGACTGTTGGAGGGCCGGACTAAAAAAAAACTATGAACAAATTCCTATGCACAAATGATTGTAAAATGTTTGATTTCACCTTTCAGCCTTTCTGTCATGGTCTATTTTTAGAACAGTGACCAAAGTATGTCAAGTACAGGGTGGGCTCCAAATATTGTTGGGGAGGCTGTGGAATACCTTCCTCTGTAAAAAAAAAAAAAAAGCAGAACTTTCCCAATGAAGCATTCCATCTAACCCAGGATCAGGTATCTTCCTGGGTTCTTTCCTCCCTAGCAGCCAGCGAGCGATTCACCAGCCTGGCTGATGCCAATGGGAGTGAGGCGGAACAGAAAGCCTGAGAGCAACACATGGAGTAGCCGAGAGGGAAGGGCGGAGCAGGCCTTGCCACATGTAAGGTTTCCAACTCTGGGTCAGAAAATTCATGGAGATTTGGGGGTGCCATCATGTAATTGCAATCAACAGCCGTTGGGGCCAGTTCCTCCTCTCCCTCGAGCCCCCACTGCACATGAATGGAGCCATCGCCGCCATGCCTGGCGGGCCGGATAAACGCCTTGGGGGCCACATTTGGCCCCCGGGCCGTAGTTTGGGGACCCCTGGCATAGACTGTGTGTATGTATTCAGTGGGTTGTGGATCAGAAAGGACTAGTGTCTGTCTGTGAAGAAATTTAGTAGATCTAAAGCAAAATCATTCCTGAAGAGACACCTGCGTGTGTCTGTGTGTGTGTGAAACCTAAGTAACATCTGAAGCTCTGTAATTTTTAAGTGAAAAGAACCTCTCTGAAACCATCAAGTATTAATAACTCTCTGAGCCAGATAAAGAAGCTTTTCTCTTGCTTTTAAAATAAATTCAATTTGTTGTGTTCAAGTTACCCTCGTGCCAGTCTGCGTTTGTGTGTGAGCGGTTGAAGAGTGCCTGTCTGTGAGACTAGAATCCCAGCCAATTTTGAGTTCCCTCCATTTTTGTATATGGGACTCTGAAGGACATTCCCCTCAGACCAAGAGTGAATGTGAGGTGGGATCCTTTATTATATTTGGCAGCCAGCAGCAGTTTTGGGATTCCTAGTTCCTTCTCTTTAATGGTGGCAGCAGAGTAAAAAGAAGATCCCTGAACACTAGCCTGGGATATTTGGGGTGGCAAAGGAACCCCACTGGTCAGTTTAGTGGGAACCTTGATTGTAGGCCACACACATCCCGTTACTCTGAGCCAGTCAATTAACCTGAAACACAAACAACTATTCTGTTTTGCATTTCCCTGAGTTCAGTTCACCTGTCTATCCTCTGGTAAGATTACACGTCATTCTTTAAGAAGATATTTTCTGAAATACTGGTATTTAATGATATTTTCATTAATGGAAACAAATACACCAAACTTATTTATAATGGAAAATTTTAAATACATCTATTAAGGCACAAGAGAAATATATTTTCCTTAGAGCATGTCAGTTGTGCAGAAATTGCACTTTCCTGGCACTCAAATGGGAAAAAATGTTTTCTGGAGAAATAGGAACAACCACCCGCACCCACCCACCCACCCCCCCGCCCCGCCATTCCAAGCTACCTCCTCTACAGCTAACTGAGGTGTCATTTGAAGTGTAGTTGCAGGAGTACCATATATTCCTATTGGTTATGTACCCATGACAATAGTGGCCACCCAAACATCCCCGATGTTTCTTAAAAAGAGAGAGAGAGAGCACAAGCAGGAAAGACAAGATAATGTCAGTGGCAGATAGACACAGGCTACTTTGTTTTTTGAATATTTCTGAATTCCTGATTTTAGTAATGATTCCTGTTTAGACAATAAAATAGAATTTTCTAAATTCTTTAACATTAACATATGCTTTGCCTTGATATATGCATGGTTCAAAACAGTGCCAAAATATGCAAGATATAAGTAATCAGCAAGCAAGAGACCAGCAGAGGGAGTGTGTGTGATATGGGATGAGTTTCTTAATGCAAATACACTGAAGTGCTAAGATCAGAAAACAGAAACTGGACTGGGCAACAGAAAATCCAACATGCAGGTCAAAAAAAGTTCAGATGAAAGCAGTTACTGAAAAGTTACAGGTTTAAAAAAATACAGTATTCCCCATTGCTCAGATAATGTACACATATTTCAGACAAGTATTTGTTATTAAGGGTACATAGAACATTTAAAGAGACTATAATAATGTGTGATAATCATCATTTTTTATGGAGGGAAGGCAGCATGGTATAGCCAATCTTGTTACATCTCAGAAATTAAGCAGGGTTGGTACTTGGAAGAGATTCCACCAAGGAATGCTGTACAGAGGAAGGCTATGGCAAACCATCTCTGTTTCTCACTTCCCTGGAAAGCCCATAAATCAGTTGTGGCTATATGACACTTTACACACAAGCACCTTTTCATGTTGAAACACACATGAGTTTCATGTTGAAGCACACATCATACATACTAAGGCATTTGGTGAAAAATATCCGGTAACAGAACAGTTTTTTTCTGCAAGAAAATAATAATTTTATCAATAAATAAGCAATATGCCACTGAGATAACAAAAACACAGTCATTTTGTAGGCCTAGTCTAGCAGCTCTGGTCTATGCAGGAGTTTCCCTAGTATCTTTAGTGAAGCAAAAATATTCTGTATGCCTACTGTTCTCTTCTGCTAAGTGAGGACTCTTCTGTAGAAAGGATTTCTTCAGTGGAACAAGGTAATCTTTTCCCAGTGACAAAGGTCTTCTTTCAAGGCAGAAATCCTCATTAAACAGATGGGAATATTGGATGCATCCCAATGTGCTCATCAAAAGGCATTCTAATATCAAAAGCATTCACAAGCCTCAGCACATAAGAAATTCCATAAGCACACCAGTCACCCCTAGGCTTTCGATCATTTTGCCATCAAGTTTTCAAAATTCAAATCTAATGTTAAAGCAGCTTGTTTGATAAAATCTTTTAAAAAACACTTCTACTCTATAGAACTATTTTCAGGACTCCTCTGGGTAGCTCTGGAATTCTTGTACTGCACTAACTGGTTACTCACACATGCAAAGAAAGCAACGTAGACTACCAAAGGAATAGTCTCTCAAAAAGCACCCATATAAGAAGAAGAAAATGAATGCCTGTAGTGCAAGCTCTTTGTCAAGGCTTTGCAATACAGACACATTACAAAGGATAAACCTGAGGCATTAAAATCCTCTCTAAAGATCTCCACATCCCTTGGTCCTCAAATTTCTTCACACAACTCTCCTTTACTGCCCTACTCTCATTCTCAAGTTCTAGCACTGTCTCACCAATATTGTCCCAAGAATTTGCCATGCCATCCCTGTGGGGTGAACTATTCTGAATCAGAGGCCTTCCAGCTCTTGCTGGCTTTCCAGTAGCTCCTTTTCTATATTAAGTTCAAGTTCAAAGACCTTTATTAGGCATTAAAACATAGCAGAACTAAGTAATCCAAATACAGTTTTACGAGATAAAACTGGTACTCCTGTTTCAAAAATGCATACATCAGAGCGAAAGAGGAAACCAGGAAATCATTTCGTAATAGTGAGCAAGAATTTGGCCACTATGTCCAGTTGCTTGGGATTCTCTGTATTCAGAAGATAGACTCTATATTAAGTTACAGTATCCTACTGGTTCCCTTTCATTCAAGTGAAAATGATCTATTTTGTACAGTCCCCCATTATCCCCCAAATCTAAACCCTTTCTCCCAGCACCATTTTTTCATCTACGTGCTTCCTAATCTGTCCCTGTGTAGCCAGCCTTGCACAGGCAAAATGTAGCAATTCTGACATTGCTGCCTTGGAGATTCTGGCCATTAGTCTTCTGTCTAGTAACCAAGATTTTTTTTCAGAACCATACAACAACATTTCCCAATGTAATTTTCCAATGTCATTAATGCCAACATGACCATGACTACTGATTCCTCTCTCATGCCAGCTACCAGCAGATAATCACAACCAATCCATGTCAACCCCAAGACCATGGAGTTTTCAAGGCAAGTGATTAGATGAGTAGATGTGGTTTGCCATTGTCTTCCTCTGCATAGCACCAATCTTCCTTGGTGGCCACCCTTTATTGAAGCCAGGGCACATCAGGCTAAGATAATATTACAGCTCTTAAGGCCATCCCAATCAAGGAGAAAAATTGAATCCAGGATTTCACAGGTTTCATTAGCCACTTTGCTATGAACTCTCTGATTTTCTTAACTGATTGGGCTCTGAAAGGCTATGGGTGATCAATAAACCTTGTCACCCTATAGGATGTTTGTAACAGATTCTAAGTCTTTGCTCATGTGAATTCAGAAATAATCCAGCACACAAAGAGTCAACCTGTAGCTGGTTGTGATTGGCTGGTGAGTTATTTAATCAGGGTTGAGAGAACTGAGGGGAGTTCCATGACAGAGTGAGCTAGTGAACAGATGTATGGAGATTGCTCTGTTCTCTTAATATAAAAGCTTACTTGGTAAAGAACGAGTCAGTCAGCAGTAGTCTGAGCTGAATCCTCACTAAAATAAGTAGTTACACAAACAAGCACACTGGTTGATGATTTAAATTCTCTGAAGGAAATCCACAGAGAAAGAATAAGCAGAAATTGGCTTACTGAGGTTGTGCTATTTCAAGGAGAGGATTTTGATTTCTGTTTGGAAACACAGACACAAAAGAAATCCTGCTCAATAAAGCAGAGTATGAAACAAGACATATCTAGGAAGAGGTTGTCTTGAATAGTGTAGAGACATACAGCTTAAACATCTTTACCAGAGGGTAAACTGTAGCTCTCTTTTAATGATGTTAAGGAGACCAATGTACTGAATAGCATCTATATAATGTGAAAACTGAGTGTATCAAAATAAGGACCTAAGCAAACAGCTTCATCTGAAGAACTGAAATAAACTGTAACAAAATAATAAGCTAGCATCATCAGCTACTTATGAATTTAATTTCTAAACAAACCTGCTTTATTTACCAAGTTACTTTGTACTTTGTCAAAATATATATTTGTTGTCATAAAAAAAGCTTATTCATCTTTATTCTAACCAACAAATGGCTGAGTGATGGAATGTCTCCCCATACTGCCCTGATAGGCCCTTCCGTTCTTCGGAGGAGGACCTACTGGTGATCCCTGCCCCAAAAGCTATCAGGCTGGCCTCTACAAGGGCCAGAGCTTTTACAGCCCTGGCCCCTATCTGGTGGAACAGACTTCCGAGGGAGATCAGGGCCCTGCGAGACCTGCAGAGTTTTCGCAGGGCCTGTAAGACGGACCTGTTCCGCCAGCCTGGTTGAGTACATTGTGCCTTTTCCATCTGGCCTCCCGTGGGTATGAAGGGGGGAGGGTGCTTGACGCCATCAGATGTTTTATGGTTCCTGTTTTATAGATTGTATATGGGGTATTTTATACTGTGTTTTAAATCTATGTTTTGAGACTTATGTTTTATTTTTGTTGTTCACAGCCCTGAGCACTCGGGCGGGGGGGGGGTTATAAATTTGATAAAATAAATAAATAAAATGACAAACCCTCCACCAATTGGTGAGTAGGACCCCGTCTGCCTTCCCCAACCCAAGAGCAAGCCCGTCTCTGCTGGGCCTCCCAATCCCCCCCACTTTCCTCCAAGCCTTAGCAGCCCATCCCATCCCCTTGGTGCTGCTACTCTACCTGCCTGGCAAAGCCCACCCACTCCCCCCCAAACAGGACATTCTGGCCAGCAGAGTAGCAGCATCTTGGTGCCCGCTGCTCCACTGGCCCAGCAAAGTCCTTTCAGCTCCCTCACCCTACCCCAAGTATCCCTGTTCCACCCTCCCCACCCCAAGCCTCACCTTCCAATCTTTTTTTTATCTAAGCCACTCCTTCCAGCTCTCCCTCCATCCAAAGCCAAATCTTCCAATTCTCCCCCACTCCAAGGCTCATTCCGCAGAATAATGCACTTTCAAACTGCTTTCAGTGCTCTTTGAAGCTGTGCGGAATAGCAAAATCCGCTTGCAAACAGTTGTGAAAGTGGTTTGAAAATACATTATTTTGCGTGTACGGAAGGGGCCCAAGCCTCACCTTCCAACCTTCCCCCACCCAAGCCACACATTCCAACTCCCCCACCCCATGCCTCACATTTACATCCTTCCCCACCCCAATACTTACTTTTCAATCCTGCCCCCACCCCAAGCCTCAACTTTCAACTCACCCTCCACCCAAACCCTCCCCTTTTCATCCTCCCCACCCCAAACCTCACCTTTCTGCCCTCCCCCCCAAGTTACTCCTTTCCACTCTCACCAATCCTCACCTTCCCACCTACCACAAGCCATACCTTTCCAACCTCTCCCGCCCCAAAGCTACAAGAACAGGTAGGTGGGAAGTATTGCACCAGGAGCAGGGGGTGCTACTGCCTCAGTAAAGCTCACTGCAGGGGAAAATACTTCCTCCCCCACACTTTGCTAGTGCCTATTGCATCTCCCCCACAATGGACTTTGTTGTTAGTAGTGTTAGTAGTCTCTCGTGCCTTCTTTTTGATTTCTGATTGAGGAAAGTGGTTTTAGGTTTTTATTTGTTCAAACAGCAAAGTTCTCTGCCTAAAATCTGAACTGAAGAAGCTCATTGTATTTATTGTATTAAAAAGGTGGGAAAACCAAGAAAATATCAAGAAAAGTCAACCCTCACACACTACATTTTTATTTATAATCTGACAGAATTGTTCAGAGTCTGCAGAGAATGGCATTTGGACATTTAGAGGGAAAAACTCCTAAAGGTACTAGTAATCAATGTTCATTATCTTCCCCTTTGTTAACCAATTATTAGAATGTCTAAACACTGTTGTATTGAAACTCAAATGTTATCTCAATTCAGTCTGCCAAAATAGGCAGTTCTCTAACAATAAAGATCTGAACTGGCCATGACTTTGAAGGACAAAAGAAATCCTATTGGATTGATGAACATATAGTGGGCAAAAATATTAACAGAGGACCTGCTCTACGCTTGACAAACCAACTGCAATGTATTCTATAAGCATGCTTTTTCATGATTCAAATGGTTGTTTTTATGCTTTTATGTAAAAACTGCCAATTATGGAAGCAGAAAGTGTAAATCAAAGGAATAATTATCTTTGAAAGGATTAGATAACCAAGAAATATTAGCTATGAGAGCTCCCTCCTTAGCACATACCCTCCCAAACAGTAATTACGATATCCTGTAGCATGAAACCATTACTTTAAAGCAGTTGAATGCAGTGTAAATTGCAGCCTGGGCTACACAAATACTTTCAACTGCAATGTTTATGAAGACCCTGATGTAACTGCTTCCATTTAGGAATGATTGTTATTGTGAGTGCTTTGTACCACCTCTACCCCAACATCTGATAACACAACTTCAGAACAAGTCATGAAAATGTTGAGCAATTATGGGATCCTCTGAGTGCCTGTGTGTGGTCTGTTTCTGGAGGCAAGGCTGTGGCCACACGTGAGGATGTTAGAGCTTCCTTTTAGGTTATCAGTGTGAGATGTCTGTTTTTATAAAATACAGCCCCAAGTGAGGCCTTTTGTCAGCTGCAAAAAATAATTTAAGAAATAAAGTTCTAAGCAGGAACATGGTTGTCAAGAAGTCATAGATATGTGGGAAATAGGTGCAGGATCTGGCATAGAAGTCTAAATTTTCTTTGCTTTAAAAAACAAATCCCCGAAGTATACTGTTCAATGACCTTTTCCCTCCTCCCACAAAAACCCCTGAACGTGAGTAATTTATATTTTAGGGAATTCTTTCCCAACTTTCTGCCATTAAAATAATTCAAGAGATGTACCACAAAGATGAGCGTTATTCAAAAGTGGAGAGACTACCTCCATAAGCACTACTAAGAATGGCTGTTTTGGCTGTAATTATGATTATGTTCTTAATTCCATATTAAAACCTATTTTATATGGAAATCTGTAGAAATTAATTAAATTATCTGATGGACAGTGATTATTGTAGTGGCATGCCTTATCTTTGTATTTCACAAACATGTCATCAGCTCTGTCCCCTGCATGATTCCACAAACTTGTAAATGTATTTCAAATCAGTTTAACAGCAACAACTCTCAAGCTGCCTACGCCAGGAATTATGGCCCTCTGTAGAATTCAAAATACGTATAAAAAAATTCTTAGCACCTGCATGGAACCACAGTTCCCAGGGTTTTTGGGAAGCAAACATGACTACTAAACTACTTCCAACTATCTTAAATGTGTAGCATAAATTATTTATTTATTTATTTATTTATGGGATTTCTATACCGCCCAATCCCCAAAATGTACAGTGGGGACCTGCTTCTCACTAAAGCTCTGCCACAATGTAAAACCAAGTTAATCCAGTTTGACTCTGGAAAATTATGGTTGAAGACTATCAGATAACTTTCAAGCTCTCCTCTGAGAGAAGCCATGACCATCTCTAGGAAATAAACATTTATAAGAACACAAAAAGATTTACAGAGCACTATATAAGATGGTTGATGGTTGAGTGGGACTTCAGAGCTGAGGGGAAGTTATTGCTTCTTGCCCTGCTGGCAGATTTTTTGGGAACATATGGTTGCCCCCTTGGCCTACTCCAACTGAGCACTTTATGATTTTAACCTGCAGTCCAATATCAACTGGCCAATGGTGCTTGAGAAAATGGAGCTTCCTTGCATGTAACATGCATAGATTCTTCATTCAAGAAAAACAGTGTAGATAAACAGCATTTCCTATGAATCTGTTGAGGTAAATACTTCAGTGAGATAGTGTGTATCTTGAAACACATAGAGACTGAGCTAGTCTGCTCAAGAAGGTGAGTTGGATGGTTCCAAGGTTTCATCTGGAAACCTACTAAAATCTGGATTCCTGAGCATTGTTATTAAGAATGGAGGCTACACTCTTTCACAGGGAAAGCCTAATATGACTTAATGGATAGTCTATGCTCAGTTACTGCCATATTACACAGAAAATGAAATGATATTATTCAACAGTATTAGACCTTTCTAAGGGATGCCTAAGATTAAGCTATTTGGGAGTGAGTTCTTGCCTGTGAATGTTGTTATCTCTCCTTTCCTCTAAACAACTCAGGGCAGTCTACATGGATCTCCCATCTTCTATTCAATCCTGTCAACAATTTTATCCTGTCAACATCCTTGTTATATATATTAGGCCAAGTGTGTGGCCCAAAGCCACCCAATAATATATGTGGTTCTGAACTCAGATTTTCCCAGTCCAGTTCAGCTACACTCTAGCTTACTGTATTATATGTCATATAATATTCTGTATATGGTTTTCATTTAAAGCATGTGGGCTTCACCTAAGACTTCCAGATATAGTGGGAGAAAAGATCTAAATAAGTGTCATAGCAAACTTTATCCCCCCCCCCCCAAAAAAAGTCAGAAAAAAGCCATTGGAAAGCTCTCCCATGGAAATAAATGAGAACTGTACAGTAACACTATAGAGTCTTGTGTAACTCTCATCTGTTTCAACCAGCTTGTGCAAGAGAATTCCTGATGAAACATGCACATATAGTCTCTTTTTGAGCTATTGATATATTTCTATCTGTAATTAATTATCCTTAATCTGCTTAAATGTTCTGTTAATATTTAACGCATGATTATAATTCTCAAATGTGGCTGCCTTACATTTTCCACTCCCCCCATTTCAGCTACAAGCATCCCCAAGAGTTGATGAAATATGTCCAAAAACATAAGACATCATTCAATATCCTTGATTGTATATGTATGAAAACTACAACTGAGAACAGTATGCCAGACAAGATGCTCCAACCAACAGAAACCACATAAGACTGGATTCCAATGCCTCATGGATGAATACTTTATACTTACAGTAAATGTCAGTGAAAGATTGTTTGGAAAAGACTATCAGACCCCAAGTTAGATTTTACAGGCCTGATTCTCTGTTTCTGCCCCAGCACCGTCTGAGCCATTTTGATTAATGTTGTTCTCATGATTTCAAAAGAAAAATAGCAGATTTGAACTATTTGTCCAGAATATATAGTCTTAAAACATGATATTCTCTACAACAATTTGTGACATTCCATGAGCTTAACAGACATTACGTTACTAATGAACATTTCTTTATTACTTACCCAATTTTTTATGGGGGAGGGGGGTCGAATGGGCCAATGGAGACAGTGCAGGGCTGTACTGGTGCAGTTGCCCCTTCTGCAGACATAAGAAACTTGGAGCTTGTGGGAATGGTTGTTTCCGAAAGAAGCCTCCAGTGACTGAAGGGATTAAAATGACCCCCACCCCACCCGCCACCCTTCTTCCTCCTGTAAATTCACTTACTTGACAAATGCAAGAATGCCCATGAACACAAAACCTCTGGACTAGGCTGTTTGTTACCTTGAATGGAGAAGCAACTTTGGCACTCTTGCTTTTTGTAGCATTTGGGAAGATAATCCTTGAATGAAGAGCAAGACTAAAAACTCAAGAAATACTTCCATGAAATGATCAGGGGCTTGTCTGACTATTTCTGGATTCAATAATGGTGTGCTTGAACAATATATATAGTCTACTCGCATGTAAGGGAGAGTTTGTATTTTCAAATCTGCATTAAAGGTCTGTTTGTTGCACTGAAATTAGTTGGTTCACTTACAGTTTTTATAGTCTAGGTATAGTTTTCTGGTGTTTTTGGTTGCTCAGGCTTCACTATACCTGCTATTTTTTTGTGTGTGTACAAAGTTTTCTATATGTCATAAGTCCCATTGCTGTTAATGAAGCACTGAAAGACTTCGTTGTGTGTAGAATTACAGCATAACATGGCTCTTGATTTGTAGGTGTGGAATGTGATTTAATTTAAGAATAAATTCTCTTATAAATATTAACAATTCTATGTAAAACTAAATTTTGCTTTGTTTCAGCACAAATTATGTGTGACTGTTACCTAGCTGAATAATGAACCTTCTAAATGATACATGGTGTAATAATGTATATGCAATAAAATGTAGTTGCTATCTAATTCACTTTCAGCTCATAAAGTAATGAATTATAGGATTCTGCACACCATTTTAGGTTCTTTATGATGTATAATTTTGCTGTGTCAAAAATCAGCCAGTTTTTGTACATCTCCAAATTGTAACTTGAGATATCCAAAAGTGGATTAAATACTTGATCTTGGCTTTGTGCTGAAGTAGCCATACATCTGGGTCACCACATGGCTAAATCAATTTGACTACCACACCAAAATCAGTGAAAAATAGTCATGAACCATTAAGTTTCAAATGCAAATAACCATTAAGTTTTAAATGCGAATCAAATGCTCTGTTCATCTTTATTTGTTTTTTTAAAAACCCTTTCAAAATAAAATGATACGCATTAGCAACCTATTCATCTACTTCTTATGAGAATGGCTTATTTACATCTAGTACTGTCGCACTATTGTTCTTATGTAAGTTGCAAGTATATTCACATTTTATAAAAATAACTGAAAGTCTTCAATTCTTTTTAAGGAAGGAAATTGCATAAACAAAAAAATCTATATTTTTGTTCTTTTTCTGAATGCTGTTACAGTCATATTGGTATAAGAATAGTCTCCAGTATTTTTAGATCCATGAAACATCTTATACTAAACTGCAGTGAGATCCAATGAACGGCCAAGACATCTGCTGAACTGAGACCCCACCCTGGGGTAGTTTCATCTTAGACCCATTCCTCTCAAACCAATTTATTGCTGAATGAGGAGACCCAAGATGGCTGGGTAAAGTTAGAGACACACAGAATGGGGCATCCATTTGATTTTGGTATTCTTCATTTCTCTGGTTTGAGTATGGAGGATAACTCAATTATTTCTTTGTTATGGAGCAACTGTAACCTTGAGTAGACTCTTGAAGACTCAGATCATCTTCAGGGCTGCAGGATCAATTGGAATGATCTGCCCACAAAGACTGGTGAATATGGATAATTTCTTGACAGTTCTTTAATGTTTCTGGCTAGCTGCCTGATTAGTTAACTGTTTCTACCCTGATTTATGGAAGATGATAATGAATTGATAACAGTCATTTCCAGATATTCACTGCCTTCCCACCAGTGCTATATATAGGGTTGACAACTACCCAGAGAAAAAATATCCTGTCTTTGTAACAGAATCTAAATGCAAAGTTATTTATCAGATTATTTTATTTACTTCTATATTATTCAAAGCTTCAGTTACTCATTTCCAAGCAGTAAGCCTCTGTTATTGCAACAGGACATTTTTCTACAGCCTTGTGGGGAACACTACAGTTTCTTGGTTTACTAAAGTCTCTTAGTTTAGGGATAAAACTTGAGCAATGAAACAGACTGGCAGACAGCTAGAATGCAAATTAAGAAAGTCTCACATGAATATGACTAACATGGGTTAAAGCATATGAGCAAGCCTACTCTGTTGTGGACAAGTTGTTTGGTGAAGTGCATCCAACCTGTTCTATGCTCATTCCTTGACAATATTAGCTTCTAGCAGCTAACCCATGAAAGTTATGATATAATAAACATGTTAAACATTAGGGTCTAATAGAGCTGTTCTTGAGGTTTTTTTTTAATACTATGAAATGATGATTGCATACATATATATTATATGTTTTACCTGTACAAAATATAAATAATGGTAACACAAGTCTTAAAAGTCTAAACTTTTGTGTGGCTAAAGATCATCTGCTGTTTTAATACTCTCCAAGGTTCAGCTGCCAGAACAGATGCCTTTGTTTTCTGATAAACCTCAATATTTATGTTACTGATAATCAGAGGCAGGGGGGTTCATCTGCTCCAGCCTTCTATGACCTAAACAAAAGCTAGAAAAATCAACATCTGCCTAGTGGTAGAAAATTTGCTTCCATGTGTTTAACAGAATTGTTTGGCAGTTGTAAAAGTGATAAATTGCAGTTAACAAAAAGCAAAAAGCTCAGTATTTTATAGCAGATAATGTAAGTAAAACATCTCTTTCCCTTCTTCCAGAATTTTCTCTTCACTTTTAACTAAGGGCATGGCCTGCATTTTATGAGGAGGGAAACATGGAGTTTTGTGACTTTAATGCAGAAGAGGAGGCACCACTTAGGTTGGGAAAAGTAATGCCTTTGGCCCTCAGGAATAGGAGGCATGGGTCTGCGGTAGGCATATTGACCACATGGTAACTTATCTGCATAAGGTGAAGACATTGTGGACATTATGCACTGTCTAGATAAACTGATAGGTAGACCAGGGGATGAATTAATGGTTACAGTACATGTTGAAACCACTAATGTTTAGAAGCATACTCACACAGTTTGGGAGAAGGGAAAATGGTTGCCAGGCTGCAGGTTCAGAACATCCATGGTAGTTGTGACAAGCACCCCCTTCACTATTTCTTCAGGCTGGGAAATTAGTCACTGACCAGACTTGTCAAATTTTCCCATCTTTTACCTTCAGGGACTGAGCTGCTTCAAAAATGGTAGAGATTGATGATAAGAAGCACCTTGCCCGAGCCCTGTTATACTTCCCAGAAGGCAAAGGATACCCTTTGGCTTTTTATTCCATTCCAGGCACTCCCCTCACTAGGCACACTAATACATATATACTGAGGTAGAAGTAAACTTAAACAGTAATTCAGATTTATTTAACAGGCAGAGGAGATCATGATGGGAGGAATATTAACTTGTAGATGTACAGATGAGGCAAATAAGGCAGGAGGCAAGAGGTGAGTATATTTACGCTAATTATACAAGAGCTTGGAACAGAAGTTTAGAGTTTTTGATTGCTTAAGATTACTCAGTTACAGTTCAGCTTAGATGTTGGTTTCATTAATGTTACTCCATTTGTACAGTTCCTTTATCTTAGATGTTCCCTGACTAATGGATTTTCCTCAAATTCAGGGGCCCTTTCTGCACGGGCCAATAAAAGCGGGGGGAGGGGGGAAGGCAGGTTACATGAACCCGCCCTCGCCCCAGCCCCTTCGCATGGCTAGCTGTCCCGTGGACATGGTACGAACATGATACAAACATTCCCCAAGCATGTTTTCTCCTCTTGTCAGTGATTGTGAGCATCATTTCACTCAAATGTTTACAGCAACAGATTCACAATAAATGGAGCCTTGCTTGTTTCCTTTTTATTTTTAGATGCTCAGAGCACATAGCTGGGCTATGCCCTGATTAGACGGGAGGGTCCACATGCCCTGATTAGACGGGAGGGTCCACATGCCCTGATTAGACGGGAGGGTCCACATGCCCTGATTAGACGGGAGGGTCCACATGCCCTGATTAGACGGGAGGGTCCACGTCACCAAGGGTCCACGTCACCAAGTGGCAGGAAAATGGAAACCCAGGGTAACCACCAGGGCTTCCCCACTTCATCCAAAAGGCGCTTTTCCGAACAGCGCCAGAAATTATGTGCGCTGAGAGGGCGCAAGAGCAGCAGAGTCGGGGCGGCTGCGTTGTCGCCGCCCCTGTAGTGGGGAGTTCCGCTGGACCCCGTGTTACTCGGCGAGAGTAGCACGCAACAAACGGTAAGTGGGGAAACTGCCTTGGATTCAAAAATAACAGATGTAACCCATTTTTATGATGCTTGTGGAAACAACTCTAGAGATACTGTCTAAACGTTTTAGGTAACTGGAAACTGCTTTTATTTTTAGTTTCCGCATTTGGTAGTTTTTACCTCTTAGAGTACCACATATCTTATTTATGTGGGTATAGAATAATTTTCACAGTTTTCTTTAACAACAGCCAAGGTATGTGTATTAGTATAGTCTCTTTTTTCTGTGCCATGTCCCAGGAAAAAAATCCCCTCAGCCAGCTGCTATTAACCTTAGTACAGAAAAAGGCATCCAACTAAGAGCCAAACTAGGCATTGCCAAAAGGGTGATGATATAGATGGGAAACCTGGTGCACCTAGACAAGTCATCCAATCCATGTGTCTCTTATAAATAAAAATGAAGCATGCAGGAGAAAGGAGCAAAAAGCAAATCACTGCCAGTGTCTTATTTTTCTGCTCTGTTGCTTTAGCAGTTTGTCCCACTACTAGATACTTGCATGGTGCCTGAGGTCTAGGTCAGAAAGGGAGAAGTTTTAGCTCCCCTTTTCCATGTGCTGTGTTTTTGATTAAAAATAAACACACTCACACACACTTTAGATGTAGTCAGGTAAAAAGAGATGTGGAGCCACCTATTTAGTATTACACATTATTTTTGCTCAGTATGTGTGCTTTATTGAGTTGTCAAATGCCTCTCAGTGTCTTTCTGAGCACATGAATTTTAATTGCCTACAGAGCAAGGATACTTTCTTTTGTTTGAAGTTTGGTGGGGAGATATCTTTGGTGAGGGTACAGTCACTGAGAATCTATACATCTAATTCTCATATGTTCCTACTGCCTGTGGATACTTGAATTCTCAGGTAGGGAGGAATGGATGTTTCTTCAAACTTGGGATACTCCCCAAGTTTGCAAAGAAATCTGAAAACAAAACAACAAAACTTGGGGGGGGTTAAATTCCCCCATTTAAAAAAAGCATTTGCAGACAACACACTTACTGTTGGCCGGCTGGAGAAGGTCCAGCAGTCACCTGGTGAGAGACCAAGAGCGGGCCTCACTGTAATTAGCATGGCTGGTACCAAGGCAGCAAGAGAGGGACTGTCTGTGGGGAGGGGAGCTTTGCCATGCCCAGAATGTCTTCTGCCAAGGCTGCAAGAGCAGAGCTGACTTTGGGAGGGGGGGAGGCTTTGCCATGCTTGGAACAGATCCTGTGGAGGTGACGAGAGGAGAGCTGTCTGTATGTGCACGGGAGAAGGCCTTGCTGTGCTTGAAACAGCTCCTGCTGAGGCAGTAAGAGTGGGGCAGTATGGGAGGAGAAGATAGAAAGAGAGAGTTGCGGTAGGGGCAGAAAAAGAAAGAGAGCTGGAATCAGTGGACTGAAAGAGCTTGGGAGTAGCAGAGCAGAAAGTGTTTTAGTACTGGGGTTATAATTATAGAGGAACTATAACTAATAGTTATAGAGGAAATAGCGTGGGATGCTTTATACTAGGGATATGCAGCTCAAAAAAAATCAGTATTTCTGGTTTCCAGAGATTGATTTTGTATTCAGATCTAGGTTCATTATTCAGATCTAGATTAATTTAGGATTCCATTTTTTTGGTTCCATTATTCTGCATGGGGAATATTTACAGGGTCTGTTGGTCCCTGTTTTTTTTTTCAAATAACCCCCAAATTTCAAATGAATTGAACCAAGAGCTCTAATTTTGTGGAACCTGAATAAGGTCCCCCAAGCCATTTTCCATTTTAAAATCCAAGACATTCTCAATTGTAAAACCCAAGAATCCATACCAATGTACAACTCAAGAATCACCCAAGCCAAACAATACAAAAGCCATTATAACCTTGGTAAATGTAAAATCAGAGAATGTGCCCAATGTAAAACGCAAGAATCTACAGCAACATCAAATCCCAGAATCCACTGCAAAAAGTAAACCTGACACAAAGCAACTCAAGCAAAGAACACAACTTTGCAATGTCAACAAAAATAATGTTAAATAATGTTATAATCCAAAATAAATCAACCTAGCACTGATACCAAGCCTGAGAAAACCTAGATACTCATGGGGGAGAGGTATAAGGGGACAGTAATGGGAACTGCTAACTCCTGATACTCCTGGATAATCCTGAATATTTTTGAGATTTTTGGAACCCATTTGCTGATACCCCAGTAACCTTCCTGAGACACAGATATTTGGATGTATCCAAACACACATCCCTACTTTATACAGGTGTGACAAATTACACTCTGAAAAATAACTCAGAATCACCGCTGATGTTATCCAATAAGAATTTCTATCCCAGATTTAAACATGGCAACCAGATCCTAATTTTTTCCATATGGGAATAGAACATCCTCATTGTTCTGGTGAGCTTCCACACAGTCCCATGCCCTTCCAGTCACAATTTCCAGAATCTCCAATTTCTTCAAACTGGATCAAAGGTGGAATGTGGGATTTCCCCCCCCAAAAAAATAAATTTCCATTAGCCTTTTCACAGGGCTTATACTGTAGCTCATCTGGGATGGGGGACATGGGGCCTTCTAGGTCATGGAGGAGAGATGCAAATGGGGAGAGTTGTGATGGGACAGCCAGTAGATTAAGCATGACTTTTCATGCAGGTGACTGATGGTTGGTTCATACATAGAGCAACAGACTGTACAACCTTGGAGGTATTTTACTTTTAAGGAATGGTGTTTGGCTTCCAGAAGAAGATGCTCTTGAGAAACAGTTCTCAAACAGGATAAAAGGAAGCAAAGAACTGACCAGGGCCTGCTATCAGAACAGGATGTATTAATGAGGCAATTATGAAAGTAAAGTCCCTACATCAACAGAGTAGACCCAGCAGAGCAACATCAGAGGTGAGGGCAAACTGTTAACACCCCCACCTCACAAAGATCACCAGCTTCAAGTCAAACTGTCTGTCTGACTTTGCACACAAATGCAAGTGCTGAATGGGACCTTAGTTATTTGGGGGGGGGGGGTAGTCCTTTTCCTATCCTACTACTCCACTGAGCAAAGTTTATTTATTAAAATAATTTTGAAGTATTCCTTCATTGACTTTTGACTGATCGACTATTCCATTGGAGGAAGAGCTACTTAAGTTGAAGAAAGTCTGCTTGGAGGATGGTTGGATTCACCCCAGGATGCTTAAGATACATAATCCTGTTGATTTAAAATACACATGTATTTAAAAATTATTAAAGTGCTGCGGTCCCTGGATTTCTTCTTCAGTGACCTGCTCCCTCAATGACCTGATCTCCCATTATCTTGAGATTTTATTAATAATTAATTGGCAATAATTAATTAGCATTTCTTTGATTTCCCTTACATTGTCACAAAATCTATCTTAAATAAAACATTTTAATGAAATACTTTCAGCTGCAGTTAAAAGGAAAATATTTATACAACAAAAACAATCATGTGGGGGGGAATTAATATCATTGGTACTTTTAAAAACAAAGTGCTTGAGCTGTTTTAACAGCCAGTTTTGACTGAAAAGTAGAATGAAAATGCAATTAACATTTCTGGAACCATTCCCTTTGTTGAATCTAAAAAATATGAACTCAAATGATTTGTAAACATTGTACTGATAGTTTTGCAACACTCTATGAAGGGTAATGGGAAAAGAATATTAATACCTTGTTCGATATAACTTTAGCAAAGCACAGGCAACTATGTTGTGGTAGAACCTACTGGAAACTCGAGTGAGATGATTCAGAGATAATTGTAGTTATCAACTTTCTCCTTCTACCCACAAATCTGACATCACTCTTAAACACAGAGGCCTAGAGGCCAATAAATTTTGCCCAAAATATCCACAGTTTCTGTTGTGTTTTCAGACTAAAATTACCTCATAAAAAGGAAAAATCTTTTTTTCTGTTTACACTGCAGTGTGGCCACCTTGAATTATATGCCTAGTTCTCAGTACTCCAGGTATAGCTTATTGCTGAGTACTCACTAAAATAAATTGAAAGCCAGTCAAATACATAGATATTCCAAGATACGGACAAACAAATTTTAAAATTAATCACATCTTCATAATAGCTGTTGGAAGCTCAGACAGAAAAATAACATACTAAAAGCTAATTTTAAAAAATCTTCATTTGTTTTGTAAAATTGTATCTGCTTGTGAAGAAATTAAAAAGTCTATGTTTGCATATATATAATTGTAAATAGAAAATTATATGTATTAGAATAAATTTAAGGTCCTTATATGTGTATTAGAAACCTGAATAATCATGCAAATACAGGGCTGTAATTTAAGCAATTAGAAAAGAAGGGGGGAATTTAGAACTGTTTTATTGGTTGCTTAGGCTGGTTAGAGAAGAACCAATCAAACAGCACAGACACTATAGCAATCCTATTGACTCATTTGGAAAACTTTGGAAAACATTCACTAGTTAGAGTTTTCAATCCCCCTTGAAGCTATAAGTAGAACTGGCTTAGTACTCAGAGAAGACTGAGAAAGGCCTTTTCCGCACACTTCACTTACCCCAAATTGAAGTTGTTTACAGAATTATTGTTTTCCCGAAGTACATTCACCTTCCCTTCCTCCTAATTGTTGTTTCCTGATTCGCATTTTTTTCTTTTTCTGTGCATGTGGAATACAAGGAAAAACACTTATGCAGAAAGGGCTGAAGAGCTTTGAAGGATTTCAGAAAACAGGGACAGCACTGAAGTCCAGATACCTGCAGTGGAGAATTCCCCCAGGAGATGGAAGGAGCCTGAAAGCTGAGGAAGCTGTAGACCAGTTAGGGTTGAATAGCTGGTCGCAAGGAGTCCACTGCCCATGTGGAGTTGTGGGGAATCAAATTTGGTTCTCCAGAATTATAGTCCACTGCCCTTAACCGCACTGGCTCTCCAACAGCATTGATGTCTGTACTCTGGAGTTTAGTTACAATGCAAAGAGATTTCTAGGCCCTACTTGTAGGTTGGAAACCCTACCTAGAGGCAGGGTGTCCCTGGCTGCTAATAATGTGACTCAGTAAGTTTCAGTTTCATGACAGAGTGAAGATTTGAACCCTGGTCTCCCAGATCCTAGTCCAACACTAACTGCTGCACCACACTGCTTAGCCCATTGATAACTGTAGTTTCTTTCAAGAAGTCTTGAACATTCCAGCAAGAATGCACATCTCCCTGTGGTGATATGTACACGTAAGTGATCAGGAAGCATGGACAGAGGACTTTGCAAATCAGTTCTTAGGAACATCTGAAGGAATTTGGAAAAATCCCACCTCTTGGTAAAGGAACTCATGAAACAATACAGTTGATTCAAAGACTGAGAATGTCTTTGTCAGCTTGTTTTGACTTCCTTTAGGGCAAAATATAATCTGGTTACAGTCACATGCAAGGGGATCTTCTGTGGGTTTTTGTTTTTCCCATTAAAGTATTGATGTACTACTTATCACTTTACTAGCTGTTACTTTTTTCTGAATAACTGGCATGTGCTTCTGATGATTTAACCTCAATTTCAGGTGATATGAAAATGGTCTGTCTGGATAACGTTGTGCTGATTTGCCTTTTTTATTGTTATTGTGACAGCAACACTCTCTCCCACCTGCCTTCAGCAATGTTCTGTGAGTTCTGCATCTGCTTCAACTTGCCACACTCAGGTAAAAGCCACAATGGTGGTTCCTTGCCAACATTCTGAAATAATTATAGAAGTAGACTGAGTCCTTGCTTCCTCTAAAGAAGTCTAGTAATTGTGTGGGTAAATTGTTACTTTGAATGTAAAGCATACCAGAAGCATTTAATACTTGGACATCCAAAAAAACTTACCTACAACCATCCATTCAGAGAAAGGGCAAAAGAGCCTATTGTCCAAAGCAGCCAGTATCTATAGACAAATCCAATTTTTTAGGTAGTATTTATCCTGTAAATGGTTTAGTTTTATCTCCAGGACTCTCAGTATCTCCCAGGATTTTCATGCTTCACTTTCATGGAAGTCAAGCTTACTTCGATGTCAGCATTTGACATCATTTATTTTGTCACTTGTATAATTTGTATTTAGGAGGTTCTGTATCATGAGCTGGAGACCAATGACACATTGGTGAATCAAAGCACACATCCTAAAAATTGTAAAATGCAAATGCAAGTGGATGGATATAAAAGGAAGAGTGTTTTGTCACATATGGAGTTTGGTCAGTAAATTTATTTCAGAATGAATTTGAATAGTTAGTCTGGGTCCAGAAGAAATATGTGTATGTGACCATTCATACTTGTACCCCTAACTCTGAATGACTTTAGACCTGAGACTTTGTATACCTAAGCCAATTATGCACAGGCCTATCGCCAAGGGTGAATGTACGTCAGGTCAAAAATTCTTGAACAGGCATAATTTCTTCTCTCCCACATTCACTTTCCTGTTTCCCCACAACATCACTTTAAGTGTGAGTTTAATTTTATTCACCACCACAGCAATGGTGATTTGCCAGTGAATACAACTTTGCCCTGGACATCTTCACTCAGCCCATCACCAGCCTACCTAATTTCAACCTTCCCATGCATGCCTCTCTCCTTCCCACCCCCCTCCCTATAGCTGTTTCTTCCTCATTCTGCCTTGATCACTTCCCCTCCCCCCACAACTGTTTTCTGACCCAGACAGGTAGCATTTGAACAAAGAAAGATTATTGTTACTGCTGTCTACTTTGACAGATGGGAGACTAAGCACTTTGTATTAAACAGAACACATCATCAGCAATGCAGACTATAGGGGAAAAGGAGGTTTGGTTATCAGGAGAGCCAAAAGGCAGATCATGCAGCAGTCTGCACACCACCATCACTGCTCCTCTTCCATCCTGCCAGAGAATGCAAATGGTGGGCAAATAGTGGGCAAAGTATCTTTTCATGCTGTTAAATTTTTGTTATTTATTATAGCACATCATGGATACATTGATATAAAAATTGATGTCTTTTATTGCATTTGAAAATATGATTTTGCATTTTAAACCATGGTTCTGGATACAAAATGGCAGATCAGCCATTTATATAACCCTCCACTTCCGCCAGCCATTACATTTATAAACAGGCTGGGAGGGATGTCTGTCTGTAGATGTGGAAAATGAGGAGAGATCACCATCACCTGGACAGATATTTGGCACAAAGAATGAAAGGAACCTGCCCTCCCCCATGCGCACAGACACATGCACAATACATCACTAGCCAATGGGAAAATCCCAAAAATCCTCAAAATAAATAACAATTGCAAGGCTACAGTAGAACTGTCAGATTGTGGTGGTGGTTCCACAGAGTCTTGATGAAGACTTCCCCCTACCACCAAAATAGCATCCCTGCCATGCCCCCGCCCTCCCCGGAACGCCATGCCATGCCCCCAAACCAGTGCGCATCCAGTGTGTCACACACACACACCTTGGCTCTATGCCACTGGCCTGTACCTGGTACCCATGATCACTCTTTGGTCATACTTGCAAGGCCTAGGCCACATGCCTGGTGGACTTGTGGCTGCATGAATATGGAGTTTGCTTTTAGGATGAGCTTTCTTGCAAAAGTACTTTTTAACAGTATTTTTAATTGTTTAAATTTTCTTTTGTTTACTGCCTTGTGGACTCTGATCAGGAGGAAAGGCAGTATAAAAATATTTTAAATAAATACTTAGAAACCTCATTTTGCATTTTCACAGATTTTGGTAGTTACTTTATTCAGGCTTGATGAAACTACTTCCTCCTTTTGGCAATTGTTCTCTAGGTATAAAAGTTAGCAGGAGCTTTTTATTTTGAGAGGTGGCCTTAGGGTGCTGGGATAACACAGTGCAACCTGAAGCAAAGTTATACCTGTTAAAGCCCGTTGCTTTCAAGGCCATTGCACTGTACTAAATCACCCATGCAAATTAAATTGTTATGTCTGCTTCAGCTGAATTATCCAACATGAGAGCATGATTTTCTAACTCCATTGTTTTCTGCACAATTCAATGAAAACGTTTGCAATCCTTCCAGTGACACTTACCTCCTTGAAACAATTCCTGTATGGCATTTTGTGCTTTTCTGATGTTTTCTTTTTTTAAAAAAAACCCTCTCCATGGATTCAATGCTTCATGCTGCACTTCTTCATAGGCTGTGCACTCAAAACTTCAAAAGTCCCACCACCATCCCCAAATGCAAAAAACTGACAAAAATAAACAGGCAAGACAACTCAGAAAATGGCACCAAAGAGGAAGTCTGGGTTAAGTAAGTAAGTGCCCAAGGGAGGGCATTTCAGCCAGTGTAAGTCTGTACCGCCTCCAGAGGGGGATTCTGCCCCCTCTCTTTATTGGGCTGTTAATCTGTGTGTTCCAGGAACAAAAATAATTCAGAGCCTTTTGTCTATTCAAACGAATATACTACATTTATTGTAAGAACTTTATTTCTGGATAGCATAAATAGTTTCCTAATCTAGCCTAACTAACTAGGATAGACAGAGATACAGGACTTTTGTCCTGCCCTCATGGTTGCAAGATGGAGAAATGTGCATGTGAGAGGAGGTGTGAGAAGAAACAGGAAGGAAAGAAGTATCAGTCTACACATCAAAGTTTGGATGCCCAGTGCCTTGTCTCTCTGACTCTTGTCCCCCTCTGAAATATGAGTTTAAGAGACCACAAATGACTTTCACTTCCAACACCTCTAGCCATTTTTCTGAATATCTCTAAAGGCCATACAGACATGGGAAGATTCCCAGAGTATCATTATGAAGGTCATTTTCTGACAATATTTTTGTCCCACTGTTTAATTTCTTGAGAGCACAAGATTGGTTTGAGAACAGGGGTTTACTCACCACTGGTGAGCAAATAGTAATTCTAGCATTTATACATGCAAAAATACATTGAAAACCCTGCCGGGGGTGGGGGGATATTTATAAGCTAATTACAGCAGGGATACCAAGTTCATGGCAGAAACTGGAGTTCTCCTGGTATTACAGCTGATCGCCGGACTACAGAGAAAAATTCAGCTGGAGGAAATAGCAGATTCAGAGGTTCAGCTCTATGGTATACCATAAACTAAGACTAGGGGAAATAAAGTCTTAGACTAACATTGTATTCCCATGGAGCTCTCCTCCTCTCCAAATTCTGTCCACCCCAGCCACTACCCCAAATTTCTAGAAATTTTCCAAGACTGATTTACAGGAAGGGAAAGGATTATATATCCCATTCCCACGATGCTTTTCCATCCTCAGCTGCTCCTTGCAGTTTCTGTAACAACAGTTCAAAAGGAAGAGAACTCTAGTAGGCATGTTTGTGTGCAATATGTAGCTAGCCTTCCATTTTGACTGCCCTTAGTGTGGTTTCAGCCATCCAAACATTTTCCTGTGTATACCCAAAAAGCTGTGGCTTTTCCACTCATAAAGGTAAGAACTGACTATATGTTAATATACTGTACTAACAGCTATACATTTAATCTTGGATGTTTTTTCCTATAGTAGCTGCACAAAAAACATTGCTAGTATAATCATACATTTTAAAACAAGAGAAGCACAGTGGTTTACTGTTACTTAATAATTCACTGATTTCACTCTTTCATCTTTTTTGCCCTGTAATGTCCAACATGCGCTACTAAATTCATATACTCAGTTATATATCTCTTCCCATACAGTTGAGCTTGTTTTTAAATAAGGGTGTGGCACAAAACATAAAATGGTCCTTTAACCAGATAAAAAAGTGATTTCTGCTATTTTTGTTCCCTCTCTCTCAACCTTAGCCAGCTTCTGTAACCTCTCATTACGTACCATTTATGACAAAAAGTTCACCATAATAACAATAGTTGATGCCCACAGTGAGCAGATGCAAAGTCCATTTTCATGAAACAAGAAATAACCTCAGCAGCAAACAAGCTTTGCTCTCTCCTGAACAAAAAATACCCATTTCAGGAAAAGTTCTATCAGCTTGATATAATTCAGATTTTTTTTTGTCCCAGTGTATATCACTTTTTTTTGCCATCAAGTCACATCTGACTTACAGTGACCCCTGGTGGGGTTTTCAATGCAAGTGATGTTCAGAGCTGGTTTGCAGTTGCCTGCCTCCACACCATGATCCTGGTATTTCTTGGAAGTCTCCCATCCAAATACTTGCTAGGGTCAACCATGCTAAGCTTCTAAAATCTGATGAGATTAGGCTAGCATGGGCTATTCAGGTCAGGGCTTGCGTCATCTTATAAACATTGAAATTCATTTGCCATATTGTTTGGAAACTTCATTTCATGAAAAATGCAACCAGGTTATTGTCAGGGACTAGGAGGGTGGCAGATTATCTGCTTTGGTGGGAAATCTGTCCTCTGCCTTGGTCACCCACCGCTACTCGACAGGATGGCAAGAGGAAAACAAGGGGGGCCCATGAATGCATGTCACAATGTGTGATATTACTTTTGGCTGCACAACTGGAAGTGACATCACCACATTGTGGGTCACTCTAGGATTCCCCCAAAGCAATATGTCTTTAACACACGGTTACAGAAAATCCTACAGTAATCCATGAAGGGTGGTGTCAGTTCCAACTATGCAGGTGGAAATGATGTCACAGTGCTTGGGATTAACGTTCTGATAAATTCTGATCCCCCGCCCAATCTCTCTCAGGGGTTACCAGCCAAGGGCATCCCTAAAAGGTAGAGAATCGGATTATATCACCCCTCTGAAAGATTGGCACTGACGACCTATTTGTTTCTGGGTGTGATTAAAAGTGTTAGTTCATATATTAAAAGCCCAAAATAACTTGGGGTTGGGGTACTTGAAAGGCAGTCCAGACCAACAGTTAAGGTCTTCCTCAGAGGCGAGCTGACCAGAGACATGGCTGTTTCAGTCAGTCAGAATATCTTTTCTTGCAGCTTTTCTGGTTCATACTTTAGTGTTCTTTAGGCACCTGGCCAAAACATTTTTATCCAGACTTTTTATTGAAGTATTGCAGTATTTAAAGCTGTGTTTATGATCCACTTCAAACATGAGAAATGTTTTGTTGATATCATTTTAGGTTTTTAAATGTTATTTTTATGACTTGTTTTTATAGCTTCGTTTAAAGTTGATAATTTTATTGAGTTCTATTAATATTTAGTTTACGTTATGAGCCCTATCAAGCAATACTCTGAAAAACTGGCATGTACATTTTCCAAATAAATACACAGGAATGTGTCTGTGCCTGCACCTATGCTTTATGTAGATATATATCTGCAAATAATGCTAATAATACAAAAATTTCTCCAGTGCTTTCTCCTGCTCAGGCAATCAATTTAGCACAAGCTAACTTCTCATCAAAGAAACTGGATGGACATAACAGGTACAACTGAAACAAATATTTTCAAACTTGAGGGAGAAAGTCTTTCCCAAGAGTCAATCTGTCAGGAGCCAGCCCCTGGGTACTCATCAGGACACAGAGGAGTCTGAGGCAGAACTTGAAGGCACAGTGCAGCTAGAGTTGGTTGCAGAGCCAACTCCCAGAGTCTCAGCCCTTCCCTTTCTGATGACGTGCAGGTGGAAGAGCCTGCAGATCCTTCTAGGAATCCAGTGATGAGCCAGCTGTGCATAGAAGGCAGAAGCAGAGGCAGCTACTGCAGAACAGCAGAAGGAGTGCTCATTTGGCAGCAAAGTATGGGAGATTGGAAGTTTCTGCATCTGATGAGGATTAACTCCTTACAGAATCCCAGCCCCCTGAACAAGGCTCTCTATATAAGCCTTGCTGTGAGCTTTCTTCTGCCTGGGTACAACAAGTGTGTTTCCTGTTGTTTCTGTGTGCCTGGTCTACTGCTGAGCTTCAGCCTGTTTGCCTGATCTCCTGTGCCATGATCTGTTAGACTGGACCTGACCATGACCTGCCTGCCTGCAGCACACTATCTTTATGTCCTTTAACTAGATAATCAGAAAATTCTAAAAATAGGAGTATATGACCAAATTAACATGAGTTGAAGTGTCCACCTGTGTTTCACCATGTACAATGTACTGCCAAATATTTTAGTCTAAAATTGTTGTGACTGTTGTTTACAATATCACATATCTCATCATTGGCATACATTATGTGTACTTGGGTTGAAGCTATTATGATGAAGAAATGCAGGTTAGCTTGATTAACACACAAGAGACAAAGGAGGCAAGTGAGTGCAAATGCCCTCTCACAGATACATCTCTTTCACCACATAAGAACAAGCCAGCTGGGTCAGACCAGAGTCCATCTAGTCCAGCTCTCTGCTACTCGCAGTGGCCCACCAGGTGCCTTTGGGAGCTCACATGCAGGATGTGAAAGCAATGGCCTTCTGCTGTTGCTGCTCCTCCCAAGCACCTGGTCTGCTAAGGCATTTGCAATCTGAGATCAAGGAGGATCAAGATTGGAGCCATAAATCAACTTCTCCTGCATAAATCTGTCCAAGCCCCTTTTAAAGCTATCCAGGTTAGTGGCCATCACCACCTCCTGTGGCAGCATATTCCAAACACCAATCACACGTTGCGTGAAGAAGTGTTTCCTTTTATTAGTCCTAATTCTTCCCCCCAGCATTTTCAATGTATGCCCCCTGGTTCTAGTATTGTGAGAACCTCTTGGACACTTAATGACAAGGAGAACCAGGGGGCACAGCATTACAGAACCAGTTTCTTTTATCTTCAGAACAGTTCTTCAGTCCAACTGTAAAATGTCAACCAAACTGGAAATATATTGAGAATGGGCAAAGTGAATAAAAGAGCAACAATGAAAGCGGGAGAATGTCTGTGCTATGATCTCTAAGATCCCAAGAGATAACAGTTACATTCATTTAATTTTCAAAAGGCTGCATCCTCTTACATGGCCAAACAATGTGTGTTACAGGGCTGTAGATAGTCTATTTACTTCCAGTAACCAGCTCCCTGTAAGGAACTTTCAGAAGAACTTGAAACAAAAGTAACTTTAAGCAGTTCGTTTATTCCAAAGCTTCAACGGTCTCAATACACGCCATGCGAGAACTGGCCCCCCTCAGCTAGCCTCGTTGTTTTTTAAGCAGGACGAAAACACAGCCCCTCCTCCCATGTGCAAGTTCTCAAGCTCAGTTCTACTACAGGAAAGCAAAGAGAAAGCAAACAAAGTAAGCTACTGACATAGATGATAAGCAATACAAGGTCATTTCCCTGGGCAAGCAGCCCTTGCGAGGGATGTACCAAGCGTCGGAGACGGCTGGATGGTAGGCTGGCTAGCTGCCCCCACTCTACAATGCAACCTTCTCTAAGAAAAAAAGCTCCCTCCCCAGGTTTATGCAGGAAAAGCTTTGCATGAAAAAAGTCCGCCGTGATCAAAGGGGGGGGGCATCTATATTTTCCACATACAGATCCACTGATTATGCCCCCGAGGGATATCCCGCACCCAGGGAGAGACCAAATAACATTGCAAGCGATTGCGTAACAAAACGAGAGTCCAAGAACACGAAAGGCCGATCTCGTGAATGCTTCTGTGGCCATCAATGATCACTGGCGGGGGGGGAGCCTCTCAGTTTAGTCGCGTGCCAGACATCTGAAGCTTGAGGAGCCCTGCTTGAGGCAAAACTAAGAGTGAAAAGACAGGATGAATGTTACTTAAAAGAGTTAGAGCAATTCCAAACGCGCGGTCACCTTACCGCTAAGCATGACTTGAGAGATTCTAAAAGGCCCCTATAAATTTCCCTTTGCCTAGCTTGGAATATTTGTGCACATCTCTCAAGTTTTTGGTAGACAGATAAACCCAGGCGCCCACTTTGTAAAGGGAAATCAGCCCTATGTTTGTCAGCTCTGCATCTTTTGGAGCTTCTTTGTGCCTGAGAGAAAGAGAGGTGGAGACCGCTTTTCCAGCCCCTCCGCCAGGGGACTTGATCCAGTCTCCAAATTACTGGGGGGGTTGCAAATGTAGAGTCGGGAGCTCAGGGTAAAGGGGAAACAAAATGACCCGATACAATTTCAAAAGGCTGCTTTTAATTGGTACCTACTGTGTACCGCATTATTGTAAGCATATTCAGCCCAGAAGGGGAGCAGCCTCGACCCAATTGTTTTGATGAAGTGAAGTTGAAATTGTAGCTTAACGTGGAGGTACTTGTTCCGAAAGCATGTTCCTTGTTGGTCCGTTCGGTCTGGCCGTCACTTTGCATGTGGTAGGGGGCTGGCAACAATGCTGGTGGTCCCCAGGAATGTCCAGAAACGCCTTCCAAAATTTTCCAGAAATGAATTGGGGGCCCCTTTGTCTTGGAAATTACTCTCTCCAGAGCCGGGAATGCAAACGTATATAATGCGTGTTGGATGAACAACTTTGGCTAGATTTAAGGAAGCTGTCGACGGGATGGTTGGACAAGGAGTCCAAAATGAGCCTGTTTCAAAAAAAGGTCTACTACTACTACCCATAGTGCCGTGACATTCCCGCGACTCTCAAGGCAGATCCGTTATAAAAGTCCATGGATAATGATCTGCCAGGGTCTGGCAGCTGGAGTGGGATGGGGTGCAGTAGTCCATGAGGTTTCCGAGTTCCCTTTGGCTTCCACGTAAAAGTGGGACACCCCTTAATGTAAGCCTCTAATATCCCCTTGGCGCGATGGAAGCGCCACCAAAATTGCCCGCTAAAGTAGGTGTGTAGGGTTTTCAAAAGCCAAAATGACCCGGGCTTTGGCGGGCATCATGCCCGACCATTAGAACTTGCTTTGCCAACAGTTTCCCCACCTCCAAAACCCCACCTTTGCAGCTGCAATAGGGGATCCGACTCCCCGCTTCGGAATGTCTTCTGTTGCCCTCGCCTCCTCTAGCTGGGACGGAGAGGAACGGCGAAAACCGACGTCCGGAAGCTATCCAGGGTGGGGAATGGCGGGAGGCAGTCGCTTTGGGATCGGCTGTGACCGCCAGCCCCAACTGGGAGGGAGAAAGTGATAGTCCGAGGGGTGTTACGCAAGGAGATGTCCACCCCTTCAACTGGAGCGGGGACAAAGCATCCAAGCCAATTTGTTGCTGTTGCCCGGGAAAAAATGGACCGTAAAAGCAAAACTCTACAGAAGAAATCGCCCAACGCGAGCTGTTTAGCTGACATTTTAAGTGGTAGGGTAGACAAGGCAACTAAGTTCTTATGATCTGACCAAACCTGAAACGGGGTGGCAGCCCCCTCCAGCCACAGTGCCGCCAAGTCGAGAAAGAGCCTCTTTAATGGCGGCCGCTTCCTTTGTCCCCCCCCCTACGAGGTCCAGAAGTCTTGCCAGTTCAGGCTCCAGAAAGGTTTTTTTTTTTGACAAGTAAGCACACGGAACAAGTTTCTATTCGCTTTATTTTTTTCTGCAAGAGGGGCAGCTCCTAGAGCCTTAGTCCGAGCTGGATGCGACATGTACTATGAAAGGCAAGTCGGGATCCGGGTGCTTTAGAATGGAAGCTCGCGTAGTGAAAGCAATCTTAAAGAGCTTTGTAAAGGCTGGATTGGCAATCCCTCTCGGCCCAGGGAATGGGCGTCCCGGGTTTAGATGCTTGAGGGACCTTTTCCCTTTGGTGCGCCAATAGATCTTCGCGTCAACGGCAGCGCCAACTGAACGGCAAATCCGGGGAATAAAGTCTCGATAGAAATTGGCAGAAGCCCAGGAAAGATTGAAGTTCCTTACGAGTGGTAGGGACGGGCCAGTCAACGACCGCTGCCACTTTGGCAGGGTCCATCTCCAGCCCCTCGGGCGAGATACGATAGCCCAAATAGTCCAGGGAAGTCTGGTGGAACGCACATTTAGACAACTTGACAAACAGAGAATTATCGAGTAGCCGTTGCAACACAGCCCTGACCAACCGTTCATGCTCTTCCACCGTTTGTGAATATATCAGCACATCATCCAAATATACCACTACCTTTGAATAAAAGTCTTGTAGGACATCATTGATTAAAGCCATGAAAGCCCCTGGCACTGCTAATCCGAATGGCATTACTCAGTATTAATATTGTCCGAATTTAGTATTAAAAGCTGTTAAAGGTTCATACCCTTAAGCAATTCTTACTCGGTAGTAAGCCTCGCGTATTAGTCCAATTTGGTAAAAATTCGTCCCGTTCCCAAAGTGTCTAGCAAATCTTTGATTAATGGCAAGGGGTATTTGTTGGAAAGAGCGATGGCATTTAACCCCCGATAGTCGGTGCAAAGGCGCAGGGAACCGGCCTTCTTTGACAAACAAGACCGGAGCCGCGTGGGTGCTTTGGTTGCCTGCGAATGAAACCCTAGCCAAATTTTTATCAAGGAAAGCACGGAGCTCCTTTTGTTCAGGGCTCATCCAATAAATTCTTCCTTTAGGCAGTTGTGCCCCCGGGACTAAAGAGGATCTTGCACTCCGTGTCTCTCTGGGGGGGCAGCTGATCGCATTCTCGTTCTTCAAAACCCCGAGCCAGATCCCAGTATTGTTTCGGGATCCCCGCCAGCTCAGGGCTCGGGGCGAGTTCAAGGGCCATTAAATTTTGTGAGATTGGGGTAACTAGAGGTTCGGCGGGCGGCTCCCCTCATTCATATGTCCCCTACACGGTGGATCCGTGAATCGGACGATGCGCTGCCCCAGAAAATGGTAGGTTCGTGGGATAGAAGCCAAGGCATGCCTAAGACGATGGGATGTTTGGCAACCGGGGCCAAAATGAAACTGCGTCTCTCCCAGTGGTCGGCACAACGTAAAAGCACTGGTTGGGTTCTGAACCGAGCCGACCCTCCGCTCCCAAAGGGCTGCCATCCATCTGTGTAAAGGGGATGGGCTTGACTAATGCTATACGTTCGAGACCTAATTGTTCTGCCACCTGAGGTCTCATTAGACAGTGCGAGCAACCTGAGTCCACTAAAGCCCGGGCTAAAATATGGGTGTGCTTCGCTGAATTGGTTAAAGTGGTCATAAGGGTTATGGGGGGCCCCCCTTCACTCACCGCGTCTGGCCGCCTTTCGCCAGCTGCACCAGAGGATAGGCTTACTCCTCCAAAGTCGTTGTCCTCGCTGTCAACTGTGTCATCATCCGCCAGGCTGCGGGCAGCCCCTTGAGGCTCCTTCGGGCCCGATTTACGGGGGGCCCTAGCTATGGATTTCTGGGGCGCAGGGACAGGAGCCTTGGATTTCTTCGGACAGTTGGCTGCCAGGTAACCTGGGCCCCCACAATACAAACATAAACCAAGACGACGGCGACGATCGGATGTAGACTCGGTGGTGGGAGGTCCCATTGCGGCTTTTCTTTGTGGAGCGACGGCTGTTGCCGGCTTTGCCGTTGCTTTGGTTGGTGGGGTTCTCCCTGTCTTAGAGCGGTTGAGACGGGATGCAATGTAATTCCCTGTTGTAATCCATTCCACGATGGTTTGGGGCTGGCCCACCATATCTGCCCAGGTGCAGATCTCAGGATCAATCGCATCGTGAAAGTATTCGCATTTCATACGTTTGGGCCAGTCAGGAAGTTTATTAGCCGCTAAACGGAACTCACGAGCAAATTCGGCAAAGGGTCTGTTCCCTTGTTTGATGGTTTTAATAGTCTTACTGGCCTTGTTTGCTTCTTCAGGATCTTGAAAAAGTAACCTAAGTCCCTGGAGCAAGGCGGCTACAGTTTGAAGTTCCGGGGCTCCCCCTATTTCATGTAGTTCCACAAACCATTCAGCCGCGTCTCCATCTAACACCGACCCAATGTCCCGTACTTTTTCTGCCTCGGAGCAGTAGAGATCATCAAATTCGAGCATGTGCGCATCCAATTGCAATATGAAGTAGGGCAGCCGGGAAGCAGTACCATCGAAACGGGCCGGAATTGGAGGTCGTGGGTGGCCTCTGCCAGCAACCGGAGCTGCTTGGGGCGCAGGAACCGGGGCAGGTGCAGGAGGCGGTTGGACCGCGAACGCGGGTCGCGGTGGCGGCGGTGGGGGAAGAATTCTTTGCTGTGGCACGGGGGCTCCCCGTGGCGCCCCAACTGGAAGGTGAGGAAGGGGTGAGCGTGGTCGAGCAGCTCCGTCGGTCCTGGTGGCTGTTGCTGGCGGTGCTCTGACATCCCGTCAAGTGGCGGCTTCCTTGTCTGCCAAATCCCTCTCCCGGCGCACCAGCGTCTCCCGTTCTTGCCGGAGCCTTTCGCGTTCCTGTCGTTGCAGGGCCGCTTCGACTTCCCCCTGAGTCTGAAGCGCCTTAACGCATTCACGTTGGCGGTTGAGGTCCTGTTTGGTGTGGTCCAAAACCATGCGGGAGCGTTCGAGATCCTTCAGGAATTGTTCTCGGAGCATTTCTTTCTCCTGGGCTATTTCAGCGTCACGTTCGCGGCGAAACTGTTCCCGTTCCAATTCCAGAGCCTCCCGTTCCCTTTCGAGGGCCTCGCGTTCCAACTCCCAGTCCTGTTTGGCTCTGGCTAGGGCTACGCATTGATCCTCCCAATCGTCTGGTTCCACGTCCGAACCCTGCTGCGTATCTTGAGTGGGTCCGGCGGTTGTCCCCAAGAAACTACGTAGGTCGGGGGGGTCGGGTGCGCGGGCATCCTCTGCAAAAGTCAATCTGCGTTGGGACCCTCCAGGGAAATCCAAGAGACTCTCTACCGATTGTCGGGCCCCCGACGTAGTCTTCGGGCGCGTACTTTGCCAGTGGTGCACAGGTGGGGGTTCGAAATATTGTTCCAAATGTTTCTCCAACAATTCTTGGGTATCCCCGTGGATGGCTGAAACTCCAATTTCCTCCCTAACCGTGCGCATTATTGGTTTGTAATCCACATGGTGGCGGGTGGTGATGTGCCTTTCTATGGGGGCACGATCCATCGACACTCCTCCACCAGGGTCGAAAAATTCCTGGCGCACCTCGAGACGTTCGGCCGAAACCGTGCATCGAGATCTCAATGGGGCTTCCTCCATCCGCTCTTTCAGTTGGAGAAAGGCTACACTTCGGCTGAGCCGAGGCCTGGAGAGAGTCACTAGGGAACTTGGTTCCGTTGGCTCCTCCACAGGGACCGTCGAAAGCGCGGCAGGGAGCCCTCTTTGGGGGCTACCACAGTCTCTTCGTACTCATCGTTTAGCGGCCCCTTGAATGGCAACCTCTGCATGTTGAAGGACACCAGAGATTCACAGAGTAGTTGAGTGTGAAGACTCAAACTCATACCAAACGTAGGTGGTGATTTAAGAGTTCTCGCATAATGTAAGGAACTTTCAGAAGAACTTGAAACAAAAGTAACTTTAAGCAGTTCGTTTATTCCAAAGCTTCAACGGTCTCAATACACGCCATGCGAGAACTGGCCCCCCTCAGCTAGCCTCGTCATTTTTACAGACGAAAACACAGCCCCTCCTCCCATGCAAGTTCTCAAGCTCAGTTTCACACAGGAAAGCAAGAAAAGCAAAAGTAAGCATTGACATAGATGATAAGCAATACAAGGTCATTTCCCTGGGCAAGCAGCCCGTTGCGAGGGATGTACCAAGGCCGAGACAGCTGGATGAGCGGGCTAGCCCCCACTCTTACACTCCCACAGGGACATGTAAGGTCACATGTCCTGGGCGAAGGCCATTTGGGTCACATGGGGGGTGGAAAATCACCCCCATACCCCTCCTTGCTCCCCTCCTGCTACATCCTAGGTAGGGGCTCCCAGGCAGTCCCAGCCAAGGGGAAGGTTCAGCTGGTGCACCCAGGGCTGGGAGAAGCATGGCCATCGCTGTGGAGGGTGTGTTGGCTGGGGAGAGGCCCTTCCTCTTTGGGCGCGCCAGGCAGGGTTGCGGTGCCGGGTGAGCTTCTCTCCTCAGCCCTGCCCTGCCCCGCCCTACCCCACCAGGCTGCCTGGGACCACCACCAGCTCAGGTAAGTGAGATACAGGGGCATAGCTACCACGGGGCGCAGGGGCACCATTTTGCTCCTGGCACCATTTTTCCCTGCTATGCCTCTGCCAGTAACATGAGCAAAAGTGGATTGCAAACATATATTGAAGCAGTTACTTGACTGTTGATGCTTGCTGTTTTGATGCTGATCAATATTTCTCAATATGATTGTGTATTTAATGCTCCCTGAGGGACTACACCAAATAACCACCACTGAAAACAGTCATGTGATATCAAGAATGTTTCTTATTAAGAATGTTGTGCAATGAACACATCATTCCACCCACCAGAGAGAGACTGACAATAAGAAACTAAATGAAAACCAAAAACAACCCAATCTGAGCCTGAAACAACTCTGTACTTCTGTGCTAAGCTAATGTAATTAAATGAACTTTAAACAGACCCACCGTGTGCAAACAGCTACGTTCTCCTATAATTTAATGTTTTGGGAATTTATTTGGGGGCAAGAGAAGGAAAAAGAAGAAGGGTACCCTATGAGTTTTCTCTGAATGCAATTAAGAATTAATAACATGGAATGACATCATTCTCTATGACTTCTTCAATTAGAAAACCAAATCACAGCTCTCTTAATCATTCCCACTTGTTAACTACTTCCCTAGAAGATTTAGCGGACTCTAACAACTTTTTTCTGTCTCTGCAGTGGAAGTATCTTTTTGACACACACCAGAATTCCATTCAAATTGGGCCTGTATTTGGAAGGAGGGGTTGTGCATTGTTCTGGTTGAAAGGACATCAAGTTATACAGGCCAACCCCCCACCCCCCACCCCAAAAAAACCCAACAACAATGAAAACTGGTTAGTACAGTTAATGCCCATGATTCAAAGAAAGGACATATGCATGCAGAAGCATGTGCACAGCAGGAGTCTTGCTTATTGTTTTTTGCTACTGTAGTTCCCTCTGCAGAAAAGACAAGTGGAGACTTACAAGTAGTCATTAAGCCTAAGCAGTTCAGTAGTATAGCCTTGATGACTGATGGGGCTATCACAGTTTATTGCCATTTTACAGGCTGGAACTTGAAGAACAATCTATACAAGGACTTCTTTGTGCTGCTGATGGCATTCTCTCCCACTTTTGTGTGAAAGCAGGTTTATTGAGATGAGATAATGCCACGATATTGTGTTATGTCCCCATTGGCACCCTACATTTCTTGACTATATGAAGATGGTAGTGGGTGGTATCTGATATTGCCTGTGGGCAGGATCACACCATCCATCCACTTTCCATTTTTTAGTGGCCTGCCCAAGGATGTTAGAAAGTCCCCTGCATTGTCAGCATTCTGGCTCTGCTGTGATGCAGAATTATTTACAATAACCCTTTTATTTCATTTCATTTTCAGACCATTCTGAGTGCAGTGTAATCTACCCAGACAGCACAATATTCATTCCTATGTGTAATGTATTGTGAAAGTGTCACAGGCCTCTATTCCATAGTTTCTGTAAGGCTGTTAATGATGAGCTATACAATTCCTTCTTTACTACACATTTTTTAAAATTCTTCAATGGCTATGTGCTCCTTGCTGTATAATGGCAATGTTAGTAACATTGATTTTGAAATGCAACAATGAGCAATTAAACTATCTCAATTCCCATGACATGCCATTCTATGAATTTTAATCTAATGTTTTATTTTGGTTTTGGTAGGCTGTGGGGACAAATAGCAGTATGATGATGCCCAACAACGTTCTGTTCTCTATCTACGCTGGGCAAAAGGGATATTTTCAGTGCTCTAGATCAGACTTTATGGCATTTTCCACATGGATCATATATCCTGGGATAACGAGGTGAAACATCCTGGTTCAGCCATGACTTCCACATGGCTTTCAGGTCTAACTCAAGGCCTGCACTGCAAGATTTCCCTTATCCCGCAGCTTTCAAAAAACAACAAATTGGCAGTTCTTTTTTTAAAAACTGCACAGACCCCACTCTCAATCAAACACCGCAGGACACAGACTTATTTTTCCCTCCTCACCACCTGCAGCCAATCAGAATGTCAGAAAAATGGGACAGTTTTCTTATGCACGGTGACATTGGTGAGGAAAATGAAACTAAACCGGGGGCTGTGCGTAATCACCTGGAGTTCTTCCTCCTGCCTGAATGCACTGACAGATTGCCATGCGGAGAGAGAAACCGAGATAGAAACATCCCGGTATGTATGATCCTGGTTTCCCCCCGGGATATTATGTCTGTCCAGAAAACACCTATGCTGAAGCATAAAATGTTGTTACAAGAGAGACCCAGAAATTAGCCAAGGGCTAATTTCAGAAGTGGAAGAATTAAATGATGCATTTACAAGAGATCCAAAATCCATTAACTCAGAATTTAAAATACAGAAAGTAAATTGTGATGCATTGCATTGCAGTGCTAGTTAGTCAGTGGCTGAAGATTTTATTATACATAGTATTATAAGAACTCAGGCTATAAATAACAAGTGGATGGACTGTTTTTGATAAAGCAGGAACAGGACCTGAACTTGGATTCTGGTCACATTTTACTTCTCCGGTTTTCATCAGCAAAAGGTTATTCTCAGGTTATTTCCACCCTAGTCAAAACAAGATTTCATTTACTGCCTTGTAAGAAAACCTGTTTAATGACTAACAATGTGTTTTTTTTCCTACCACATACAATTAATGAAGAATGAAGAGTGGGTCACCTGATTTTACATTCATTGATTTTAATTTGAGGATTGGTTTACATTGAAATTTTTTCATGCCTTTATTTGTATATCTATTCATCCACAGTTGTATGGAAGCAAGACTTTGGCAGCAACTTTCCAGCAGCTGAAAAATGTGTATCCGATCTCACACTAGACTTTCACCAAGCGCTCATATTCTACACATGGTAGGCTCTGTTAATGTGGATTGGCTCCATGTGCTTATGTAAGTAAATTTTATGTAAACAAGTAACAAGCAAAAATACAAGGAAAAATGTTCCTGATCAGTCTTTCAATATTTCTCAGAGGGAGGTAGAGACAACACCAGGCCTCTCCTCCTTCTTGGCCCCCATTGTCAAGCCCAGCACCCACCAGGCCTAGAGGGGTCACAGATGCACCTTGTAAAGATCTTCACACTAGCCAACTGATCAATGCTGGCTGGCCCTTTTTGAGTCTGGCTGACCCTTTGATAGCCACTTGTCTGACAATAAGCTATCAACCCTGGAGACTGGCAAGAAATTGCTCAGAAGGCACCACTGGTTTCTCACAGACTTGGCCATGGCCCTATAGCGCTTCTGGTTAGACCCTTTACAAAAATTGGGAAGGAAGGTTAGTGAACATAGGTCAGCTCTTGCTCCCATCTTAGAAGGCAGTAGAGTGAGAGGAATAAGAATAAGGTAGTGCTCAGTCTCTATCCTTCTCTGACTGAGGCCAAGGAAAATTGCTTCAGGTAAACTGGGGCCAGGTGAATCTCACGGGGGAGAAATCTGAAAAGAATGGTTCAACATCCAAAAAGTCACATTCATTTTCTAAATAAATAAATGTAAATCCCTTGGTGCTATTTATACCATATTATGGTGGAGGGACCTTTAGAAGATTCTCTTAAGAAATAGAGGGACTTTTTTTTCAGTTGAACAACAATAAAAATTGTGTTCTTAGTTTCATAGCTATCTATGAAATACAGGACAAAGTACTCCACATTTCTCTAATGCATTAAAAACTCTGACATTTTCTTCAGTCTTTCCAGCTATGTGTCAGACTTTTGCTTGGTGAAATATCTAACTTTTCTGTGGTGTTCCCAGTAAGAAAATAAAGGTCAAATGCAGAACATGAAATATTCTCTTTCGAAAACCATCAGAGCAGTATGTTTTTTCACTGTTCAGAGAACTGTGCAGCTTTGTGCTTTCTTCTCTGAGGGTGCTTCAGCCACATTTTGTTTTCTGGGATTGGTGTTTCTTCTCCCAGTTATCCCAACCAGATAAACTCAGGCTCCTTTCGCACATGCAGAATAATGCACTTTCAAACTGCTTTCAGTGCTCTTTGAAGCTGTGCGGAATAGCAAAATCCACTTGCAAACAGTTGTGAAAGTGGTTTGAAAACACATTATTCTGCATGTGCGGAAAGGGCCACAATGACTTCATGGTACCACACACCAGTAGCTTCTTGGGGCAATTATTTATTTAGCTAAGTAATCTCTATCCTGCTTTTCTGTGTAAAAATACCCTAAACAAGTTACAATTCTAAAATAAAAAAACTTTTAAAATACAGATAAAAACACAAGACAAGACACATAATAGGCGGCAGCAATAAATATGCATAAAATTATTTTTAACAATGAACATCAAATAAGCAATCCTAATATCAGAGATAACAGCAGTAAAAATCAGTGCACTGAATAACTCACTCCATGACAAAACCCCCACATAAAATAGAGAAGTTTATGTATCTGAAAAAGAAAGAGTTCCAAGCAAATTTCTGCAGGTGGCATGATTCAAAATGTAGGGAAATGGTTGGAAAAATCTGTGGTTAGGCTGAACTCAGCAGCCCTAATAGCCCCGTCTAGTCTACTCTCATCAGAGTTTGGAAGCTCAGACAACCAAGAAAGACTGCTATGCAGAGGAAAGCAATTGAAAACCACCTCTGCTAATCTCTTGTATTGAAAACCCCATGGAGTAAGAATGAGTTGGCTGCAACTTGACATCTGGGTTGCCAGCTCCAGGATCTGAGGGTAGAGCCTAGAGAATAGAAGGGCCCAGCAGGCATAGTGCCATAGAGTCTACTCTCCAAAGCAGCCATTTTCTACCAGTGTCATACCTAGGGTGGACAAAGGGAGCTGACACCCCAGGCGCCACTTGCAAATGTCATGTGGAGGGCACATTCAGCTGTCCCTTCCCTCTTGATAGCTGCTTTGCATTGCCTGCTGCCACTGCTTCCTTGTTCTCCTTTGCCCCCACCCACCAGCCTCCATCCACCCACCACCAGCTGCCTGCCCACTGCCCCCCCACCGCCTGCCCGCCAGAGAGGTAGGCAAGAAGTTGAGGGCACCCTTTCCCTCCACCTTTCCCAGAAGTGCAATTGGGGGGGGGGGGGAGAGTACTTGCCACAGGCACCATTTTCTACAGGTGTGCCACTGTTTTCTACAGGGGAACTTAATCTGGAGTCTGGAGTTCAGATGCAATTCTGGGAGATCTTCAGGACCCACCTGGAAGTTGGCTACCCTTCTTGATGCCACACTTTTCATTTAGACTGACCTCAAGTAAGGTGGACTGAGAGAATCTGCAGACCTCAAATCTAGGGCGGGTTCTGTCATGATCCCTGCTGAGCCATCTTCAGGTTCATCAGAGGAGAAATCAGCTAAGCTGGAGTAGGAGACCTGGGGAGACCCCAGCACCATAACATTTCCCCAAGAATCGGAGCCCCAGGATCTTGCAGTTGCGACCTCACCACTGAGAGACCTGGTGCCTCCAGCTCGCAAAACCATGTGTCAAGGGCCCAACCCAGTAGACATTTGAGATGCAGTAACAAAAAATACCTTGGCAAGGCCCAGGGTCACAAGTTGCTCCAGACCCAGAAGAAATAAAAGAGACAGTAGCCCTCTATGGAAGCAGTCCAGTGGAGACTCAGTACCAAGCTGGCAGTTAAGTCAGATCATTGCTTTGAAGTATTCTGGCCTCAAGTAAGTCCTAACAAGATGAGTCTCAGGTTCTGACTTCAGAGCAGGTGCAGCTGTTTCCATTTAAGCCATGAGCTGTGAAGGGAATCTTTCTGGATTAATAAGCTTTCAAGGCTCCTTGTGTTCTGGTCCAGGTCCTGGTTGTCACATTCAAGCTCCAATTCTATGTCCCAGACCTAGGCTCCAGACTTACCTAGGAAGTAGATTGGCTGGTAACCAGGAAGGAAAGAATGAAGCAGGAAAAGGGGGTTGTTGCAGATTCCAGGGGACGGGATATAGAGAAAATGAGACCCTTCCATGATTCCATGTGGGTCCCGGCTTATTTTGTTTTAATTCCAGTTTCTGGGTATTCTTCAAATAATCCCCATGTACAGTATGTTACAGTGATCTGGTGTCTATTGCCAGGTCTGAGCTCTCCAGAAATTGCAGCCTAAATTTTACCTCTGCAATGTGCTTATCAGCAACCTGGCATCATCTAAAGCAGACTAAAGCAAGCCCTAATAAACTTTACTCCAATAATTTTCCATTTTACTCTGGTTTTTGTTCAGTATCTTGTAGAGCCTTTACCTTTTGTAAAGCCTTTACCTTTTCTTGCTAAGATAATAGTCTTATGGAGGGCAACCGGTCAACCTCCTTCTCCATTCCCTATCCCCAACCAGCATCCTGCCTTCCATCAAGCAAAGCATTTGCCCTGAGTCAAAATAAACACTCAATATCTACACTGGCTCCAGCAAAGACTACTTAGTTGCCAGCCACCTGACTGGCATTTCAGAGCACAGTGTTTCACCCATTCAGAGATGATGTAAATACAGATAAAAGGTTCTTGTATATCTGTCAGGCATATATCTGCTGAGCCACCATTTCCCATTGCTGTCCTTCCTTTTCCCTTCTCTGTTCTCAGGAAATAGAAACTGAATGATGACACAAGCAAATGGAAAGTTGATATAGCCTAGTTCAGACCTAAAAGTCAGAAGAAATATCATTCAGTTTATGTACCCCTCTAAGGTTAATGAACTGGTCTGTTTGTCTCAAGTTCTGGTTGCACATCTCTAGTGCCTTGACTCTTTCAGCCCTGTACTGTGTCCTTGATTGGCTGCTCTTCTAAACTAAAATCTTGAAAGATGGAGAATCCCATTAGATCTTTTTGGGGGAACAGACATGCAAAGGAGGTTTATCATCACTTGTCTCTGTTCAGCAACCTTCGTTGGTGGTCTCTCATCCAAATAGTCACCAGTGCTTACCAGCTGAGATCTGACAAGATCAGCCTAGCCTGGGCTATCCAGGTCAGGGTTGGTGGCATCCACTTAAGATTAAGTATACCAGTTTCCATTAAGGACAGACATGCATGAAAAGAACCAAGCTGTTATAATGAAACATATTATTGAACAGTTACACATAAACATTGTCCATAATGAGAGCACAAAGATAGCAGTTTTATGACTTTCAGTGGATAAATATTGAGTTAAATAAATCAGAGACACATTGTTTCTCCTCATTAAAGTTATTAGGGATTCTATTTTGTGTGCTTGCGAAACATAGTGAAACTACTAAAATAAATACATTTTATCCCATGGTCTATATTTGAATTGTAAAGCTCCAGAAAGTATTGTAACAAAAGTTTCTTTGAAAAAGAATTCCAGAGAAAAGTGAGGGTTTATTGGTTTATTTGAACAGGATTGAGCAAATGATTGCAAATGATTGCAGCAACTTTGAAGGATTTTAAAGTAGCGGTCAAGCAAATGTAATTGGTCAGGAAACTGTATTGGTACAAGTTTAATGTTAAATACCGTAAAATGTTGTGGTTCAACTAGATTTTGATCCCCCTTGAAGATTTTCATCTACAGAACAAACATACATACAATTATACATGCATGTATTTGCATTTGGTATACACTGCTGTCTTGCCATGACATGCACATGGTGATGAATGGGTACTGGAGTATGTGATTATGATTAAGATCACACTCCGTTTGTAAGCAAATGTTAACAAAGCTCCTAAAAGAGCCCAGTGAAGTACAAGCAAATAGCTGAGACTTTTCTTTGCAATGACTGTGGGTGGGCAATGCTGAACTGTTTATGTATGCTGGCCAGGAGACAACCCTCCAAATTCCAACTGCTGGGAACCAGATGAGAAGGTCCTGAATGCTGCAGTCAAACCACGGACTAAGAGCTGGAGAGAGAGAAATGCAAACAAGAAGGACAGACCAGAGTTATGCCTTAAGAAAGGGTCTAAAACTTGCCAAAAAGTGATCATGATTCCTCCTTTATCATTATTTGAACATCACCATTTTCAGTAATCTTTATTTGTTATACATTTCTGGTCATGCTGTGGGGATTACAATACCCAAGGAATGATTAGGGTTTATAGGATGTCATCCATACAGTATTTGGCGGGGTGTTCCTTTTTCATTATTCACAGATCTTCCAGGTTTAGATATGAAAAGAGCAACATTGTATATTCACATCCATATTGCACAGGCAAAGTTAGCAAAGTAAGAGTTTCTGTGGGGGCACAGAGAGAGAGTTGAGATATTAGTTTGTTGGCACATAGTTTATCATTAGTCCATCCAGCACATGAGTTTATTCCAACCATAGCTCTTGGGAATCTTGGAGGCATGCTACAGATTCTGTTCCCTCCTGCGTGGTTTTCACATGGGGACAGGGGCTGAGTGGTTTCCTCATTGCTGGGGCAGCAGTAAGAGGGATTCCACACAGCAGATTCCCTTGCTGTAGTCCCCAAGCAGCATCTACCACTACCCCTCCCCTGGGTCACCAGAGCTTTTGTAATTTTTTTTATAGGCTCTAGAATATCATATCACCATAATGTTATATAACAATAGACATAAAACAGGTTCTCTGAATTCCCACCTTTCATTTTTATCTTTTAATTTGTTTGTTTTTTCCCAAAGGAACCCAAAGTAGCTTACAAAAAATACACTTTAAATACATTTACATACTACTTTGTGTAAAAACAAACAAGACATCCTGTGTTTGTGTAAAAACAAACAAGACATCAGTTCACTAGATAATTTTTATATATAATCAGTGGTAGGATTCAAATAATTTAACAACCGGTTCCGAAAGGACTCAATGGTGGAATTACAACCATTCTCTGAACTAGACAGAAAATTAGCTACCGGTTCTACCGAATAGGAGCGAGTAGGCTGAATCCCACCACTGTATATAATTGTGCAGCTCTTCCCATTTCAGAGAACTGCATCTCAACAAGGGAAGGAGCTAGCTAGAGATACTTAATTTTTTAAATAATGAAAAACGGTAATTGAAAGAATCTGTTACACCTATTTTAAAACATTACATCAATTTAAGGATATTCTAGTATTGATTTTTAAAAAATTAAAAACACCCTGGTGACAGGGGAAGAAATGGTTGCCATGTGGGTGGGAAAATCCAGACTTGCCCACCAATATGGTAGTCATCCCTGACACGAGTTGACAGCGTAGGCGCAACTGAGCATACACAGAGTGCAGCAATAACCACTGGAGCCAGGGAGTTCACACAAAGAAAGGATGTATTGTCATTGGTACTATATACAGTTTAAACGGACAGAGCCTTCGGCTTAGGTCCTGTCCCCAGCAAGGAACATGCTTAACTGAGTTTGCTTACTTATATACACTATGATACATTAATTAGCCTATGGCTAGTACAGTCAAAGGTCACATGACGCTTATACAGGTAGCTGATGCAATCATGCTTAGTCATTCCCTTTGGCTGACTGCTAACAGGTTACTGTAGTTAGTCCTTCAGCAAGCAATTAAGGCAATCAAGGGTTTTGCCATGCAGCTGTTATACTTTCAGCTCCTGACAATCCCAGCTTTACAGCAATTTCCACAAAATTTTACAACAGAGTAGGTTTGAGAAAAGATCAGGGAAAAGTCAGGGAAACCCCAAGAGGTGCATAAACACACTATTGTTCTGTGGAGAAGCAAGAAAAGAAACCTGCTCTCTAATAGTACTGAACTCAGGGCAAATAACCCATGTATCTTTCTAATATAATCATTTGTTCATATTTATTGTTCCCACCATCTCTCCCCATAGGTCTGTTCCCTCCTCTGCTCCTGTCCTGGAAACCAAGTCTGCACCCCCTCTTTGTTGAGATATCCTAATGTCCCTAAATGGTGCTTGCTGAGACATTGACCTAGCATTTCCTAGCCATGCTGTTTCCTATTCTGTTCTGCTCCTTCTGATTGCTTTCATGGGTTAAATAGCATCAACAGAAGGAACCGTTAGCAAGATGCTCTACCTTTTTTTGCATGGATGAACAAAATCCACACTGCAATAGGAACTGTCATAAGTAAGTTAGATTCAAGTCCAGTAGGACCTTAGAGACCAACAAGAGTTTCAGGGTATAAGGTTTTGAAAATCAAAACTCCCTTCATCGGACATGAATAAAAATGGAGATCTGAGTCCTTTATCCTAGTAAGAAGGAAGGGGTGTGGTCCAGTGTGCTTCTAAGGATGAAACTGTACTGAGTATATTGCAATCAGCTTGATTTAGAGCGAGGGGACAAAAAGCATCTGTTGTGAAATAAGAATCCTGGATCCCTATGCTGCCCTGGGGAATTGAATGTTCTGAACTTGTGAATGAACTCAGCAGTCTTATTTTGTAGTCACTCGTTGAAGCTTCTGTGTTTGAGGACTGCTACTCTTACATCAGCTATGGAATGACCTGGAAGATTAAAATGTTCTCCCATTGGTATTTTGTGGTTTTTAATGTCAGAGTTGTGTCCATTTATTTTTTCATGCAGAGACTAACCTATTTGTCCAATGTAGAGAGTGGAAGGGCATTGCTGACAGTTCATCACATATATAGCATTGGAAGATGAGCAAGTGGTTGAACCTGAGATGGTTTGAATGGTGTTGTTAGGTCTGGTGATTGTGTTGTCAGAATAAATTTGGGAACAGGGTTGGCTTCTTAGTTTGCTGAAGGCCCTGGTCCCAGAGTCCATGTACCTATCAGGAAGGGTATTGCTGTGGGTGAGAAGTTATTTAAGGTTAGGAGGATGTCTGTGGGCAAAAAAGTGAAGAACAATAATATACCATTGTTCTAATGTTTTCCACATATCCTGTCCCTGGCAGGATAGCCTGACAGATGGGCAGAAATAGGTGGATATCATAAGCATACTTATAAAAAATGTGTTACATAAAGTATGTTCATGATATTGAACTGCTAAAACACCTCACAGGGTGTTTGTTTTGGGGGAAAGGAAAGGAGATTGTCAGCCCCTTTGAGTCTCCTTACAGGAGAGAAAGGGGGGATATAAATCCAACTCTTCTTCATATTCTGGTATAGTTCTGTGGTTAGCTGTGCTCAGTGGTGGGATTCAAATAATTGAACAACTGGTTCCGGTGGTGTGATTCAAATAATTTAACAACAAGCACCATTTTAACAACTGGTTCTGCCAAAGTGGTGCGAACCTGCTGAATCCCATTACTGGCTGTGCTCTTCAAACTGTCTTCTCCTTGAGATGCTGTCTCTCTTTTAGGATTGTCTGCCTGTCAGTCACAGGGTTTTCCTGTGGTGGGTACTGATTTTCGGAATGGCTTACCAGAGGTGGTGCCAGTGTGTTGCCTTCATTTTCTGCAAAAAGGTTTATTTCTAAGTAATTTGACAGATGGTAAATTGTTTTGGCATATATGGCTGTTTTTGTAAGTTGCTTTCATTGGTTTTTGTTTATTATTTTATGTGTTTGCAACTTATTGTTTTATTACTCATACATCTAAGAAAATAAAGCATTTTAAATAAATACATTATCTGAAAATGCACAGGCTTACAGAACAAAATGAACATGTTACTATGACACTTAAAACACAGCATTGTTACTTGAGATCCTTTAACTGGGGATGCCAAGAACTGGAGACTTGGTGTCATCAACCTCTTGAAGAGGTTCTCCTATGCATCAAACACCTCTTAGCTATTCTACAAGAAAGTCTTCTTAGAAACATTGTTCCTAACTTTTGATGTTCTGTCCATGGGCTTCAACACAGTCACGGAACATGTGGTTGTTACTAGACCTTTCTTTTTCTTCATATCTGTGTCAGTCACATCAAATAATAGCTAGAATCAGGGGTAGGGAACCTGCGGCTCTCCAGATGTTCAGGAACTACAATTCCCATCAGCCCCTACCAGCATGGCTAATTGGCCATGCTGACAGAGGCTGATGGGAATTGTAGTTCCTGAACATCTGGAGAGCCGCAGGTTCCCTACCCCTAGATAAACCTTTACATACACACAGGTCAGCTGGCAATTCTATTTCTGCTCTGAAATTAGATGTGCACACTCTTTGACCCAAGTTTCTTCAGGAAGCTGGAGCATATCTGAAAGCTCCTTAATTCTTAAATTCTCTGGAAAAATTCTCTGGAAAATTCTCTGGAAAAATTCTCCCCAGTTTCTTATCACACCCCAGTTCTTAAAGAGCTGTGACACAAGTATCACTTGTGGTGAGCACCAGAGGTGGGATACTAGTTTTTTCTGAGTGCCAAGAAGGGGTTACTAAAGCAACCTCCTTGCCCAATAGGGACTGGAGGTGCGTGTGTGTGGCGGCGCCACTGTTTAAATCCCACCACCATCGGAACCTGTTATTAAAATTTTTGGATCCCACCACTGGTGAGCACTACAAGAAAAGGGCTGCACTTCCAGGAATTCTTTATCTCTTCTCCTACTTTCTGACATTGCCTCTGCAGATTTGGTGAAGCCTGTCCCTTTCTGACAACCAACAGAGAAATATGACACCACACAGAATGAGATTAGCACAGAAGCTTCAATACAACTGACTGGTGAACTCAGGAACAAGGAGAAAATGTTAAGTAAAGAGCTTTGAACAACTTGAAAAGCGCCCATGAATTCATGCCAGGAGAGGTACTTGTAGCACATGCATCATTTTTGAACAAATAAAATCCTATTGAAGCTGCTTCATTTTTTTCTAAAACACGTTTTTTTTGCCTGTAGCCATTGACTGCACTGGTATTTGATGTTGAATAGTTCAAGTTTTACAGGGAAATTAAAATACTTGACTTAGGAGTTACTGGCAGCAAATAATTTCCAGGGGTCATTTGCTAGGTCAATTTCTAGGTATATACTCAAGAGACTTTTAAAACAGTTTGTTGAAAACTGTCAATTGCATACTTCACTTTACTGGAAAGGGTTTTTTTGCCTGGCTTCCTATAAATAAAAAGATTTTTAAAAATCCCATTCTGAGTCATTGAAGAAAAAATATTTTGGAATCCATTAAGGAAAAGTCAGTTAAAATAGGATTAAAAATAGGATTAAACAATGCACAAGTCATTGAAAGGAGAAACAGTAATTGAACTGTGTATCCTGCTTATAAAAGTCTTATGTACAAGTATACAAAGTCTGATGTACAATATACCAAAGTTGCTATCAGCATGCTTAATACAAGCTTATAGGAACCTTAGCTGCTGCATAAGGTTGCATTTGTTTTAGAATAAAATTAGCTATTTCTGTGTAGAAAACCTATAGAACAGGTATTTTTCCACATTTACAAGGGAAGGGAGTTTTTAGAATTAAAGCATCCATGCTCAATGAAGATTTTATCCAATCAAGCCTTATTGGCATATAGGACGATACAGGTAGGTTACAAAAAACACATTTAAAACAATCCCCAGATAACATAATAATAGAGAATCTCTTAGTAACAGAGCGACACAACAAAATTAAAAAGCACAGAGCTATTCTTTAGGGTATATAATTTCTAGTAAAAACTTGGCCATCAATTCACAAACTATAGAATCGGAATTATTTAGCAAGTATAAGATCTTTTGAGCATCTGATATCCTGTCAGTTTAAGAAAAGGGCATTTGATGAAGATTTTATGACTCAACGGGTTTATGCAGTGGCATAGCGCCGCCGGGGGTGTGACGCACTGGGCACATCCCCCTGTGGGGGTGTGGCGGGGTGTGGCAGGGGCACAGGGCGCAAGTTCCCCCTCGCTCCACCCCTGGGTTTATGTTAGAGCCATGCACTTTAAAATTAAACGTATATTTATGTAACCCTTTTAGTCTAAAAAGGACAAGGTTAGTGGCAACAGGAATGTGGATGCCCCATTCAAACTGTCACGACACTTAAACAAGTAACTTTTATTCAAAGGAAATAATAAGGTTAAACTGGGAACTTTAACAAACAATATGAATAAAAAATTATAATGGCAGTCTCGAAACTAGAGCAAAAAGCCTTCACTTTTCCTCACAATCATGGAGAAACTGTTTTTTTCTCAGTCTCCAAGAAACCAGTCTTCTTTAGTCAGTGAGAAGCCACACTTGCTCCAGATTTGATGACTCAGTCCAGAAAGTGATCAAACAAACAAGGTGGAAACAACAGAAGGTGATCAAACAAACAATGTGGAAACAACAAAAATAGAAACAATACTATACCAAGGGTACAGAAATTGCTGAATGTACAGACTTAATACAAAGAGTGCACAAACTGTAGCATATAAATGCAACCTAGACTACAAAAAAAGCCCAAATGTCACCATGAATTCAACACATCAAAACTGCGCAATCACGAATAATCCAAAAGTCCAAAATTGGGACAAGCTCCCTGGTATTGCCCATTTGACGGTTGGCTTTTCCCACTTCATCAGCAGTTTAGTTGATCTTGCCCATAAATCTTGGGGTCACTTTTTCATCATCTGTCCTAAAAGGCTGTTATATGCTGTGACAATTACCAACACTTACCCTTATTTTCTGCAAGTGGACTGCAGTCCACAAGGAGTTAAGTCAGAACTGCTTGTGATTGGCTGGTTGCAAAAGGTAGATTCTAAAGGCTAGAGGTCTAATAAGAGTGAGCTTATGAATGGGTTTGTGTTGATTGGGCTGCATTCTAAACTGGTTAAGGAACTCTGTTTGAGGGACTGGAGGGTCAGATTAAATGGAGAATCTGTACTACATTCCTGGTATAAACAAAAACAGTGCCCAAAATAAACACATGGAAAACTCCACTCAGATATTAAGCAGGAAAGCTTATGAGAATGATAGTAAAGAAAAAGAGAGGAATTGGCTTCCTGAAGGTTAGCTGGAATTCCTGCTGTGTTAAACAATGTGTGGAAGCTAGACATATCTAGTGGAAAGGATTGTCTAGAAGTTAATGTTTTAAGGAACTGTTTTTCAAATACCTACTTTTCCTGAGACGTCTTTTCAAACCAACAGTAAGAACAACTGAATATAAGATCACCAACTCTGCTGTGCATATGTCAGAGGCATAGCTAGGGAAAATGGAGCCCTGTGCAAAATCTGAGTTTTGCCCCCCCCCCCCCGCCATGGGAAGCTGCTGTGATGCTGGAATACACCCCCAAACAGCATTACTTTCAATGGTGTTTAAACTAGGGAGCCCAGATTCTCCTTTTAAATCCACCTTAAAGGAAGAATCTGGGGTCCCCAATTGAAAGTGATGCTGTTTTGTGGTGGATTATCCCACACACTGAAACAGCATCACTTTCAATGTTCAAACTGGGGATTTCAGATTCTCCCTTTAAATCCATGCCGAAGGGGGTGGATTTAAAAGGAGAATCTGGGGAAATTTGGGGGGTGCCTGCTGTCAGGGATTCAATTGTTAAGCTAGCAGCACAAAAAATTTCAGGGTACCTTTAGGAGACTCTCCTTATGATACCACCCAGGTTTGGTGAAGTTTGGTTCAGAAGGTCCGAAGTTATGGACCCTCAAAGGGGTAGCCCTATGTCCTATTAGCTCCCTTTGGAAACAATGGGGAATTAGGGCACCCCCTTTGGGAGTCCATAACTCTGGACCCTGTAAACCAAACCTCACCTGGGTGGTATCATCAGGAGAGTCTCCCAAAAAATCCCTGAAATTTTGGTGCTGCTAGCCTAAAAACTGCGCCATCTGCAGGCCGAAAACTGAAAAAACACTAAAAATACCAAAAAAACCCCAAATGAACCTGATTTTTTTGCGCCCCCCAGGCGTGCACCCAGTGCAATGGCTATTCAGAGATCCCTGAAAGGGACAGTTATAATTTTGGCAGTAAAACTCCTGAGAGCATCTTGCCTGGGCAGGACAGAGGGGAAACATCTTACATATTATAATATTCAGTATTCAGACTCTAGGATGTGACATTCTCTATTAGGCTAAGTCATTCTGTGCTTTGAAGCTAAAGGCATGCAGTTTTAGCACTGATACCTAAGCATTTAGCTTCAATTGGGCCTCAGTAGGACACTTCAAGGTGCTTCGGATCCTGTTAAAGAGACACAGAACTTTACAGACAAGCAAAAGTCATAGCCTACTTATTTTTTTAAAAAAAAATGCTTTAATACTACAATTTCAATGACAACTCATGCTCGGCAAACTCATATTCTACCTAGTGTTTTCATGTAAAACTAATTCTTTAAATAGATAGCTAAAGGCAACAAAGAAAGGATCTGATAATCTTTAATCTGAGGGTGTACATGCAAATTATTGAATTATTTTGGTATGAATTTCTCATAGTCTCTACATTGCATGCACATCAAATTTTTATTTCACAAATTTTGAAGATTGAGGAAAGGCTTCCTGGGATCAAAAGTATAGCTCAAAAGTATAATTCAATTTATAAAGTTGTTATAAATGTTTAAGATTATAGAAAATGTAATATTTCAAAACTGGCCCATTGCAAATGTCTATAAAATATCACAATCACTAAATAGACAGGTTTCCTTACCATTCCTCCTCCCAATCTAGAGGAGTCATTTAACATATGTTTTATTTTTGTTTTGTAGGGAACAGCTTTAAAACAAATGACTGAATAAAGTAATTATAAGAATCTAAGTAAAAACTCTTTCCTTGTAATATGAAAGCAATCATTTCAAGGAGAGGGAAGACATTGTTAATGAGTATATCATAAGGGATCTTTTCTATGACCTGGAAAAAATGTTCCAGAACTGTTATTCCATGCTATACTTACAAGAATTGTGCATACCCACCAGCTTCTATGAAATCTCAGCAGGATGGAATCACATAGTATTATAAATAAGTGAGTACATCATTGTACACATCTTGACAGCCAGCCTCAAGTGATGATTTGTACATCTATCTTGAGGAGGAAGAAACAGAGGCCCATCACCCATGAAACACTTACCTCGGGGCTGTTCTCTGTGCACTGGGCTTGCAGAAGGCTCTCCTCACATTTCTCTGTTTACATGCAAGGGGAGCCCAGTGCCTGTGGTACAGCTGCTTGTTGAAGCTTCAAAGGGGCTCTGGTTCTTCTGATTCTCTTAACCTCTGCCCATCAACAGCTTTAAAGGCACAGCTCTCAGTGCTGGAGGTCTCAGCACTGAAGCTGATATTCTGCCCTTCTTCCCCTCCACTCACTCACTCACTCACTCACTCACTCACTCACTCACTCACTCACTCACTCACTCACTCACTCACTCACTCTCTCTCTCTCTCTCTCTCTCTCTCACACACACACACACACACACACACACACACACACACACACACACACACACTGCTGCAAGAGAGAGACTTGTTTTTTTTCATTGGAAAGGCAAAAACAGATGAGATGAAGCCAGAAAAAGACTCTGTTTGTTGCCTTCCTTTCCCTGCTTGTTCTGTTCCTTTGCAAAAGCCAACTTTATTGATGTAGCAATACAAGCCTTTGACCACTGCTTCTGAGTGTTTTTCTTCTTGCTCCCAGGTACTCCCAGCAGCCAGACTCTTCTCCTGTTGGCCCCTTTTCGCACCTGCCTGCCATTGCTACACACAACAGGCATGCTGAGTCAGCTCTGTGTCCATATGTGGTTCGGTGGGTGGGGTACCTGCTTCCAACTCCCTACTCTGCTCCCCCTGATCTTTGGCATTTAGAGAAGTCAAAACAGTGCAAGAGAGTGAGGGGTGAGATTAGGCAGGCAAGCAGGCTGTGGATGGAGGAAAGAGGTCCAGGGCAAAACTGTGCTCACTGGCAAAAGTGCCTGCTCTGATTGTGTAGTAAAAATTAAATTCATGCTGGAAGTCATTTTGCTTGCCATAGGGGGAATAGAAACTGAAAGCAGGGCTGGAGAAAATAGGTCCATACAATAAATTTTGCAGCAACACACATTTGCCCCCATTGTGCAGCAAATGTCTTGTGTGTAATCAGACAGAGAGCAAAAAGATCCAGTGATTATTCTACAGCTTTTTCCAGAATGTTGGACACAGTAAAGCAAGTGTGGGAATCCTGGACTTAGATACTTAGTTCAAAGAGCAGAAAAAGAGGCACTGCTGAAGTGAAAAAGAAAAGGCAAAAGAGGAAAAATCAGATGGAACATGCACTGAAAGGGCAGGTTGAGGAATATGAACCTTTACACAAGTGCATTTTCTTTTATTCTGGAATAACCAACTAGCCTATTTGGAAAAATGATAATAAAATGCAAAAAAAAACTAAACTCACTCACATTGCTGTCCTAAACACAATTATACTTTTCTATGCTCCCTGACTTCAATATACTTTGAAGGGTGTTACTCTGCTTAGGCTGGTACCCTCAATCTCCCAATTAATGAATTTAAAAACATCAAAGGTGAAAATAACTGATAAATTCAACCCATTTTCCAAAGATCATAATAATTTTTTAAAATGCATTGAATTATGAGCAATCTCTTTACAGTTAGTTGTAGTATCCTGTCTTAAATAGTAATATCAATCAAAATCCTTTCAATGTGCACCACCCACCCATAACACTTTTTTCCTTTAAATTTTGTCAGTCTGCATTGCATATTATACTTTTAGACTCTTTCTCCTTTTTATATTGAAGTCTTAGTATTTAACTAGGTAATGGGATTTATGATTTTGTTTATATCTGTTGTCATGGCAACCCACCATAAAAACTCAGTTGCCTGGCAACTTGGCATTGTGTAGCTGCAATGGAGGGTGGACTTTTTGTCTCCCTGAAGGGAGGGCTTAAAGAATAATGAAAACTTCTGCTCATACTACTCATGAATGCGCTTATTTTCAAGGTCACCCAAATTTTTCTTCAATAAAGACTAATGCACTTTCTCTCAAAAGATGCACCATAAAATGTTTCTAAAAGATTATCCCATGTTACAGCAAAGAACAAGCAGCTTAAGCAATTCTTATTCTCTGTGCACAGTTGCAAAATAATGTTTAGCGTTCACTGTAGGACAGCTCTCGTAAAGCAGGCCTTTTATTGACTGGTGCTTTCTGCATTCATTAACAAATCAGCTACTGTACACCCCAAACCTTCTATGATCTCAGGAAACCAAGACTTCTTTCTTCAAAAAGTGTATTTGTTCTGACTCATCCTTTAAACTTCACAGCTTTTTTTTCTCCTTCAGTTGTACACTGGTGGCAACAGGAAAAATATTTGGGCGAGTAAAGTTGACTCTGAGGGAGGAAAGTATATTTCACACATTAAAATTTTCTCAAATACAAACATCACGGTATTCCACATTAGTGCATCACTACTTTACCGGAAATTTCAGGTATATGTTTTGGACTGCAGCATTAAATACAGTTCTAATATAATGTATTTATTTTTCAATTGAGTCCTTAGAGTTTGCAAAAATGTACTTTTTAAAAAATGGAAAACAATAATTGGAAACACATGAACTAGCCACATGAACAAAGATAAAAAGCCATCTAGAGGGAAAGTGTTCTTACCATACATCAAGGGAACTACTGACCGCATAGGAAAACTGATGAAGAAACATAATCTACTAACAATCTACAGACCCACCAAGAAAATTCAACAAATGCTACGTTCAGCAAAGGATAAGAGGGATCCTCTAGCTACTGCAGGAGTCTACCGCATACCATGTAGCTGTGGACAAGTCTACATAGGAACCACCAAACGCAGCACTCAGACACGAATCAAAGAACACAAAAGGCACTGCAGACTATTTCAACCAGAAAAATCAGCAATAGCAGAACACATAATAAACCAACACAAAATATTATTTGAAAACACAGAAATTCTGGACCACTCTGACAACCATTACGTCAGATTACACGGAGAAGCCATTGAAATTCACAAGCACATGGACAATTTCAACAGGAAGGAAGAAACCATGAAAATGAACAGAATTTGGCTGCCAGTGTTGAAAAACTCTAGAATCAAGACAGTGACTAATCAGCTCCACACAAACACAGGACAACTATAGACAATAGCAACCAAAGGGAACAAAGACCAGGATACTTCTATTCAGATGCATTCACCTATTGACCTTGCTATCTTCATTGTTACTCACATGCTACAGACTTCTTTGTGACTCACATGCCAGGCTACTCTATTCAGATGGCCTCACCTTTTGACTTCACAGTATATATACTCCACTTGCTTTCCATTTCTACTATCAGATCCTCTGAAGATGCCAGCCACAGATGCAGGCGAAACATCAGGAGAGAATGCTACTAGAACACGGCCCTACACCCCGGAAACCAGACAGCACCCCAATCATTGGAAAGTTTCTAAAAAGACCTCTTGTTAAGACTGGTCTTTGTTAGCTACATGTCCAAAACATGACAGAAGATGAAATGCAAAACTTTACTCATTATATGGATGGTTCTTTCATAGCAGTTAAAAAGGTGCAGGGTATCTGACAGAAAACTAAGGTGACAGTAATAGGCTGTTCTATCAGAGGAGCCTTTAGAAGTGGTTTTAACAATATTAACGCAATCCAAGTATGGACCCCTACTGAAGAAGCATTCACTGTCAGTAAGATTTTGGTCAAATGGCAAACAGATTGATAAAAGGTTCATATAACCATGGGGCACAATATCTTTGCCCTTGGACACAGGAAAAACAATCACCATGAAAGCAGTACTGTTATTTGGGAAAGCAACATTAGTCACAGAGGACACATCCATACACCTCTGGAGCTGTAGCATGTATATTTTGTCTTCCTTTCTCACCCCTTCCCTCCACCAGTGGTATATTTTCCTAGGGACAGGGGGTGCCCCCTTGCGCTGATCTGGTCATGTGGGGGGGGGCATAAAATCCCCCCATGTGATCAAGAAGACGGCAAGGCAGCAAGAAATCCTGCTGCCTTGTCGTCTTCTGGTGTCCTCAGCCCCGCCCATGTTGTCATCGACATGGGCAGGGCCCAGGAAGCCAGAGGACCCCCCCAAGCCTCGCCCCCCTCCTGGCTGCTGGCTCCTGTGCATGGGCCCACCCCCAAGCTTATAAAAGCAAAGGCCCCAGCATGGAGCCTTCCAGTTGCTTCTGTCTTCCCCAGAGCGGAGGGCAGAAGGGACTGCCGGCTGCCAGCTTGGAGCCGGCATCTGGGAGGGGGGATCAGGGATGGGGGCCAGGGGTTGGGCCCGCCCCAGGCATAACGGGGTACCTGGAGAACAGATGTATCCGGGCGCCATTTCCCCCCGGTACGCCTCTGCCCTCCACGCTCAGAATGTTTTCTTCATTCTACTTTTCCAGCGGTTTCAAGGGGAAATACATTTTCAGCTAATAATTTCTCTCCTTGAAAAATCCACAGGGGGAACCTTCAGCCTGAAAGATGTATCTCTCAGTCTCACTTAAATTTCTGCTCAGTCACACTCTCCTTCCTCTGACCTCCCTGAGCTCTAGGCCAAACAGCCTAGCACAAGAATAATAGATCCAAATTACTCCTGTAATTATTTATTGACATTAATTTTCAAATTTTGATTATTTAGAAGAGCAGGATATATTCATTTAAAAGATGGAACTCAGAAGTTCTTGTCACATAAAATAGCCTTGAAATTTGAGGGAATGTATATATAGGTAAGAATGTTGTCATTCTAATCTGTGAGACTATTTACATCTGTGCCATCTTACATCTGGCTGCAAAAAAAGTTTAAAATTGCATGGTTACTATACCACAAATGTGGATTCCCTGGCTTCAGAAGAACCAACTGAAACTGAACCTATTGTAAATATTTTCTGTATATAGTCCATTAACTTAAACACATGTCACAGCCAGAACTTCAGTCATCTAGAAACATCTTCCTTTCCGCCTAAAGGCTGGAATTCTAGGCTATTTGTGCCAGTTTCTTCCTCCAGATTTTCAGACATGTTTATTTATTCATTTTACTTGCTATTTTTCACTATCCATATGCTACAGATTGCTTTTGACTGATGTCAGAAATTCAATTACAGCTTATCAGTGAGACTAATGAAAAAATAGAATTTCTATCTAATGAAAAATTATAAACTCTGCTGTTTTGGCTTGCCATACCTGTAAGCTGAATGGCATTCAAGAATATATATGTAAAGGAACTGTTAGTTTCTTATAATGATTGCTTGCTGGTTCTTTGCTTAAGCCCATAGTTGGATGTGATCAAATCTGCTTATCCAGCCTGGGCTGGATAATATAAATGGATTTACTTCTATGTATTTTTCTTTGATTAGAAATTCAACCATGTGTCAAATACCGGTAGCTGTATTTCCTTTCTGAATATATTTCAAGTTTTCAACAACATAGGTAGCATAACTAAATAACTATATTATGAATCATAACACATTTAATTAACCCACATTCTTCTTCCAGATCTCATGTTTCACTTTTTCATCACTCCTAATCTGGTGTGACCAGTAAGGCATCACATTTGCCTACCTGGGGTAGTAAATTACCACCTCTGAGAAACCAAGGAGCAGAAGAGAAAAATTGCATTCATGTGGTACTGCTGTAAGAACTTCTTGATGGTAAATATCATAGAGGCTAGGCGAGAAATCTTGGAGTGTCACTCACAAGTGACATGACATCCTCTAAACTCCAAACTCTCCAGGCACTATGCTCAAAATTTTCCTGCATTTGCTGAGGCAGTATTGAAATCCTCACAGGCAAAGGGTACATCTGCATAAAAGAGTAAGGACCCAGCACAGAACTCATTGCTAAACCTAAATTGCAGAGGCAGACCTTTGGGCCAAATGAAGTTAACCACAGTCCGTCTGGGACTTGCCAGTAATGTGCGAGTAATGTACCCAAAGAATGAACAAGCCACTAGCCTTACTATTAGACTAACTGGGGATTGCTCAAGACATTTGGCCACAGGAATATAATAGTAAAAGGTAAGGCTAACTGGGAGAAACCAGGAGTTCCAGAGAGTTCTGCAAATGAACTGGAGACAGCATTTCAGCAGGAACAGTGGGAGACATTTAAGTTAGAATAGGCACGATCTGGCAACCGGAAGGAGACTGGGAAGCAAGGACATGGATCACTGCCACAGGCAATGGCATGACCCAAGTTTGACCCAAAAGTAACATCATATCTCTCAAGATATTGTTGGAAACTCTATGGTTCCCAGAAGTTATGTCAATCAGGGTTTTGCTTCCAGCCATTTTAAACTTTTTCTCCCATTACTCCTCAGAGTAGTAGTGAAAAACAGGGGCTATGGGTCATGGATACTTTGCCCCTACCAGGGGCACTACAAGACAGAGAAGGATACTAGAGTGGAAGAACCAAGACAGATGCAAAGAATAATGTCAGACTGCCTTAATGTGGAGGGGATCTTATAAACATAAATGGCAGTTCTTAGCATAGGTGACTCTCACTTTTCACTAGTAAATACCACTTTAAAATAGGAAGCGACAATAGATCACTCATTTTAGTGTAAACTTAAAACTAATTGTTTGATAGCCCAGCAGGGAAACATTCAGAATGCAAACATTCTTGAATTTAAAATGAGAATCAGCTTTAAAAAGGGAACCTCTCTCAGCTGTTCAGCCAGTGTGTGAAAACTGTTCATTTACTTTAGCTTCACCTAAGAAAATCAGAATAATCAATACCAGGAAAAAAGGCAAGTGCCTTTTAAAAACGTTTTAAAACAACCATCTGATTATAGAGTGGAAATGCCTGTGCACAATTCCTAAGGACTGCAGATTTACATTATATTACTAACACAGTGAAGATTATGTTCTCATTTTCTTAGTGGTGGGCAATTGACCGGGCTGTCCACTGACCCTCAGCTGGTTGGTGGCAGATGCAGATGAAGGGGAGTGATCTACATGCCCAATTCAATAATATCACTTCCACTTCTAGTATTCTGCCCCCCATTTTTTTTTAGAAACCTAAAAAGGTTTTAGAAAACCTTTTTGGAGGCAAGTGCTAGAACCTCCTGGCATGATGCCAGTGCTTTTGGGTAAACCCAGAAGTTACATCATCATGCCAGGCACACAGATTACCATCGCCAATCATGCCCCCAAGAAGGTCCCACCAGTTGTCAGGAAGAATCTGGCAACTCTAGTGATGATGCACATTTAAATTGTACACTTGGTAAGCTTTGTACACATGATTGGTGACCCAAAATTCCTATTCATGGGGACAGGGCCTACATTTTTATATCTTTCCTGACAGTCTACTAAACAAGCCTGGTCAGGAACAAGGCCTGCTGCCATGATTTCCCTGAGCATTCCCATATATATTCAGTGTACATACTTTGACAACCAGAAAAAGTGAGCATTTTACAAACTTGGAAATGCAAGATGCTAGCATCTCACTGGCATTCGGCCTATAAACATTCTAGACACAATCCTTCTTAAACTGAATGGTGTAAAGTTAAGTTTACATAGAAACAAGCAATGATGAAAACTTCATGCACAGTTTTTTTATGTTATGCAACAAAACATTCTGATACAAAAAATGATAAGCTTTGGGTTGGTTCCCAATTCTCCTTATTACCACCTCCGTCCCATGTTCATGCAGGCCCCATGATCCCAAAAATTGCCTTTTGAGGGGTCAAAGGAGACCCATTCCTCCCTTTTCCACCAGTAGAAATACAGACTGGTTGAAACCATTTATGGTTGTTTCCCCACTCACTGTTTGTTGCGTGCTACTCTCGCCGAGTAACACAGGGTCCAGTGGCACTCCCCACTACAGGGGCGGCGACAATGCAGCTGCCCCGACTCTGCCGCTCTCGTACCCCCTCAGCATGCGTCATTTCTGGCACTGTTCGGAACAGCACCTTTTGGATGACCCCGCGTTGAGCGCGTTGCAGTGGGGAAGCCCGGGTGGTTACCCCGGGTTTCCGTTTTCCCGCCGCTTGGTGACGTGGACCCTCCCATCCAATCAGGGCATGGCAGGGGCGTGCACAATGCGTGTGCAGCTGGTTTAATTTTTTTATTTTTAACACAAGGGATCCATGTCTGCCGTTTTCAGTGCACAAAAGCATAGATGTGTCTACAAATAGTCGTGGATTCATCGGGACGTTGATTCGTCCAGTTGAAAATTTTAAAAAATTCCCGCCGCAGCACAACACAGCAGCCAATCAGGACACCCCCTGAGCAGATCGTGGGGAGTCCTGTGTGGCTGCTGCGCAGCTGCTGCGCTCATTGGACAAAGGGGCGGAAGCTGCGGTGGGGAACTTGACCCCGCGCTAAAAAGGTCCTGGAGCAAACGAAACCGGTGAGTATCGACGTCATTTTAAAAGTGGGGAAACGACCTATACTTCCACTGAGAACTGCTATAAGATAATACAATAAAATCACTGGTTAAAATTCTAGGCGCCATAATGAAATTTCTACACACACTGTCTTCTTGATTTGTCGAGTCCTGGGGTAAGGAGATTTTGATACAGATGGCAACATTCTCAACAAATTTTAAACACCCACTTTCAGAAATATTGAAGTTTTAATCCCAGGCTAAGTAAAAAAGTCCCTTATTTTCACCAGTCCATTGTCCAAAGAACTGAAACAAGTTACCTTGCTACAGTTTAAAGTCATCCATGTAAAGCAAATGGGATATATTACTGAACTGTGGAGAATAGAGTTCAGAATGAGATATGTAGAAGCTTAGAAAATGTGGTCGTTAAGGTCCACATGCATACTCTTTAAATGTATATCCACAGACACTTAAATGATCTATGCCACTCAATCCTTGAATGAATTCTACAACAGTTATGCTAAAGTTATAGAGCCCTAATGGTCCTTTATTTTTCTCTCTGCCATGAACCATGGATATTTTGTAGGGTTTTTAATTCTAATTGAATTGTTGGTATTCATTATTGATCTTGCATTTTTTTTAGAAAACCAAACCTTAACTACCCAGTCTTCGAGATATTTTACTGGACTGCTTCCATCTGATTTCCCAACAATAAAATGAATGGCTACAGTTTATTCTGGCACGGCCCACTGTTTCTCCCAGCTTCTCAAGTAAGGCGTAGATGATAACAAATGGGGTGATGGTCTCTGTAAAAAGGCTAAGCAGGCTAAAAAAATAGAGGTAATGAAATACTTCAAATTTTACATCCTTAATGTTGTTTGGATAAGAATAAAGCAAAAACCTGTAGTTCTAATTGGCAATTGTCCATATAAAAAAGCCAACAAGCTTTTTGGCACATAGTTCTTGCTGAAGAGAGGCCCAGTTATGGTCTGGCTCTGCAATTAGGTCTCTTTAACATCCTCTCCCTCTTGACCAACTCTCCCCCTACACACACAGTAATACATATGACAAAATGAAGACTTGTCATCTGATTACTTTGTTGTTTCGTCTAGAGCAGTATTTAAAAAATGTTTTGTGCACAATGATGATAGGAGTAGGTACTAATAAACCTTCTTCTCCTCAAGCGAGCATACATCACTGTGCCCACTTATTTTCTGTCAGATGTAGCAGAAGGACCTCTACCTTTTGGATACAAAGACCAATTTTTCATTTGGGAATATTGCTTCACACAATGCCTTGCTATAAGGAGGAATTAAAAATTATATGATAGTCTCACCATATAGTAAATTTACCCCCTCACATTCCAAAAGTACATATTTATGTGCATCTTTCCCTCACTTTTCCATCTTGCTACATACATTCCGTTTAAGAACATATATCCTGTGAGCTCCTCCTAGCTCCTTCTCCTGTTTCCAGTTCTGTGCCCATCTGCCATTCTATGTATGAAGACAGACTCTTCATCAGGCTGTCATCCATTTTCCTTCCTCAAGACCTGTCTGTTTAGGCAAAACCTTTCTGGAACCACAGTGGCCTTGCCAAACCTGCCTCTCCATAAACAGTCAACATTGTCATCCACTATTAACTATTTCTTAAAAACTCATGACCTCATCTCCCATCTCTGTTTTAGACATTTAATATGCAGTATAATACAACTCAGTGTTTTGTGCATTGCTTTGATTTAAACAAACAAATAAAACTGCATTGTCACATAATGGGATAGTGAACTATTTTTGAATTACCACAATCATTCATCTGCTGGATTGTCTTGCCCACACAGTATAATCCAGTTTTGATGTATAGTGATTTTCAAACTGGTTTTCGGCAACCACCAAAGAGCTAAAAGGGTACTTAGGCTACCTAAACATCTGCCATAAGGAGAGCAAGAACTTCCACAGTTGTCTGACTAATGTGGGAAAGGGTCCCTTTCCATTTTCTAGGAATGGGGAGGGTTAGGGTTAGAGAGGGGGAGGGGAGGGAGGGGTGGCATGCAAGGGAGGGGAGGGAGGGGGAAGGGAGTTCCCCAAACTTTTCATATTTGGGGAAGGGGAAATTCCACCTATATTGAATGGTGGAAGCTCATAGATCTACCACTAACTGCAGTGTCACCTAGTGCCCATATCAGCTCAGAGCACCAATCAGTACTTGCCAGGATTCCGTAGTTCAGACCTCAGAATTATAACTGGCTAAAGGTCAAACTTCACATTACAGTTTGAAATGTGTATTGACTGGGTTCTTCTGATCTGACTTTGACTGAAACAATCAGATGCCAGGGACGGACACTTCCCAAGAACACAGCACCCTCTTTTCGATCAGAACCATGATGCAGAGAAGAAAGGGGCTTCAGCCTTCTCACCAAACCATTTTCCTGAAGGAAGATTGTAGGAAAGGATGTTGCTTAATGCTAGCACAGAATCTGGAGACTCAGGGGAGGGCAGTAGAGAGTTAGTACAGGGTTAGATAGTGTTCTGTCTGACCTTTCCTTTGTCCTCCCCTGCTGCTGTCCTTGTGTTACCCAGAATGTTACTACTACTACTACTACTACTACTACTACTACTACTACTACTACTACTACTACTACTACTACTACTACTACTACTATCGTTATGGTTGTTGTTGTTGTTGTTGATGATGATTATGTTGTTGTTGTTATTATTTATTGGTTTTGTATACTGCCCTCCCCCGAAGGGCTCTGGGCAGTACACAACATATTATTATATACTAGCGTGGCCCGGCCACATGTTGCTGTGGCTTATTGTGGTGAAATGGGAAAGGAACAGTAGCAGCAAATCAAATGCAGAGGCCAGCACTACGTGCTCATGCAAACACGCAGCCTGATACTGTGCAATGTCAGTGATGTGTGTGCCCGCATTCCTGGGGGGGGGATGGAAAGGCACCCCTCCCTCACATCTAGGCTGGCTGGTCATGATCCTTTACCTGGGAGTTAGTTTGGTTGGTCGCAATGGGTGTCGCTTCTGAGGAAACCCTCTGAGGGGCACCACGTAGCCATTCAAAGTATGACACGGTTGCTGTACCGAGCTTACTCCTGAGTAATGTGTGTCTGGTTTTCTTAACTGTAACCGCAGTATTCAGGGAATCTTGGGTGCCTGGCCCCTCCCTCCCGTCCCTTGCATGCCACCCCTCACTCTCTTTCCTCCCTCACTTCTCTTCCCTTGCATGCCACCCCTCACTCTCTTTCCTCCCTCACTTCTCTTCCCTTGCATGCCACCCTTCCCCCTCCCTCCTTCCCTTTCCCTCCGATAGGGTGGATGGGTCATATCAAGATGCTGGGCTCCCTACCTCCCCTCCCTTGCATGCCACCTTTCACTCTCTTCCCTCCCTCATTTCTCTTCCCTTGCATGCCACCCCTCCCCCTCCTTCCCTTCCCTTTTCCTCCGCTAGGGTGGGTGGGTCATATGAAGATGCTGGGCCCCATGCCTCCCCTCCCTTGCATGCAACCCCTTACTGTCTCCCCCTCTCACTTCTCTTTCCTTGCATGCCTCCCCCTCCGTCCCTTTCCTCTCCCTCCCTCTCTTCCCTTGCATGCCACCCTCCCAGTTAAAACCCCTATTAAAACACAGCGTTCCGGTATACAATATCTCGTCCGACAGCTAAAACCCTCCCAAGAGGGGGCGGTAGGTCCTTCAGATGTTTTGGGGACCATCAGAAGGGAGGACCACCAAAAAGGGGGGGTGCATCAGCGGCAGGTCGCTCCAAAAGCCCAGTGGAACAATTCAGTCTTACAGACCCTCACCAAGGTCCTGCAGGGCCTGGACATCTGGAGGAAGGGTGTTCCACCAGGCAGGGGCCAGGGCCATAAAGGCCCTGGCCTGAGTGGAAGCCAGTCGCATCATTGAGGGGCCAGGGACCACCAGCAGGTTGGCCTCTGCCAAGTGCAGAGGCCGAACTGGGACATATGGGGTAAATCGGTCGCAAAGGTACGAGGGTCCCAGGCTGCGTAAAGCCTTAAAAGTTAGCACCAGCACCTTGAAAATGATTCAGAACTTAACCAGAAGCCAATGCAGGCAGTGCAACACAGGTAAAATATAATCTCTAAAGGACCACTTGTGAGCAGATGAGCTGCCGCATGTTGGACCAGTTTCAATTTCCGGATCAGACGCAAGGGAAGGCCCCCATAAAGCAAGTTACAATAGTCTAACCTGAAGGTGACCGTTGCATGGATCACAGTGGCTAGTTCTGCCTGAGAGAGGAAGGGGGGCAGCCACCAGGCCTGACGAAGATGGAAGAATGCAACCCGGGTTACATGAGCCACCTGGGTCTCCATTGAAAGAGACGAATCCAGGTGGACCCCCAGGCTGCGAACAGAGGAGGTCAGTGCCAATGAGACCCCCTCCCACACTGGCGGCTGGAAATCTCCTTCCCCCCCTCCCCGGCCCAGCCAAAGAATCTCCATCTTTGATGGATTCAGTTTTAACCTGCTCTGCTGCAACCAACCAGCAACCGCCTCCAAACAATGCTGCAGACCAAACAGGGGTAGCGACCACTCTCCCCTCCATCAACAGAATGAGCTGAGTGTCATCAGCGTATTGATGGCAGATCAGCCCAAAGCTCCGTACCAGCTGATCAAGCGGTCACATATAGATGTTAAATAACAGCGGGGATAACAACGCCCGCTGGGGTACACCGCAATGAAACAGGCACTTCTGGGAGGCCTGGTCCCTGCACCACACTTGCTGGCTCCAGTCCCAGAAACGAGGCAATCCACTGAAGGACCATGCCCCACACCCCCGAGACAGCTAGATGGTGGAGCAAAAGAGTGTGGTCGACCACGTCAAACACTGTGGTAAGGTCTAATAATACCAGCAGCGCTGATCCACCTTGGTCAAGCTGCATACGGAGTGTATCTGTGGCGGCGACGAGAACAGTCTCCGTCCCATGCCCAGCACGGAAGCCGGACTGGAAGGGATCAATGTGGATGTGGAGCCCTTCTATTTCTATGTGAAACCATATCATGGATTCCTTCCTTCAGAAAATCATATCATGGATTCCTTCCTTCAGGAAATCATATCATGGATTCCTTCCAGTCAATTCCCTTCTAACTTTTTCTTTCTCTGTTCACCATGACTAATCATGTTTTCTACAATCTCTCTCCATCCTAGCTTAGATAGCTAGCTAGAAGCCTCTACTCTGCCTTTCTTATCTAATGTGGAGTTTTCTCACAATAAAGAACTTGCATTTCTTCTCTAAGGCCCCTTCCGCACATGCAAAATAATGCGTTTTCAAACCAGTTTCACAACTGTTTGCAAGTGGATTTTGCTATTCCGCGCTGAAAGCAGTTTGAAAGTTCATTATTCTGCATGTGCGGAATGAGCCTAAGTAACAAGCCTAAGTGTGAGCGTATTCCTCAAGCAGCCAGATTATAGAATTCCACTGTGCAGAGACTCAGCTCTGCTTTCAAAAATGGCCGCAGGGTTACTATTTGTCTCATTGAGGAGATTAGTGCACACTGGTGGGCTAAACATGCAGTCCCCTATGGGGCAAATAGAGCTACCTCAGAGCCATTTCAGGTCAGGAAAATGGCATGGTGAGAGTCTGAAACCCCTTCTCCCCTGCACAATGGTCTCAGTCTGAATTGGGGTCCCACATATTTGACATTTCTGTAAAAATCAGCCTGTGGAACCAGGATGCTACCTGCCAGAAATCATAATGACCCTGAGAATGGCACCAAATAGGTATAGTCCTTATGCATTTATCATAGTTCAGATTTAAAGCTAAACTGGTATTTACTCTATTTTCCATGCATATGATTTTACATAGAAATAGACGGGCTCCACATCCATAGTTAAAAAAAAGCCATTGGTGGTTCATGAACATTAATAGTTCAGTGATTTTTTTAATAAGCAGCTCTGAAAGATTTTTTTTTTTGCCAGCTTCAGGATACTAGTTAAAATCATAACATTGGAAGAGACCACAAGAGCCATCTTCAGCCTCCTGCCCTGCATGAATATACAATCAAATACACAATTAAAAGCCAGTAAGGAAAGTTCTTGGTGCCTTCAGTATGATAAAGTCATTTCTAATCAAGTAAGTGATTGATCAGAACCCTTTTGAATGGTGGTATAAATCCAAACTCTTTTTCTTTTATTTTTCTAGAGAAGGCCTCCACAACTAATGAATAATAACACAATGTATCAGTCATATATTACAGCCTTCAGGGAGTAGGACAACTATTTGCTGTGGCTCAAAGCTCTGCATGCATAAGGTCTCTGGTTTATCATCTCCAGGTAAACTGTCTAATGGAACCATGTTCTGGGAAATACCTTTCATCTTCTGGAACCTCAGGAAGCTGCTGACAGTCAACAATGCTGAACTAAAAGGGCCAATCATATAAGATAGCATCATTCAATACATGTATTAAAACCTGATAAAGAGGATGAGCAATGGTTCCACTAGCTAGGTCTGAGCCCCAATTTACTTCACTAGACATAAATTCCTAAAGAAGAAAATGAGTTGATATCTCATGATGGCTGTGCTACATGTACAGTTTTAGTCAACAACATTAATAGCAACATTCATAACTCACTGTTTGGGGTGCTGTTTAGTTGCACTGTGAATTCAAAAACAGATAATATGTTCCAGTATTTGGATGGGTACCCAGCCAATTTGCAGATTATCCTAGGAAAAAGAGGAGGAAATGAGTGAACATTGTTTTCTGACCATGAAAGGACCACACACAGGGTCCCATGTGGAATACACACTGGACCATCTTCAAAACATGAAAGGAAATTTCTTTGTTATGTGCACAGACGGGCTTAATTACACATAGGCACTAAGAAACAAGATTTGGTCACTCAATACTGAAATCTTTATTATACTAGTGAGCACCACATTTTAGCACACAATTGTTAAAATTGGATGTTACAATTTTAGGTTTCTATTCATTGGAACTGCATTGTGGTTCCCAAAGTAACATATAAATCACAACCATTACAGAATAGAATGACATTTACAAAACTTTTTAAAAGTTCAATGAAACTTTTGAAGCGTATACTAGTGATGCTTTGCAATAAATAACAAACACATGCTTCTTACATGTTAGGCATGTCGTAAAATTAAACTTATATCTTAGTAACAATTAATTAAAAGTTTTAATATATACAGCTTTTGACAATCATTATTTCATAATTACGTATTATATTTGGGGCTGGTCTCCCCCCCCCCCCCCAAGTTCACATAAGCTTGTAGCAAGCTATGAGGTAACACACAGTGTCTTCCCTCAAGAGACACTGCCCATTAACAATGGGATCAGAAAATAAAAAAAATAGCTCTGTGATCAAAGTGGTCTTCTACCAGAGTTATGATCTATGTCTATAGAACAGAAGAAACAAAGTATGTATGTAACATTTAAGTTGATTGAAGATGCTTGCTGGGGCACCCTGAACACTAGCCAATTCACAACAGTAAGTTGTATTTTGTAAACTATTGTGCTATCAGTACTCAATCTAGTTAGCACTTACCTAGACCAGGGGTCAGCAACCTTTAACACCCAAAGAGCCATTTGGACCCGTTTTTCATGGAAAAGAAAACACTTGGAGCCGCAAATACTTTTTGACATTTAAAATGAAGATAAAACTGTATATGTTATTTTTTTTAACCTTTATTCTTTGTATAAACAATTGTAGTGTGTTGCTTATTAAATCCATGAAGTGCTACAGAGAAAATTATATTTTATTTATGTAAAGAACACATTTTGAACTCTTAAAAAATAATAACCCCCTCAAATTCCACTTGGATGGTGGATCAAAATTGGTGCCTTTAAGGGAGTTGTCAACTTCCGGGGGGGGGGCTGAACTCCCCCCCCCCCGAGAAAATGTGGACTCAACACCATCATGATTCATCCCTGGAATAGGAAATGATAATAAAGAGGGTGGTTTTCCATTAAATGTTTGGGAAAATATGGGGAGGGGTGATTTCAAGAAAAAGAGCATGGGATAATGGTGCTGAACCTCACTATTGCCACCACTGCCACCACGTACATCCCCCCCCCCCCCGACACATGTCTCCAGCTATCAAACAGGGTCCCACAAAATCTGCTTGGTAATTTAACGTTCTCAGAGAAACAGTTCAAAGTAAGGGCAATGCTTTCTGCCCTTGCTCAAATTTGGATTTGCGACATTGGCACATAGCAGATTGTGTATCTTAAACTTCCTACTTGATTCATGATATAATTCAGCCTGTGTTGTTTTATTGAGTGAGAAAATTACAGATCAGGAGTGTGGGGAGAGAGATGACATGAAGCAGCAACACATGAGAAAAGCAAGCAAGGGAGATTTGTGAAACTGTCCCTTTCATCCCAAAATGCTCATAGAAGAAAATACAGTAGAGCTTCTGAACTATGCCAGTGGCATGAATTCTTTGAGTATATTTAAATGAGAGGAAATCCACAACTGGCCATCTGCCAAAAGAAAAAAGAAAATTTCATCTTATATTATCATTCCAAGGGGTTTATTCCTAATATCAGTAGCATAGCTATGCCTTTGGCTGTCTTGAAATATGAAATCAATTTGAACTCTCTCTCTGTCTCTCTCCGTTTTCCATGCACACATCCTATTTCCACATTAAGAAATTGTTCCTGGTATGCAAAAGGCCTTGCCGGCCTACATTCATTCCTGGCCAATTCCCATGAATGTTTTGTTGTGCTCCTTCTCCATGGACCAATTCATACCTTCTGTCAGACTAAATAAGAGCCTAGTGATGCATTAAAAAGCTATGCAGGTGCAAGCAGGCTCTGGTTGTTGAGAATTCTAAAATTTACTCATCAACAAAAAGAGGAAGCTGTAGGGATCGTAGGTAAACAAACAGAAGAGCAGGAACCACTGGCCACTTTTCTCTGGTGTTTATTTCCTTTCGTGGCTAATTGCTCTTAAGGTTTGAGAAGAGGTGTAGAGTAGTAAGGAGAGATAAATTTGGCAGTTGCTCCTGCTTCCCTATCTCTTTTCTGCCAGATTCTTAAACAGAGGCCAACTGGCCATACTTTCAGGGGAAATTCTTGGTGATCCTGGAAGGCCAGGATCAAGCAGAGACGAGAGCTAGGGGCTTTGCCAGTACCACAGGCCAGCATCCATCTGGCTTGAATAATGATCTGTGTTTGCTCCTATCTTGCCTCCTCCAGACTCACCACCAGTTGGCAGCAGTGTGAGAAAAGGCAATGGGTGAGCCAAAGCAACTCACTGGTTCCACCAGTCATATCTGACTTGGACTGACTTGCAGTGCTGCAGGTGCTACTCAGCTTGGCTTGCTCATGGGCCAGTCTGCTTTTGAGAAACATTCTGGACTTCAGAGAAGTCAAGATGGCGTCCGGGACAGAGCTCCAGTAGCTGGAGGTATACTACCAGAAGGGGCTCCCAAGCCAGACAGGTCTCAACTGAGAAATTAGACTAAGAGTGTCCACCAACCCATACAATATGGTAATACAAATGAAAAAGTATTCCATACCGCATTGGTCATCACGCAGGTTAACAAGCGTCACATCACATGCTGGGGTCCCTGGGCATGGGTCGACATAAAGAAGAAGTACTTTTGCAAAAAGCTTACTGCTTGGAAACTGTAACTTCATGGAAAGAGGTATGCAGCATTTTATATTCTCAAGGTTATCACATCTCAACGTGCTTGAGTTTCCAAAGCATTACAGAAGGATGGAATACCAGCCTTGAAGTGTGTCCTGGGGACCACATGATTCCCTCTATATGTGGTCTGGGTTTGTTTGTGTGCTTGTTTTTTTAATAAATAATCTTTATTAGTTTTCACAAATTGACAAATTAATAAGCCTTGTATCAATAATCCATACTTGAAAAGCAAGAAATAAAAGTCAGTACACATTGAATTTCCCAGTGTTTTACCCACTTGTTAACACCAAGAAAACTCGCTTCCAAAGAGGAAAAAAAGAAACAAACTTCTCACTAGAACATACACTTTACACTTTCAATTCTTTTTCATTAGTTATGAATTCAAATATTTATTAGTATCCTTAAGGTTCTTCTTTAGTACTAGTTATCCATTATACATGTGTCACTCCAATCAAACAACTCTATTTCTTCTTCTTTCAGTGATGGAAACTTGTTGACAGATATTGAAGATCTTTTATACTTTTAATATAGTTCACCAATGTCCCAATCTTCTAGAAATTTATCCCAATTTTTATATTTTATTAGCACTGACAGTTTGCCTGTTGCTACATATTCAGTCAATTTACTAATCCATTCTTCTGTTGAGGGGATTTCCAGTTCTTTGCTAATAAGATTCTAGTCACTGAAATCATATACAATGTCCATTTCTCATTCCTTTTTACCAATACCTGGATCTAACATATTTAACATGAACATCTCCAGCATAAATTTGAAATCATAACCCAACATATTTTTCATCAGTTTAGAAATCTCATACCAAAATTGTTTTATCTTCTTACAACTTCGCCTTTCTCTTGTTTACATCTCCAACAAAGGCCAGATACTTTTGTATACATTTTGGCTAGTCTAGCCCAATAAAGGTACCAATGGTAAAATATCTTATAAAAGTTATTTTTTAATTTTGTAAATGGTCTGTTTTACATGTGGTGAGCAAAACAGGTTGTTACATCTTCAGACCAGCTGTATGAAATCTGGGTTGAAGTTCTGTCATGGTTGTTAAGTATATTTAGAGGTACAAGCCTTTAGAAGTGAATTAAAGGGCAACAGTCAAGTGTTTTTGGCTCTTAGCCTATAGCTTGCAGCCTGAGACTTTGAATGAGTCCAGTGGATCCAGTACTAGCCAAGGAGTTATGTGATATATTTGTCCATTTTTGTAAGCTGCTTCAAGCCTCCAATGAGGAGAAAGATGGGATATAAATAAATTGATTGATTGATTATCATTTATTTCTATTCATTTGTGATAGCTGAATTTAGATGAGAAGAACTTTGGATATTCATAATCATTTTTTTTTATTCAAAGCAGTCAAGCCCAGCAGGGGGACTAGCAGGGAAAGGGGATAAGGCTCTTGCCCATGTTACTTTCATGTTATACCCAAAGCACAGGGAACCTGCATGTTTTCTGCTACGAATCTAATATCAATGAGACAGGGTGGAGGGAGGGGGAATGATACAAGGGAGAAATGATATAATATCTACTCCCATGTTGGTTACTCAGCCCACTTCTCTCTCTCATTGGCTGTTTTGACATTCTACAAGAAAATGGAAACTGTCCAGCCCTCCGGTCTTCAGGCTACTATGAGTACCTCATACTGCTGGCTGTGACCTTGTCACAATAAGCAGATAACAGCCTAATCCTATGTATGCTTACTTAGAAATGTCCCAATGAAAACAGTGGGACTTATTTCTGACTAGAAAGGAATCAGTTGCTTCCTTATACTTTTCGACCTATTTCATTCATATTTTCATACAGTGAACTTTTCAATATGCAATTCACACCAAATTTCAAGGACTCCAAAAATGTTTAATGAAGCCCTGATAGTTAAAGACTTAATGGCACTGGCAGCTAATGAAACATGAAATCCTTTTGCACTACTATTCCTTTTCTAGGATACAGTCGGTCAGTTCACTCATATCCTGTAATTCAATTGCCAAGACTTTTGAGAAGGATAGCAGAGTATACATTTAATTTTTTTTTCAGTTAGAATGATCAAAGGCTTTGTATTTTCAGGAAATTTATTATGAACATGAGCACATTTCTCACAATGTTTAATCATTTTTTCAGCCTTTGAAAAATCCCCTTGCAACAGTTGCATCAGGAACTTTCACTCCTAGATACAAAAAGCCTAAATTGCTCCCTAACTTGAACAGGGAAATAATGGTTGATTGCATTCCTTCAGACTCCTTCGCATGAGAATGGATGCTGTGAAATAGGAGTGAAACTGAAGAAGTGTTGTGCTCACCACTTAACTCCTTGAACCTTCCTATTTCCTCTGTGCTTGTTTACTTTTGAAATTTTTCTGTGTACCATGAAAACTAATACAGAGAACAAAGAAGTTTGGAGGCTAAGCAAACTATGGTTTATATGCACCTGCAAACTAGCAAAGATAGTAATTGAAAGTGAGAGGCAGTACCTAAACAAATAAAAGAAGTCTGCAGACAAAGAAGAGACTGGTCAGGTCTTAGACTGATTTGTGAAACAGTGGTGTAGCATGAATAGAGAGATATAACTAACTTTTACACTTCTTCAAATTAAACTGTACAAGTGGGGACTCACAATATTCATCAGGAGATCCCTTCCACCTCTTACCTTTATTTTTATTTGTTGCTGTTCCTGACCCAGTACACCTCCCAGACTCTGCCACTAGACCCACTGAGGCATCTTTCCCTCTATTGCCACTGACATTACTCATGAGCCCTATGCATCTCCCAGCCTCTGCTGCTGGGCCCATTGAAGCTTCCTGCTTCTCCAATGCCAACAGTGAGCCCCGTTCAGCTCCCAGCCACCCTTCCAGGTCTACTGAGGCTTCTCCTCCCTCCCCACCAGACAGTGCCACCAGTGAGCCCTGTGAGGCTCCCAGCCTCCATTGCAGGACCCATGGAGGCTTCTTGTCTTCACTGAGCCCTGCAAGGATAGGGTGGGATAAAAAATGAAGAAAATAAAAATAAATAAATCATCACCATCCAACAGAGGAGGAGGTAGGTGCATTCTCTGCACATGCACAGAAAATGCAGTTGTTCGGAGTAGCTTTAAACACGCAACGTATTTTGTACATCTTTTCAGATTTTTTGACAAACCAGTGAAGTACCCAAAGTTTGCAAAACTGTCTGTTTTTACTGGTTGTGGTGGGTTTTCCGGACTGTGTGGCCGTGGTCTGAAGGATCTTGTTCCTAATGTTTCGCCTGCATGATGCATCTGTGGTGTATCACAGAGGGAAGTCTGTTACACACTGTGTCCACACTGTGTAACAGACTTCCCTCTGTGATACACCTCTGAAGATGCCAGCCACAGATGCAGGCAAAATGTTTGGAACGAGATCCATCAGATCATGGCCACACAGCCCGGAAAACCCACCACAACCAGTTGAATCCGGACGTGAAAGCCAGATTGTCTGTTTTTAGTCAGTGTGGGCCTGATCTGCAGATTTAAGTATCTACAGGTCAGACCACACTTGACAATTATAATAAGCTGTTCTCCTTTTATAATTGTTCCTGAGTAGGACTTTCTTTTGCTGTATCATAAGGGGAAGAAGAATAAAGTTATGCACACTCCAAAAACCCTCATATTCTGAAAATTATGTTGTTATATATTATGTACATTTACTTATTTTTCATCAGTTTTTTTCTACGTTTGAATGCTTTTGGTCTGAAATATATATTTGAAATTCTAAAGAATTATTTTGGCAGTTATTTAACGTTGAGTTCTGTGAGGCATTGTTGTTGAAAGTGTGGATTAAAGACAATATTCTTCTGATCTGTTTTGCAATTATATGAGACTACAGAGCCTCAAGGCTAGGCAAGTAGCTTCCTGCTCACCTAGCCCTGAATTTCAGGTACAATTCTAGCACCAACTTGAGTGGTACAGTGCAAAAGGGTTTATTTTTATATCTCCTTTCCTGCGCAGTATAGAATAATTGTGGGGGGAGGAGGAATAGAATTGGGAAATGCATGACTCACAGCAAGGATTTCCCCAATCCAAATTTTTCTCCATCATTATCAAAATCTTATATACATTTTAGAAAAAAATAGAGAAGCAAAGAAAATTTTACAATACAGAACAACAATTTGATCACATACATTCAAAGGTACTTGCAGGAAAAAACAGTCCACATCAAACCTTCCATGTGTCTAAACTAAGGATTCACTGACTCCTGTTTGTATGCATGTCTCTGTGAACCATAGATCACCTTAGCTGCTGATGTGTGTGGCACCTCTGATGCAGGCATGAAGCTCTCTCACCTTCAAAGACTTTCTAATTCTTTCCAACAGAAGATGTAAATTTCCACACATACTGCTTTGTCCATACGGGTATGCTTCCTTCCTCAAAATCAGTGGGACTTGCACATAAAACACTTAGGCTGATTCCGCATGGGTCAAAAACAGCAGTGTGAAAACGGTGTAAAAGGGTTTAAAACAGTGTAAAAGGGTTTATACTGTTTTCACACTGCTGTTTTTGGCCCATGCGGAATCAGCCTCTGATTTCTGGTGAGGAGTATATGAACATGGAATCACAGACAAATTAAACAGCTCTAGTCATACATATAAAGCATAGAATCTTCATAGTCAAAAGTTCCTGAAAGTCCATTAGTGGATGTCTTTTGAGGTTTCCATGATGAATTAATGCAAAGTTTACTGTTCTGTGTGGTACTTTTCACCTTTCCCCCCGAGTTCCTTCTGTAAAAGCTAAAGTTTTCCACTATGACCTTGTGAAAAAGGACAAAGAAATTCTTTCTTTCCCATAAAATAGACCTTTTTTTAAAAAAAGAAACTTTAAAACCATCCCAATAACATTCCATTAATCCCACATTTCTTTCAGTGCACCCTCTATCTGAGAGTGTTTTATGCTTAGTGGCTGCTAAAAAGTAGCCTTTACATCACAAAGATGCAGTTTAATTTCATAATGCACTAAGCTGAAGCAGCTATTGAAAACCACTCAAGTAGTGCTGGCCAAATATACTCATTCATCCTAAACTTTTTGCCTCTGAAATTTAGGACCTTGAAGTCCTAAGAGTAATCTGATGATTTTCTTTTCATTTTCCTTCCTATTATTGTTAACCCCTAGTATCCTTTTCTTCTTCATGGGAAGAAGCTGTATCTTACAGTGTTTGGGGTTGTCAAAACTTGGGAGACAAATGTCCTATCCATTTAACAGAGGCTTCATGTGCTCAGCTGAAGCTTTTTTGGCACACAACGTCACCTGGTAAATAACATCCCATTGAGCCTCCATCAAAGAGGAATCGACAGTTTAACCCTACTGTGAATTAACACAGCACTTTTCGGGAGCAAAACTGCTAGGATAGCAAACTGCCTGGAGTGGGGAGGGGAATTATTATTCATTTAATAGAAGCTTAATGGGGTGATATTTACCAGGTGATGCTATTTGCTTTCATGCCAGAAAGGTTTCAGCAGCCCATTTCTGTACATTAAGACTCTAGTAAAGGGACAGGACATTTTTCTCCATGTCTGTTGGCAGTGCCATTTCAGAGCCATAAGGAAGGCTTAGTAAGAGCCCAAAGCACCCCAAAAGATGCTGACAGTTTCCAAAGAGGTTGGAGGTGGTTGTTGTCAATTTTTGACTAATTCTAGCATTGAATTAAGACAGGAAGTGGTTTATTAAAATATAACTAATCTACATATGCATATTCAAACCATTTTTGGCTTCCATTTTTTTATGCAGATCCAGACTTATTGAAAGTAGCGGGAGATGACATGAAAGCATTTTAGCATTCAAACACCCATATTTATAGCCAAAATCATGTACAGAATTTGTGTGCAGAGAAAAGTTTTAAGTCCACCTGTGCAGCACATGAAAAAAACATGGTTGTGCAAATATACAGATGTACACATGGAAGATTATATTAAATCAAACCTAAAGCTGTTTCATCACTGGATTAGCAACATCTACCCTGTCTATTTGTGTGTGTCCAACATAAAAATATGTGTGTGTAAACTTACAGTTACCCACCAGATGTGTAACACAAGATTCCATTCAGTCAACTCTAGGAATTAATACCTTATGCTTCCTTATGTGGACCATCTGATCCATCTAGCTTACTACTGTGTTTTCGGACTAGCAGTCACGTGCTTGAGTCTCAAGCATATTACTTTATTCTCAAGGGGGAAAAAAACATTTCTGATTTTCTGTTCCCATCACCTTTGCTAATGCCTAGCCTTTTAACAAATAAATGTGTGTTTTAAAACAATTTAACAGAATCAAAGAGCTTGTTTCATTTTGTAAAAGTTTATTTTTATGCTTTATCAATGTTAAACTTTGGGTAGACATTTGAAAAAGCTCTTTCCTTCTCCAAACTCTTCCTTTCCTGCGTTTCCCATCTTCAGAGGTTTCCCTACCTAGATTTTTTTTAATCTCAGTGAGACTGAAGCAGCCAAAAGTAAATGCATCTGTTTATTAGATTTTAAACACTTGTGAGTAATCCTTTAAAAGAATATATTTCATGCTGTTTCTTTGGATGGGTTTGAAATCTCAAGAACTTGAACATTCTTGAAGTATCTCAAGAATATTCCTGGATCATCTGGTGCTTATAGATGATGACATTTCAGCTGTGACTAGGAGCACCTTTCACTAACTTTGGTTGGCCATGGATCTGGCAATGGATACCCTTGCCTTGGAGATAACCAAGCTGGGTTATTGTAATTCACTTTATGTGAAGCAGGTAAAGAATGCTCTAAAGTTGCATCTAGTACAAAATAATATCAGGCTGATGAGCAAACAACTGGGGGGTATTTCACATTTTGATTATTCTTATGTCAGTTGCCAGACTTGACCTGATAGTGGAGACTAGTCTGATCTCATCAGATTTTGGCTGCTAAGAAGGATTGGCCCTGGTTTGTATTTGGATAGGCAAGTGCCATGGAATATGAGGGTTGCTTCATAGAGGAAGGCAACGGCAAACCACCTCTGTTAGTCACTTTGCCTTAAAACTCTACAGGGTCACAATAAGTTGGCTGCAACTTTACAGCAAAACAAATTGGGGGTTGCTCATAATTCCATAATTTTGACAAAAAATACTTACTCCGTTGACATACCTAAATGAAAGAAAAATCCCCTTGATTTATAAGGAACTTACTTCTGCATATTATCAAGGTGGCACAGTGAATCTCAATAACAATTGTAAATGCTGCAGTCTCCTAACCTTCTCAAGAAGAATATTGAGAACTATAATCTTGTAGCTCAAATCCAAACTAGCTGCTCTAATAAATAAGGATACATACTAAATAAGGAGCATACCAGTTGCTGCTCCTTTGCACTGTCACAAAACATGATGTTAGAAGTGTGTTACAAATGGTTGCAACTGCATGACATTTAGTATTATTGAGGTGCTACTTAGTAAATTTGTGACACCTGTTTTTACCTGTTCACATATAAAAGTCAAATCACATGACCATTTTTACATGATGAGATGAAGTAGAGGCTAAGTGGTATAACCTGACATCTTTCTCCACTGTGTACCTGGAGAAGCAGTCACATAATGCCTTCAATATGCAGCCAGATCTCTAATTTGCACCTTGCATCCATATTTTGAGAGCCAACATGGTGTAGTAATTAAGAGTGGCAGACTCTAATCTGGAGAACCAGGATTTATTCCCCACTCCTCCATACAAATCCTGCTGGGTGTTCTAAGGCCTCACCTGCCTTACAAGGTGTCTGTTGTGAGGAAAAGAAGAGAAGGTGTTATAAGCCTCTTTGAGACTCCATAAGGTACAGAAAAGCAGGGTATAAAAGCCAACTCTTCTTCTTTATCACACCACTGCCCAAACCACTAATTCATAATGTGTTGTAGAGCAAGAAAAGTGGTGAGAGGAAGAGATCTAGGCACATGTGAGCCAAACATACAATGGAGCTTATTCAAACATAATCTTCTAAAATGCATTATATAGAGATATGTTCTTGTAGAAGTAAATGAACTTAAGTTCCATCTAAATCTATGGAACTAATTAAAGCAAGGTAGCAATACAACACACAAGTTATAACTGTTTAAATCACACTGATATCAATGGAAACACTGGGTCTTATTGCACTAAACTTTAGCTAAATATTTTAGAAAAAGAGTATTGATAGTACTCTATTTTGCATTTTAGATCATTTTCATATGCAAACAGAGCTAGATATACCAGAAAGGTGAGAGCCAGTGTGACATAACTATTAAAGTGCTAGACTAGAATTTGGTCAGGTGAAGACCAGGTTCAAATCTGCATTTAACCACAGAACTGGTTAGGTAAACTTGGCCTAGCATTCTCTCTCAGGCTATCTCTTAGGCTATCTACAGGATTGTGGTAAGCATGAAATAGAGAAGGATACTGCCTGAGACACTAAGAAGAAGTGTGGGATAAAAAATACAATAGCTGACCAGGCAACCATCTGAGGCATCCCCATCCCCAAATATAAGTCACATTCACTAGACATATTTTGCAATACAGAAACACATTGATGACATGAAAAGGAACAGCTCAAGGCAGTTGACATTATACAAGAATTAAAAACAGTAAACTGATAAGATAAAATGTATTTTACTTTTGACACTGTTAATTTTGTTCTTTAGGTTGATTGGAAAGCAAACCCCACCCCATTCTTCACTGATAGGCTATAGGGGGACGGGGGGGGGGGAACCAAGGTTTTCCCAAGTGGGCAAATAATACCCCTACGGTTATTCAGGTCAACAATATGGCATGGGAGAAAAGTTGAAGACCTTTCTCCATGTGCTCCATAGTCCTGATCTAAATTCAGCACCACACGTTCAAGAATAGATGAGAAAGTCATGTCTCACTATGGAAGGCTGGAGTCACCACATGATGTACCAGCCAGACATGACTTTCAGATCAGGATTACGGCACAAATGGAGAATGGTCTTTCACTTTCCCTCCATACCATTTTGTTGGCCTGAAATAGCCTTAGGGGTGTTATTTGGCCACTTGGGGAAACCCACATGAATAAGACATTGCTCCTGCAGAGACTGAGGAGAACTGCAACTCGCATCTGCTATATAGAGTGGGGAACCCAGACTCAGCTTGTGTACTCCATATCGTATGAATTAGCCATAATATTATTAATATTATACACCTTTTGCCTGGGAATATGCTCAGATCCCAGTCCATCTACTTATAGTATGTTAATTGCTAATGCCGTAAGGCATCAATGAAATAATACTTGACAAAAAATAGTTGCAAAACAAAGTATGGTTTGAATTTCCATATTTCTAGGATACCATCTTTTTGCATTTGATCCATAGAGAGGCTTAGGATATTGCTTCCAATGAATGTATCCAGTTTGTCCAGGATCAAAATACAAGATAACATACTAGAGATGTGATGGTACCTAAAATCCTCCCAGAGCTCTGAATGTCACTAATTGCCATAAGATCTGAGGTCGATTCCCCAAGGTCAATTAATTGCGTGATACTCACACGAAATAACCAGGTTTCAGCAAGATCTCCCCACTGCCTGATCGCTGAACACGGATTCATCCCGGTTCTGGAGCTGCTTCTCTCCCTTATCGCGTTTGTTTCAGAACCTGCATGAAAGTTCACCTTTTTAAAAAACATGCACCAAATCCAGGTTGGTAGGGAGGATTGGAGTTTCAATCTAGATTTAATTTCCCGCCATTGGCAGTGGCACAGATCCTTCCAGCCAATCAGAGCGCAGTGGGCTGTGTGCAATCCGCCCGCAGCCCCCTTTTTTTGTTTTGCACTGGTGGAGGCTACGTGGAAACGTGGCTGCGTGGAATGTGATTTCTATGCCAACTATTAACTAAAATTACACTTTTATGCCCACGCAGCTGTGTGAGTAAAGAGTACCAAAGCTGTGCATAAATGTATCTTAGCGTGAAAAACAGGTACAGTTCTATCTACACATGCACATGGTGACGTAGCTACGCAAAAAAAAGTTTTTAAAAAATTCCCGCCCCAACACAGCACAACAGCCAATCAGGTCAAAGAAGAAAGAGCTGCTGAGCAGATTGCACATTCGATCACGTGATTGTGGGGATTGCTGCACTGTTTGAAAGCGTGATAGACATGGATGTCCTCATCACACACACACTGCAGTGGGGAGGGCAAAACCTCGATGGAAAGGTGCTGATTCTTTTGAAACCTGGTTGTATCTAGATTTAATTTCTCAGTGGGGAAATGACCTATGTCCCATGTATACTGCAACAAAATAAGACACACTTTCAAAAAGACACATCCCCCCCTCTAAAAACTTAACTATCAAGGAATAACAGTGACAGGAGGGGTAAAAGTAACCATCAGGTATCTTCTACAGTTGAATCATTTTGCTTTGCATTGTGCACTTACCCCCCCCCCCCCCCCCGCCCTTTGAGACAAATCCTTCTTAGTGATTTTAAAAAAACACAAGAATGAAGGTATATCCTGTGGGGCCGAACTCCTCTAAACAAAGCACTGAGTGAAATGGGTAAACATTTCATCAGAGAGAGAAAACCCTGGTCCCCTTTTCTCTTCATTCTCCATTCAACCCCTGTGTTTGTTTTAAGAAGGGAAACTGCATTCCGGCACTTCTCTCTACCCGCCCCCCCCTCCTTATTTTGTAAGACTCCCTCCTCCCAAATCTTTTGCTTCTCAAATGGATAAGAAGGGTAACTGAGGCTAAAACCGAAATGTACATAAGATGAAAGAAGCTATATATGTTCTGTGGAGATGAGAGCTGATTTCCAGTGAACACGGAGAGGGCAAGGGAGCCGAGCAAGGGGAAGGAAAGGGCCGCGAGGAGGGAGGCAGAGGGCTGTTGTAGGCACTTTGTCAATTTCATGCCTGGAATCGACTTTCAGGGACCTTCTCCGGGAGGCTTTCCTGCCTATTTACCCAGGAAGGGATGTGCTCATAGCACGTTACTTTGGTTTACTTTGCCTTCCGTGAGTTTATTGTAAAAAGGGTAAAGTTTTTCGGATCCATCACGTGACCCTGACAGGTCCTGCCTATTGAGAAAGCCAGACCACCCACATGGAGAGGACGATGGAGCGCTTAATAGAAACAGGCAGGCAATTGTGAGCCTTTGCTACACTCCGCGGAATGCCTGCAACCTAGAAGGATTAATTTTTTTTTTTACACTTTCTGTTCCTTTCGGCGACTGGGGTGGGGGTGGAAGAAGAGAGGTTTGGAGGCAAGCAGGAAAGGATCAGGAAAACGCGAGCTGATGTACTCCTATCAAAGTCCCCTGCCTTGGCGGCGGCACTGAATGAAATCGGCCAGTCCCTCCAGCGGCTCACCCTGCCCCATCGTGGGGCTCAGGGGGGAGATGGTAAGTAAAGAAGAGGGGATATGCGAACACGCACCAAAAATGGCCTCTGATCCTAAAACAGAGACAGAACAGGGAGGTGAGTGCGTGGATGTTGTGCCTGAACTGAAGCAGGGCTTGTGGCAGATGGCGAAGTGGCATCTGATTCAGCGGTGGGTCGGGAGGGGGATGCAACAGGAGGAAGGAAATCCAGGGCTGCTTTTTGCAAGAGAGAGAGAGAGAGACAGAGCGAGCGCCAGAGGAGGATTCCTCGCATTGCTGTTGTTGTCACTGTGTATGTAGAGCGTTCTCACTCACTCACACATACACACGCCAACTCATCTTTTTTTCCGGTGGCAGTATGGGCTGCCGCCGCTGGGGGTAACAGGGATGGAATTGATCGGTGATAATTCGCGTCCAGGGGGGTCTCTTCGATCCCATTTTCACGCTTGGAAGGGTCGCCACCTTGCCTCCTGCCAGCCAGTCCCCCTGGGCTCCTCCTGATTGTGTACGAGACAGGGGAGGGGAAAGGCTGGGGCAGGGAAGAAGAAGGAGAGTTTGCTTTTGGGGAGTAGTGGAAAATTGTCTCGAGACACCTCGCTCGGGGTTGTTTCTGACTATAAGGAAAGGGAACTCTGAACACAATCTCGAGCAATCCACAAACACACACATACATACACTAACATTTAACGCGGTGGGTTTAGAAAGGAGCCGAGTTAGACAGTTGCATCCGAGGTCTCCGCCTGCAGCATTGTCCTGTTGTAGCTGGGAAGACTTTTTCCGCATGCACTAGGAGTCTTGTTCCCATTTAGACGGTGCTCAGGCTACCCTACAGTCCACCGTTTGATTTTTGCCTGTCCAAAGGATGCCATCCCAAGACAGCTTCCTTATGTGAGAAGCAAGATCCATTCCAGTTCCCAAGAGTGTGTTGAGGATTAGGGTGACAGATTTCTTCTGATCAGGATCTGTGCAGAGCATCTGAAGAAGTGGGGTTTGGTCTGCTACAGCTTGTGCCAGGGTGAAATGGTGTTGGTCTTGGAGGTGCCACAAAAGTCCAGTTTATGTAGACTGTGGGCTCTTCTGAACTAGATTTCTGCACACTCAATGACTTCATAGCCACAAGAACAGCAAGGGGAGCCAGTCCCATTTAGTAATCTTTGGAGCTTCCACCTTTAGGGGACGAAATAGTTGAGGGCTAGGCACTTATGAAGGCAACATTTCATCATGGAACATGAAGGCAACCTTTGTGAGGGAATAGAGGCCCCAGTGATTTTTTTAAAAAACTGACCATTGCTGGTTGCTTGCATTCCTTTAATAAGCTGGTTTTTCTGTTCTCTACCACCAACCTTCATATAAGATTTTACATAAACAGTATTAATATTTGCTATGCATTGGTCATGTGACCACTACAAAGAAAAATAGGGTTGTGGTAATACTGCTGTTTTTTCAACTGGGTTGCCCAAAAGGTCATGAATGTTGAACGTGCCTCACTTTTGGCAGCTTGATCCAATCATGTTTGCGAGAAAGTCCATTCCATTATGTTCCAAAAGATTATCAAGTATATGTACCTATGATTGAAATTTCAATGACTTCTATCATTTAAAAAAAGCCTTACAATTCAGGCCTCCTTTGCTGGATCCTCCCAATAGCCCCAAGCAACAGGTTATGATCCCTATTTTACAGATGGAATACTGAGGCCTGTCACAATCAGTAGAAAGTTCAGTTTACCTCAGACAGTTTGATTTCTTTCAAACTATCAGTTCTTGGTATTATAGACAGTAACTTCTCCTGAGCCACTCAGGGAGTTTGCTGAGTACTCTAAGGACTTGGATCCCAAATGTCCTCCTCCTGGGTCCTAGTCCAACTTCTCTAATGTAGGAACCATTCAAAGCCTGATAAATGCCAGAGTTTCACAGCCAAGGCTTGGCTTCAGTGCAACCTGTCTTCCTTCTTGGCAAGCTCATACCACTGTTAGAACAGGGAATTTTTAAAGACAGGCTTGTATCCCATCCTCCAGCAACTGCATGCCTATCATCTACAGGGAATCCTGTGTTCACTGGATGCACCCACTTCCCTCAATAGATGTTTTGTCTGTAAGAAGCCTCTGTAGAACAGCATCATCTTTGTGCCTGGAAAATGGCACAAGGAGAGAAATCAGGCCTTTTAATTTCAAAGCAGTTCACAAATAAAGTCTGGAGCCCAGATCAAGGTCTCTGTCTTCTTGGGCTGATGGACACAGGCACATTCCAGGGAGCATTTTTCTCCACAGCATTCTTCTGATTGAGCAGTCCAATTTCTGTGTTATCTTATTAGCAAGTTGTGGGGTAAGACGATAATAAGCTAACAATGTTGTAGCAAAGGAGAGATTCCTGGACAAGCCTGGCTTTTTTTTTTTGCAAGGACACAGTGAAAAGGAAGTGAAGTGACTCCTCCCCTTTTTGGAATTGCATTCCCAATGCAGGAGATAGAAAACTGACAAGTCAGAATAATTAGGAACTAAGGTCTCTTGGTCTTCTTCAATTTTGTCCTTAGTACACACACACACACTCTCACAAGACACCCTTTATTTTCTCTGCCTTTGCCCCAGTGTATAAAGCCCCATTGAGACATGTAGGCGTGATGTGTAAACCGGATTAGCAGGGTAAAAGAAAGACGGACACTGAGCCTGAATTGTTTTACTTTCTTTTCATTTCTCATGCCTATATCTCTAATAAATTTGTTGATCCAGCAGTGGGTCAAAGGGGTTGTGTTGCTGGACTCTGTCTGCACCTCTTACAGCCAGATTCCATGGCAGAGATCCTGAAAAGGAACAACCTGTCTTATTCCCAATGGGAGGCTGAAGGGTGTGTAAGCAAGACAAAGATGTTCTCCCCAGGAAAGCTACTACCTATTGGTTGGTATAACTTTAGCCTTCTTATGGCACACTTCCACAGAACAATGGATTCAATCTAATGTTCTCAAGCATTTGCGAAGGAGACACTAATGCTGCCTTCTCGTCCCTTCCAAATGTTGTATCTGTATTATACAGAAGGAGGTAGTCAACTTGAAACAGGGGTGTTAGATGTTTGGATATAAAAAGCTTTCTGCATGTAGTAAATTGGCACATCATGGAAATGCTCATTCTAAACATTACTCTTTGAGGTGCTTGTTTACTACTCACAGGGAGATGGAGATTACATGGGAAAAGTTTTTCAGATACTATTGCCCTACCTCAACTTGCCATTTAAGAGGTACCAAATTCAGTCACCATTCTATCAACCACCTCATTCTCTGCAATGTATAGACTGGTTCTGCATGATGACTGGTTCAGGATATGTCACACTCCCCCCTCTGAAACCCTGTCAACTGATGAGGCCCAGCTAATACAACCAGATGAGTTAAACCATAAGCTTTTCCTGGATGCACAGGTGGACATGGTTCCATGTTTCAGTGTTCTAACTCCAAAAGTAATAATGCCTTTACGCATAAGAAAAAAAACAGATCACAATGGTTAATTGTGTTAGTCTGGCTGTAGCAGCAGAAAATATCAAGAATCCAGAAGCACCTCAAAGGACTAACAAAATTTCTGGCAGGATAAGAGCTCTCCTGAGCCACAGCTTGCTTATTCAGATAACTAGAAAAAAACATGTGAGAGGAAACTTTGATAAAACATATCTTCTTCATTTATTAGTTTTCTAGATGCAAGGAATGTAATGTTCAGGGAGGAGAATCAGCAATATTCTCCCATGGGAAAAAAATAGGAAGCCATATGTGTTTAGAGAATTAGTATGGTGTGGCAGTTAAGAGTGGTGGACTCTAATCTGGTAAACTAGGTTAATTTCCCCACTCCTTCACATGAAGCCTGCTAAGTGATCCTTAGGCTAGTCACTGTTCTCTCAGAACTCTCTCAGCCCCACCTGCCCCACAAGGGGAAGACAATTGTAAGCCACTTTGAGACTCCATAAAGGGAGAGAAAAAGTGGTGTAGAAATTCAAACTCTTCCCTATTTAAAGACTAGATTTCTGTCATCTTGGTGGCAAAAGACGTAATCCTAACAGCACTTCCCTGTAAGTAAGTCCCACTGAATACCATGAGACCTGCTTTGTTCTCAGATCATTTTGCAGATGCTAAAGTAGTTGGAGCTTTGCACTTTGGTCCAGAATGATACAGTCCAGAAATAGTTATGTCGGCCCTGCATGTGCTGGTAGCCAATGCAGAATTGCCATAGTCTTCCCACCTAACTGCATGCCCTCTCTTGGACTGGCCTGCCCCACCCCTTCCTTTAGCTTTCATAACTGACTGACAGGATACAAGTGACTGCAAAGCATCAGCTGAGCAATCATTGCTTAAAGTTCTCGTACCTTTCCCCCTTCATATAGACAGGCCCACCTTAAAAAATGTGGGCTATCCAGAAGTATGGGTGCACCTCTCTTCCCACAACTTTCCTGTCAGGATTTGTGTTTATGTGCATGCACACTCAAGCAGACAAGAGAGATGTGATGATGAGTCAGGCAAGCTTCTGGGCTCATCCTGTGCAGTAACCTTTTTTTCTACATGTGATATCAAACACATATGACGTTGAGCTCTTGTGGCTAAAAGGATCTCATGCCTTCAAGAATGTGCAAAGTCTCTCCTCTTCTAATTTAAAAGACCAAGCTTCTAGTCCTCATGTGATAAAACTATTTAGCTAGGGGAGCTTTGCAACCTGGCAGAGATGTATAATCTCTATGGCTGGCAAGATCCTAGAGCAGGAGTCTTCAGACTCTTCAGACTCAGGAATCCTCCGATTTCAGTTTCCCAGAGGGACCCAGTTGTGATTGTTTCCTGTAGAAGGCCTTTCCAAGTGAGACAACTGTGATAGTTGTCCAGGAATGGGGTTTTTGATTGTTTGTTCAGATGCCCTATCTCAGACCTGTCAGAGAAGATGCATCTTCCAGACATTATTCTTCTCCACCTATTCTTTCTCCTATTCCCTCCTCTTAAAAAAAAAAGCCACATACAAGCACAGGGTGATGGTGGCACCTCACTTACATCTAGAGCTGAGTGTCAGCAGCCACTGATGGGTCCTGAATATCCTGGCCCCATGTCTTCAGTTAATACCCTCTGCCAGGTCTTGGGGTACAATTCCCATAGTCCTTAGTGTGGGGAAGGGCGAGCCACCTCCATGAACTCAGGGCTCTCGGGGCTCCCCTGGGCTTCTGGTGGCCCATTGGCCCAGAGATCTCTGCTGGACAAAATGCCTGTGTTCCTGCATCTCTGTGCCGCAGATCCCTCATTTGCTCCTTTGTGGCGTGCAGAGCAGCTTTCCATTAAAGGAGATCAGGGGTAATTAGCCGCATTATTTTGACAAGTTGGCTCGAGCAGTTCCCTTTCTTAAGCTCCGGAGCGGACAGAGAAGGGAGGCGGGTGGGGGCGAGCGGAGGCTGGCTTGATTCATACTGTTCAGGGCCTTTCCCAAGCCCTGGCTTGCACTTTGCCAAAAGCCCCTCTGAAATCGCATCTGCGTCAGCCCAAAAGAGTGAAAGACAGACAGACAAAGGTGGGAAAGACTGGCCAGTAATGAATGAAATATAACAAACTGTTCCTCATCTCTTTTTGTGTGTGTGTGGTTAGAAGATTGGAAATTTCCAGGTTAGAGCCACCAGCTCGGGAGGAGGATCTCAAAGTACCCAACACAAATTGTGTGATTCAAATCAATGAAACTGTTCTTCCAAGCAAGCTCCTTTATTTGGTAATTTGGCCTATTTATGTGAATGAAACTGACTTTCTGACTTTCAAACCTCCAGTGGAAAACACCTTGCTCTGGAGTCAGCCCCATTGATTTGGTTGAATGTCCCCCACCCTCCATTCACCCCCAAACCACAGCCTGAAGCTGCCTTAGGAATCAAAACCCATCTAGCTATTACCTCTACAGGTTTTCCAAGCCTGTTAAAAATCCAAACTGGGGCCTTTTGGCGGCCGAGATGTGCCTTCTGCCACTGAAAAACCCTGCCGGTTAAGTGCGTGGGCTTAGAAAGGGTGAAAAGAGAGAGGTAGCTTGGTCCAGTGGCTACAGAGCTAGAGTGGCAGATACCAGATCAGCCGTGTCTCTTTTTCACCAGCCTCTCTAGGCAGAAATGGTGGCACCCCCCAGTTTGGGGGTGGAGGGTGGGAAATAAAGACACTTCTGCACGTTGTCAATGACAGTGCCCTAATAAAGTAATGATAAAGCAACCTTGTACATGCTTCCCTGGGAGTAAAGCCCACTGAATATCACAAGGCTTAGTTTTGAGTAAACCCGGAGAATCGGGTGGCCCGTCTATTAGGTCTGCCCAAGGCAAGAAGCCAGGCAGTGAGTGATCCCAGTCAATGGCACTGCGGGCGCAAGCTCTCTCCAGCACCCATCTACTTAACAGGGGACTGGTGGTTTATTTCACCATCCTTTCGTGTATAAACGTGACCGGCAACGGTCTTGATGGTCTCTCTCTGGCGCTTGAAATGCCTGGCCCATAGCAAGACGTGCTGTCGGGCAGGAGAGGCGAGCTTGCAGGGCCCTGTGCTTGCGCGTTGCAAACGGGAAGGTCGGTTGTGGAGCCAGAAGAGATCTCAAGGGATCTGCGGCTTCTGCCTTGCAAGATCGTGTAAGATCCAGGTCTAGAGGCCGGCTGCTGGCGAGAGAGCGCTGCGTGTGCCGGGGGCCTCGACTTTTACGCCCCGCCAGTGCCGCCACCTTGGATCTGCGTGGCCATCAGGGCAGCTGTGCCACGTAGAAAGGCGTCTGTTTTGCAGTCCCGCAAACTCCTGGTGATTTGTGGAAGTTCACCAGCCGCGAGGTCCAGGGCAGTTTACGTACGCAGGGCATGCATATTATGGGTAACAATGCGGACCAGGGTAAATAAAGAGGACAGATTGATTAGGAGCCAGATGATCTCTGTCAGGGCGGCGGCAGCCCTCTCCGGCGTGCATCAGCAATGAGGCAAATTGGGGGCATCCTCCGCTTCGACCACCCAAGTCGAGACGAGACTTTAACATTGACACTTCTCCTCGGGGGAAAAATACAGAAACAAGACCAATTAGATCCCCGGGTAATTCATCTCTTGTGTATGAAATGAACCAGACCACAGGGGGAGAGAGGACCAGAGCAAGCAGGATATTAAGATAGGGCTTGTTAAATTTGAGCCTCCAGATTGAGCTTTGCAAACCGACCTCGGATCGTAAGGGTTTTGCAAAGAGGTAGGGGTAGGGGTAGGGGTGGGGGTGGGGGTGGGGAGAGGGGCGTGATCCGGAATGTAGAATGAAGAAAGCCCGTCAACAACAGCTTGCTTCGCTTTTAAAGCTCAACTCTAGCCATGTTTACTCTGCAGGATCTATAGGACTGAAAACTATACGACTTCCTTCCGAGATGGGAATAAGCTGTAGAGTGAAGTGGTAGATTTTTGCAAGCGTTTTTATATATCAAAGCTAGTGTTCTGTTAATGATACATCAGTGAGAGTTAGAGAATGTTCACGCAAGTTGCAAAGTACCATTGATTTCCTCCTGTGATTCTTACCTCTTTCTTGTTGAACTTAAAAGTTCTTAACTTCACCTTCGAGATGCCTTTCAATGCAACGGCCACAGCAGAGGCGTTCCTCCCATTGGGCAAAGTGGGCAGTTGCCCAGGGCGCCACCTTGTGGGGGGCACCAAAAATGCAGGTGGGATTTTTTTTGAATTTTCAGTGTTTTTTCTGTTTTTGGCCTGCAGGAGGCGCAGTTTTTAGGCTAGCAGCACCAACTTTTCAGGGATTTTTCAGGAGACTATCCTGATGATATCACCCAAGTTTGGTAAGGTTTGGTTTAGGGAGTCCAAAGATATGGACTCCCATAGGGAGTGTCCCCATCCCCCATTGTTTCCAATGGGAGCTAATAGGAGATGGGGGCTACACCTTTGGGGGTCCATAACTTTGAACCTTCTGAACCAAACTTCACCAAACATGGGTGGTATCATCAGTAGGGGCTCATGAAGATACTCTGAAATTTTGGCGCTGCTATCTTAATAATTGCACCCCTGACAGCAGGCAAACCCTAAATTTCCCCAGATTCTCCTTTTAAATCCACCCCCTACCTGCCAATGCCTGTTTTCTTTATTTCTTTCTTTTATTCTTTCAATGCCTAATAAAGGTGGTTGTTGTTGTTGGGGGGGGGGGCATCAAACTCAGGTTTTGCCCAGGGCTCCAGTTTGCCTAGGTACGCCACTGGGCCACAGTCCCAATCCAAATCACAAGGGAGCGCCCCATTCAAACCGTGGGACTACTTACTCCAATCCTGTGCCTTCCAATATACTGCACGTTCTTGTACAGCATCTAGCACTGCACTGTGGATAAGTGCTGGGAGCAATCTTTCAGAAGCCCTAAATGTACCGAAAAGTCCAAAAGTGCTATCATAAAAACAGTTACCCCCGACGAAGTCCCTGGATTTCAGTGGATTTAGAAGGGTGTAACTCTGATGAGGTCTGCGCTGTCAGTCACTATTTCAGTGGCTGAATTGGGACTGAGGAGCTTCCAAAGGGTCTGATCCAGGGGTAGGGAACCTGCGGCTCTCCAGATGGCCATGCTGACAGAGGCTGATGGGAATTGTAGTTCCTGAACATCTGGAGAGCTGCAGGTTCCCTACCCCTGGATCAGATCCCCCTTCTTTATATTTCCTCCGAAGGTGAAGTTAAGAACTTTTAAGTTCAACAAGAAAGAGGTAAGAATCACAGGAGGAAATCAATGGTACTTTGCAACTTGCGTGAACATTCTCTAACTCTCACTGATGTATCATTAACAGAACACTAGCTTTGATATATAAAAACGCTTGCAAAAATCTACCACTTCACTCTACAGCTTATTCCCATCTCAGAAGGAAGTCGTATAGTGACTGACAGTTAAGGATGCAGAACCACCGCAAGGCTACAGCCCCCGAACAATGTAGGGCTGCTATAATTAACACTAAGAAATGATAATAATGCTGAGGAAATTATCTGCAGAAATGTTTGATCGGCGCTCAACCCCTCCCCAGGGCTACCGGGACAGGTCGTGACCTGTATTAGTGAAAGCAGACATGATCATTGTCCCAAATGAATCCAGATCAAAATGACATTGTGATGAGAGTGAAGACCGATCAAGATGGAACACGGCGACCCAGACAGGGCATGAGGGGGATTTCTGGGGGGGGGGGGGAAGCCTAGGATGGAGAGTCTGGTGACTTCTTACTATCTGTGGAACAATGTTTGAAAGAAGCTAGAATGTCGGTAATATACTGCGGGTGTATGTGATAAGCGCACTCCCATAAGATGCGTGTACAGGACACGTGTTTTCCTGCGACTTCCGAAGCTAGCCCCATCTTCCTTCTGTGTTGCGGTGTATTATTTATTGTCTTCCCTTCACAGCGGTTTTATTCAATAGTTCAAGGAAGGGTACAGGCTCAGAATTCATTCTAATTTTTTAAAACGTGAACCTTTCCTAGTCCTCAGACATATGTAGTGAGAATTTTGGCCCACATTTAGTGACTGAAGATCGCGAAACTGGAGGGAGAGTTATTCCAAATCAGCACTCTCCGAATACAAAGGTTGGAGGATGTGCCCCAGGAGGTTTAAACATATGTCCCGATGCACTCATCCTTACTCTGGTAGCTCTCGTCGAATTACCCTAATTTGAGGATTTAATTCCCAAATTCCACGTGCTCACCCCTTGGGAATTCGAGAGGGTGAATTTTAGTGGGCAGAAATTGAAAAACTATTCTCAGCAGCATGAATGAACGGTTAGGATTGCATCAGGTTGGGAGTGAGAGCAACAGAAAGCAAAGGCTTATACCAGCGTAAACGAGGTTTTGATCGGAGCTGCAGCTCTGCAAGCAAATGACTCCGCCGCCGGCGGAGTGTTTTGCATCCGTCTTCCGCCAAGCAGCAGGGAAATGTAGTTTTGCATCTATGTCCGCGCCCGACGTAACTTTCTGCACGGGGATCTAATCGAAGCCTTCCCACGGAGTGATTTTACTGTCTTAATGGAATTCCCAGTCACTTAGGCTGAACATAACCCTTCTCTTGGGGCAGCGCTGGTCATTCAAAAGCTGCCCATTTTGCAGAGCTCGCGTATGTATCTTAGAAGAACTAGACGTCCCTTCTGCGTTAGGAGAGGGTCAGAACCCCTTCCCGCGAGCTGCCTTCCCGCTCCCCAATATTACATTTCCCAGAAGATCTGCAGAAGGCGCGCGCGTGGAGTGCAACGGGGCGGGGGAGCGGACTCTGCTTCTCCTCCGACCCTCCAGGCCCGGCCGCCGTAGCCAATCACCACCCCAAAGATATTGCACAGATTTCAATGGAAACGTTCTCCGCCGTCTCCCTATTGGCTGGCAGTAATCGACGCGGCCTCCCATTGGGTAGCGTGAAGGGGAGAGACCTCCTTTAGGAATGTACTATGGCTTGTCTGGCATTTTGCTCTCCTGGGGAGCGGGTTGGAGCGGTCGGCGGCTTCCTTCCTTCTGGAGGCTCGGCTCGGGTGTTTGCTCCGAGGCGGAGGCTTTTGCTCGCGGCGTTCGCCTTTACGGTTCGGTGCACGCGGCAAAGGGAGCGCTCCGCGATTCCGGGTAGAAGAAAAGGCCAGGCTCCCTCTCGCAAATCGCAGACAGCCAGTCACGTGAAACCCCCAGCCCGCCTCCGCGACCTTTCCCTTTTCTCTGAATGTGCGGTCTCCCCCCCCCCTCCCACCGCAATGAAAACAAACCCGCGTTCTTAAAGCAACCCTCCCCCGTTTCACTATTTCGTCCTCTTGCCACTTTGGGGGGCCAGAAAACTGGGACGAGAAGGAAAAACACAGCAACTGGGACGGTGGTGGTGGGCGGCCACAAGCATTTTGGATTTATTTCCTCGGATTAAATTCTGTCTCGGGAGGGGAGAAGGAAGTCAGATAAGCGATGGGGGCCGGGGCTCATTTTCAGTCGTTGAAGCGCACGCACTGTAATTTCATGCATGCTATACGTAAGGTTTCGTATTATTGTATGCAGCTGTGATTGTTCCCAGGTGAGCGGTCTTACGACAGCCTTGGTTTCTGAGACGAGGGGGGGGGGGGAGGAAAAGACGACCCTGTGGCTTCCACGCACGACAATAGAGCCATCCCCACGATACAAGATGCTACCATATCATACAGAGGACACGCTGCTAGCTTTGATGAAATGAAACTTTGTAACACACACACACTCTTCGGGAATAATTTTAAAGACACGGCCAGAAACAGAACGGCTGAAAAGCTAGGGCTTTAAAAAAAAAAAAAAGTATCCGCCAACGTTTAAAAGTATCCGCCAACTATACTTTTTATCCTTGTTCATGTTTGTTAGGCTGGAATTCCTCTAGCGTTTAAGCTGGCAACTGGGCCGTTTCAGGTTTTCAATCTGTTATTTCAAGTATTCAGGTTTCTTTGTGGTCTTTCCTTAATGTAACCGGTTGTTTTCTTGTAAAGGCTTCTCTTTTGTTCAAAGAGAGAGAGAGAGAGAGAAATCTGGCTCTGTGCACCGCAGTATCCACCACCCTGTCATTATCTGTGCAGCCTGGGAATTCAGCTTGGACCTCCCAGGATTCGTTGCAGCTTGAGGCCAAAAATGCCTCCAGAAGGATTTGCGTTTAAGGGCTTTGGAAATCATTCTCTCTTTCTCTTTCCTTAAAATAAAAAAAAAATATGTGTGTGTGCGTTAGAATGTCGATCGCAAGGTAATTCTGTGCGTATGTTTGTTTTAAAAGCCTCTCTTTCCCTCTCACGCTTTCTCCCCTCTGCTAAAACGTTCTTGAAAAGAAGGGGAAAAATGAAGGAGGGGTGGGGGGAAGAGAAGCATTCCTTAATGGCAGAATTGCATGCAAAGAAGGCTGGATCTCTTTAAGGCTCCCCTGAAGTTGGAGATGCACACACAAGGCTGGCCTGCCTGGGTGGTCTCTCTACTTTGGTGAGCTGTTGCTAAGCAGCTAATAATAGTCATGTTTGCTGAGTAATTTCTGCCCTCTGCGAGCCAATCGCAGCCCAGAAACCCAAGCCATCTGACAGCCCCAGGGGCGGGATTTCAGTTTTTTCCCCCCTTTCTCCCTCCGCTCTCCCTTTCACCCCTCCTCCTTCCCTTTATCCAAATGGAGAGAGAGTTCCTCCCGCCCGCCCCCCCTTCTTCAGCTCATCTATTGAAGCGAGGGAGCTGCTGCTTGCTGCTGCTGCTGCAGACACGCCGCGGAAGAGAGAGTGCGAGACGCGCGCCTCGAGAAGGGAGCCCGGGGAGCCCGTAGAGACAGCTCTGCGCCCAGACAGGATGGTCCAGCGCGCCGAGCAGCAGCAGCAACGCTGAGATCCAGGCTCTCTCCAACCCTCGTTGGCTCGGCTTGGCGAGAAAAAGGACCGGGGGGGGGGGGAGTCTGGCTTTTTAGGAGTCTGGAGAGCGACTGAAGCCGGAGGAGAGCGGCGGGGGGGAGGCGAGCCTGCGGAGCTTCCCCGGCCCCACTCACGCACGCACGCACACTGGATGCGGGCAGCGGCCGCGGCGGAGTCTTCCGGATCCTCGCGAAATGTTGCAATGGGAGGCTCAGAGTCTGACTCGCCGGGAGCAGCTCGAGCAGCAGCAGCAGCCAACGCGGTATGAAGCAGTGGTCTGTCAGCAGCAGCAGCAGCGGAGAATCGCCACCCAGCCAGCCGTCCCCCGGTCCCCCTGGATCGCCCCGAACCAGCAGCCCCAGCGCGCTGGGGGGAACCGCAGAAGACCCAGCCTCGGGGTCGCCAAAACAACAGCGGCGGCGGCAGCCCCGACTGTGCGGCGGCAACATGGCCTCAGCTGTTAGTACCTCCGAGCCGGAGAGCGGTGAAGGAGGCGGCTGCAGAGAGCCGGATCGGGCGGGCAGAGGCGGCGGCAGGCGGAGAAGGACCGGCGGGAACAGACGCGTCGCGCCGCCGCCGGATCTGGAGTATCTGCAGCGCCCCACCTACTGCGACGCGGGGTTCGCCTTGGAGCAGATCGCAAAGGTGCCTTCCAGGCTCTCGTTTGTTTCCTAGCCGGAATTGCTTTTGCTCCTCGGCAGAGTGCATTGCGGCGGGGGGGGGGGGGGGGGAGGAGGTGTGTGTGTGTGGAAGGGCAGGCTCTCCAATCCATTGCTGGGAGAAAGTGAGGCGTGTGTGGATGTCCTGGACTTTGCAGCGGTCTCCAGGCAGCCCGCCTTTCTTCCTGTCTTGGAGCCACTTTCCTCGCTTCGTCTGCACTTTGCTTTTCTTTGACCGTGATGGGTTGCTGTTGTTTTTTGCTGTGTTTTGATTTCCCTTGTCCCCATTAGCGATCCCTGGTCGTCCGGCCATCTCATTCAGTTTTGCTTTCGCCCAGCTCCTGTAAAAGCATTTAAACAAAAAACAACAACCTCGAGATCTCCAATGCTTAATGCATCCTGACCCTCTTCCCCCCCCCCCCCCCCCCCGCCACTCACAACTTAAGCCACACTCTCCTCTCTGCAGTTGGAACTGAAACGTTAGTTTGGCAAGGCAGGGCAGGGCGCCTGTGCTCTTTGGAAGCGCCCTGCCTTGCCAAACTAACGTTTCAACTCCAGCTGCAGAGAGGAGAGTGAAAGTTGTAAACAAATTGCTACCTTAAGCCTCCACTCCAGAGCCAACATCCCTTCAGGTCGCTTTTTACTCCCAGGGAAAATATGTAGCCTAGAAAAGAGAGTTAATTTTGCTGCAAGGGGAAAAATGTTTAAAGTAAACATCCTCGCTTTTCTTCAGTGATGGTTTCATTTCAGTGAGCGCAAACGTTTTGTTTTTTTTAAAAGGCTTTAGGGGAAAGCGAGAAATCCATGTGGCTGCCCTCTTCCGTTCGCAAATATTGTGGTAGCTTTTCGATGGCTGCTCTGCTTCCTAAATCCAATCACACATCGTCTCCAAACCCTATGGAAAGGCATAATAAGTATTAAGTATGTGATGTGAACAGTGCTGCTGGCCACGTGGGGCCCTGCATTTACAAGCAAGCTGGGGGGCTTCAGCCAAGGAGGCAGGAGGCCAAGATGACAACAGTTTTGATTAAGTAGTTTCTTCTCTCATTCTGTATCCCCACCCCCAAATAGTGTTTGAAATGCTGGGTTGATATTGGCGTTGTTGGGCTTTGATTTTGGAGCGTGGCTTTCCTGCCAGTGTTGTTATTTTGTGAATGGAATCAATAGGGATGATCTCCTCGGAAGGCAGAGGCTCAGTTGCTTGATAAGGGAGCGTGTACTGTCTGTCTGATTTATCCAGAACTCCAGCTGTGATGTAATCCAGCAGCCTGCCTTGATTTATGAATAGGAGAACCTCCGCAAAAACACCACGTGCTCCACAGAGTTTCTCACTGCGCACGTGAGCAGCTCAGAGGGTGTGCGTGAATCTGACACAGGGTGCAGACGTGCCTTCCCGGTGCCTGCACGTTATTGTCACCATTGTTGTGATGTATGCTGTGATGCTTTTTTTTGTGCTTTCTTTTGGGACAGTTTGCCAAACTATTCACAGCAACACAAACTATTCACAGACCCTTGATTTATCACCCTTTCCTTGCATTTCAGGGAAAGGCTACTGGAAGAAAAGCACCGCTGTGGCTAAGAGCAAAGTTTCAGAGACTGTTGTTTAAACTGGGCTGTTACATTCAAAAAAACTGCGGGAAATTTTTGGTGGTTGGCCTTCTGATATTCGGGGCTTTTGCTGTGGGATTAAGAGCAGCTAATCTCGAAACCAATGTGGAGGAACTCTGGGTAGAAGGTAAGATTTGATCCCAATCCTTATTGCTTTTTTTGAGAGGTGGGGGGATGTTCTCCTTTTAGTTGACAACTTTTTAAAAAAAAAACTCCCATCCCCCTTGCCAAAGAGAAATAGTTGTTTTTTCTTCAGCCTTGGCTGGAGGCCAGGTGGAATATACCGAGAAAGCTGTAATCTATTCTGGAGGGCAATGTTTTGTGAGGTACAAAGGGGGGGGGGGGAAGAGAATGGTGGCTTGCTATGGTGGACTTGTTTTGTGGAGTACACAGTCTCCCTCTGTCTCTGCTTGTGTGTCCTGTGAGAAGATCCTGGTGTCAGGGCAGGGAGTTAGTTGAGAGTTGATATTTCTTTCCTCTCAAATGCATGAAAGGAAAGTCTGTCTAGAAAGTAGCCCACCCCCTCCGCCATTTTGTGTGTGTGTGTCCTTAGCAGCAGCAGGAACAGGAGGAACGTGATCAGCACAGCTCAGTAGGGCTGTGCTTGTGTGTGGTCCTGTGTTTTGGACAGCTTTCAGCTTTGAGGAGGAAAAATTGTCTCAAGGTAAAAAAAATGGAAATGTGAAATGCAGGCTGGAACGCATGTAGGAATGTTTGCAAAGCAGATTACCGGTCTCCATGGGTGGGGGCTTTGTTAATGGGGGTGGTTTTCTTTTTAAAGGAAAAAGTCAATTTTTAAAACAAGAGGAATAGGAGGGTTTTGATTTTTAAAAAAGCAATCTTCTGATTTTGTTCTGTAGTTTTAATCAACAGGGAGGAAAGCTGTTTACTTTGTGTTAGAAATAAACTAGTTATCTAACATTTATATATGTGTATTTGCTAAGCTGATGTGGGGGAGAGTGACTCTGTGTGTTTATGGATTCTGTGTTTGAGAATGAAAATGTTTTGGAATACAATACACCTTCAGAGGCAGTTTGAGAAGTATGTTTGCTGAAAGAGTGTCCCACTGATTTACACCAAAGTAAATGTGCATCCCTACTTTGTCTCCTCCTTCCAGTGAAGTGACATACTGGTGTTAGTTCATGCTATGTAGTGTTAACAATGGCCTTCAAATTTATTATAGTTATTTACAAATGAGTGTAGGTGATAAATGACAAGATGGAGAGCTCCATTTCTTGTATTTCTGTGCAGTAGGCTGTGCTGCATAACAAGAATCCCCACCTTGACCCACCTCAGACCAATGAAGACACTTCCCTTGCTTTGTGAGGGATGAAGACTGTGAGAGCTCCAGTATAGTTTAATGGAGCCGTGGTGGCAAACCTATGGGACTCCAGATGTTCATGGACTACAATTCCCATCATCCCCTGCAAACATGGCCAATTGACCATACTGGCAGGGGCTGATGGGAATTGTAGTCCGTGAACATCTGGAGTCCCATAGGTTCGCCACCACTGGATTAGAATGATAAAAGTTATGCTGGCCTTAATAGGAACAAGCTATCAGAATTTTTAAGAGGTATTAGAATTTTTAAGAGGTATTATATTTGCTACGTATATGTTTAAGCAAAGAGTACCTTGATGTGTACATTCCTACAGTTCTGCAGGGTTTCTGCCATTATTTTGAACTATCCACTGTGTCTAGTCCTTTTCCAAATAATAATGTATGCAAGAATTAGGTGTGGGTTTCCCAAAGTGCAATGGCTGACACAAAGGGTGGGAAAGGACACAAAGGGTTTGGAAAATTTTGGATTGTTTAGGTATCCTATAGCAACCACAAGCCTGCCAGTATGAATGGCAGGTATTGACTGAAATGGAGGGGTCATAAATAGATTCTGTTTGATATCTGATGGCATGTATTGAATGATGTCTTAAAACATCTTGGGGGCACAACGATCAGTGGGGATGTGTAGGATTATCAGTATGTAAAATTGGGGATTAGTATCCAGATAGTGCTGTTGATATGAAACCATTGTACTTCATTGCCAGAAGATGATTAACACAGTTATAACCAGTTTTTAGAAATAAATTCTGTGCTTTTTATTTGGGCTTCTTTGGTGGAGCCTGAACAGTCAGTTCATTCAGTTCTGAGTTTACAGTAGGCCAGTTACTCCAGGTCGCCACATACTAACATCCTGTTTCCAGCTTCTTAAGGCTGTAGTCCTGCACCCAGATGCATGTTAAATCCAGTTGACTGCAGTTGAGTTTCCAAGTTGTACAAATGGATTTAGGTCTGAAGTCTTCTTTTTTTCCCCACTGACTTGCATAATCTGTCCTCCACTGATGGTCCTATCACCAACTACCTTTCCTGGCATTTTAATGCCTACAATCCTCTGATTATTACAGTGACAATTCATTTGTGGCTGAATGTGAAGTATAATATATGGCTCTTGCCAGGTTGGTTTAGTGTAGCAGGTGGACTCTAATCTGGAGAATCAGGTCTGATTCCCCACTCCTCCACATGAGCGTAGGAGCCTTGTCTGGTGAACAAGATTTGCTTCCGCACTCCTACATCCCAGCTGGGTGACCTTGGACTAGTGACTAGTCAGTTCTTCAGAACTCTCTCAGCCCCATGTACCTCACAAGGTGTCTGTTGTGGGGAGAGGAAGGGAAAGGGTGTTTGTAAGCCCCCTTGAGTCTCCTTGCAGGAGAAAAAGGGGGTGGGTATAAATCCAAACTCTTCTTGGGAAGAGAGAAATATGGTTACTAAATAATTGCTTAGTATGTTTCTGCTGTGATGTCTTTTCATGATACATCATTATCCATGAAAGAAGATAGCCACATTCTCTTATATCAGCGTTAGATGAAGCTGTTCTCTGAGTTTTAATTTTCCTCTAACACTGTCTTAAGCAAACTTAAACTTAAGCCTATTGTATTGTTGTAACATGTCCAATTTCATGTTTATGCAGTTCATTACATCTTAATCTGATACTTAGTGTAAAAATTGTAAGAAGGCCATGTGTTCCTAGATTACATTGGGGAAGAAGAGGAGTGGTGGTAATTAAAACAAGCAGGCACTCTTTAAGTTGGTTCCCATTTCTTTTAGTTAGCTGATCCATGGGCCACAAACACAGATGTCAGGTAATACTGTGTTTGAACTAAGTACAGGAAATAATATAAATAGTCTGGCTATGAAACAGCATGCTATGTAAGTAAATTAGATAAGCAACTGTTGAATGTTGAACTGTACAGAGTGAAGACTTGAGTGGTTTGGAAATTATGGTGCTTTCTGCATATATGCAGTAGAAATGATAACATCCGTATTTGCTTCCAGATCTCTGCTTTGACACAGTAGCCATAGGAATATCTTCAGTATAAGCCTTCCTCAGATGAATGGAAACCCTTCTACAATTCCCTTCCTTTTCAGGAAAGCATATGTTGGAGGTGTTCCTAATGGATTATGTTTGTAGTCTCATCTACAATGCAATAGCTTTTCTGTATTAAGACAAAAAGAAAGGTGTCGTTTTTGGGGGTGGGGCTGAAAATGCCTAATGAAATTATATTTTTACTATGGACATTACAATATAACTAGGCTAAAGATGTGTACTGAGGATCACTTGGGATGGTTCTGTGTGATGCAAGAATGGTACCTTATAGTATCTGTTCCTATAGCTTCTATTGTCTACTATGACTGGCAGCAGCTTTTTAGGATCTTGGGCAGAGAAGAGCCTTTCCCAAAACTTGCAGTCTGAGATACTTTTGATTGGGGATGTGAGGATGAACTACAATGGCTTGATGACTTTTTTGTGCCAAACGTTTGCCCTACCACAGAGACATAGTCCTTAACCAAGTTAATTGTGCTCCAGATTCTTGTGGTTGTAGTGTACTATGCAAAGGGGGAACATCTCTTCTTCCTTTATAGTGAGATGCCTGAACTTCCAGCTGGGAATGATTCTTAAAGTTCTTTCTACGGGACTATGATGATACTCTATAAATTCCTAATTATTGTGGAAGTAGGAATTCTAATAGTCATGATAATGGACGTATGGGATCAGGATGTAGTGCTTTTTTGACAATTTAATTCTATAACATTAGGGACCACCTCTCCCCATACTGCCCTAGTAGACCCCTCCGCTCTTCGGAGGGGAATTTTCTGGTAATCCCTTGACCTTTTCAGTCCTGGCCCCTACCTGGTGGAATATGCTACCATCTGAGTTCAGGGTCCTGTGGGACCTGAGTAGTTTCCGCAAGGCCTGTAGAATGGAGCTACTCCGCCATACTTTCCCTGAATGGACAGCTGGGTTAACATCTCCTAACAGTTTTTCTGGCCTCCGGGGGGGGGGGGGGGGGGAGAGATGTCTGGATTGTAAGTTGCCATCTGATGTGGGGTTTTAATGCTGTTTTAACATTGTTTAAGATATTATTGTGGTTTTAACTGTTGTTGCTGCCCTGAGCTCCTCGGGCAAGGGTGGGGTCTAAATCTAAAAAGTAAATAAATAAAAATAAACACCTGGGTGTGTGACTGTCTTTCTCAAAGGCAAGCTCTGCTTAAGTCTGTAGGACTGTTCAAGTCTGCAGTTACTTCCATAGACTGCCGGAGCACTAGTCTGAGACTGTTGTCCCTGAAACAGTTACTTTGGAATGGTCTTACTGTGATTGGCAACTAATTTGTCAAAGCAAGAATTTAAGAAAACTATGCAGGCTGGTGGGCCAAAACTCCCCATTCTTTCCTATCTTTGAGACTTTTCAACAAATCCTATTGCCCTAGTTTCTTGATCCACCACTACCCTCTGTAACCAGTAGGTTAGCTCCCGAGAGGCAGCTAACTTTCAAAAGCCAGCTTTGATCCTGGGGCTACCAGTTGCTTACTTGTCTGCTAAAATGACTTTAGCAAAGAGTATTGAGGAAAGTAGCCACTACCTTCCCCCTTCTTTTTTTTTCAAGCTCGAGTTTGAATACATCAAACAGTATTAACCAAATAAGGTGAATACTTCAAATGACTTAAAATAGATGTTCATGATTGTTGCAATAAAGACACTTTTATTTTTGTTGTTAAAGCTTTTTGTAAATTATTGCCTCTCAAGAAATTGTCAGTATTTATATTAGAATCCAGTCTGTTTTATGTAATGTCTGGTAGAATACTAGCGAATACAGTGTCAGAAGATATTACACTCTTAAATACTGTTGTAAGTGAACTGTAAACTTACAAAATCCCAACTCAGTCTTCATTGTGAAAGTAAAGTTTGAATGAATTTTAAGATCATCCAGACTCCAAAGTGAATGATTAGCAGTGTATGTTTAAAGCTATTAAGCTGAAATATTTACACAAGGCCTGTAAAAACCCACCTGGAAGTCAAGTTCTCAGAAAAAAGAGAAGGAAAATCAGAGGCAAAAAAGGTGCAGTCCTTAAAATCTTCCTAGTAATGTTCTTTTTCTCCTTTCTAACTTGTGCCAATACACTTTGAGTTCTTTAAACCTGTTGGTATAGAGTGGCTTTTCCCTGAATCACTTATTGGCAGTTAGCAACATCTTGGAGGGAACACACATTGCATTTGTTTTTATATTTTTTCCAACACAATTCTTGTGCGTAAAGTTGCCACACAAAATACTTTACTTCTCCCCTGCAGGTCCCAAAGTCACTAAACTTGGTGTAACTTTCATAGTTTCTAATCTCATAATCCAGTGTTTCAAGGAAGTTAAACAATTATTTCACTGGCCATCTCTCTATGTGCTTTAATTACATTCCCTTTAGAAATGTTAGTCTTAAAAAGATTAATGCATGTATTCGTCATTTTAGACTTTTGAAGACTTTGTGTTAGAGATCTCCAAATGTCAAATACAGAAGGACCTACAATATCTGATCAGTAGTTCATCTGTTCAAGCATTGTGTTTTCCAAAATAGGAACGGATGCCCCAGAAGGCTCATAAGCAGGAAAACAGAGGGTTCAGCCTCTCCCCATAGTTGGCCCTCTCAGTGATTGGCATTTGGCGGTATATTGCCTCTGAACATAGAGGCTCCAGATAGCTGTACTAGTGATGGATCTATCATCTATGCATTTGTTGATTTTTTTTTAAAAAGCCACCTATGGTGGTGTAGTGGTTGACAAATCCCGATTCTGCCATGGAAACTTGCTGGGTGACACACACTCTTAGCCTAAAACCTGGCAAGTATTTGGATGGGAAACATCCAAGGAATATCAGGGGCGTGACATCGAGACAAGCAATAGCAAACCACCTCTAAACATCTCTTGATTTGAAAACCCTACGAATTCACCATAAGCCAGTTGTGACTTGACAACAAACACACATACAAAGTCGCCATAAGCCAGTTGTGACTTGACAGCAAACGCACATACAAACAAGCAAACATGGGATATGTTAGTGGTAATCCTGTGGTATCAAGTTATGCTTTGTGTGACCATGGAAAATAAGAAATTTTCCTCACAAACAATGAGATGTTGCTGTCCAGGGAAGAGGGGAGCGAGAATGAAAAGGAAACAAGAGTACCCCTATTCCCCGTAGCAAAGTTTGTTTACACGTGATGGCAGCCCACTGAACCATACACTGTTTTTCTGATCAGCCCTTCTTTTTTCTTGACCTGTTCGTCTTTCAGGGAAAGAAGTGTCATAGTTAAGATTTTTCACAAGCCTAGTCTTGAGGGTCCAAAATAATTAAATAGATCCTAGCTCCAAGTTATTGGTGTCTGTGCAATATAATAATGCACACATCTTATTTCCAATGCAATTCTTTTTCCTGTTTTCAATGTTACAGAAATATGACTCTTCAAATATTTGAAGAGTCATATCATTATTCTTGGATTGCTTAGCACCGAAACCTTAGGGGTTTCCACGCTAGTCATTTGTGGTCCAACTACCATCAATCTTACGAGTAGTTATAGTGGTGGTTCCATGCAATGTTGGTAACCATCTGCTGTTCTTGCCTTCTTATGCTCTTGATTTTTTTTGTAAGACAAGCTGGTACAATTTTTTTCCCCTGTTGTGTAACAGAAGTACAGTTCTTATGAATTGATTCTTGTTCTACTGTTCTATTGTTCTTTCCTCTATATACTGCAATTTATTGTTCTGCTGTTACTTCTAACCAGTTCAGCTGATAACTACCTCAGTTGCTTTAACAAAATAATTGGCACTACAATGCCTTCAATAATTCTCTTAACTTCCCTGAGGGAAAAAAATAAATTTGAGAGGGAAAGCTTGGAATGTTCCAATAAACCTAAGTGTTAGTGTGGTGTAGCTTTAGAGAAGGGTTATTCTAATTGAGAACTAGTTGTAGGTTGATAGATGTGCAATTAAATAGCTGTGTGGGAAAAGGGACTAGTGATAAGCTGCTCTGAAGTAAAAGCACTAGTTTGCTCATGTGTTGTTGTTTTTAAACTATGGAGGTGTATATATACTGACTGAGGCAAATAGGGGATGGAGTCATGATCAACTCTTGTGTGGTCAATGAAATCTCTGAGATGAATTGCCTTTACACAGATCAGAAAAAAGGAAATGGATAACAAAGGAGTAGTTCCTTTATTACAGCATTTCTTATATAACATGTTGCGGATTACTATTTCTATTCCCTGTGTCTTCTTTTACAATATAGGAGTGATTGAAGACTTGGGTCTGAAGACAGTTTTGGTATTTATTTTCCATGGGTTGCCAGCTTCCTGTTGTAACAGGAATTTTAAACACATTTCAGCTAACAATGAGTTTGGATGCATATTTGAGCATCCAGTTTCATAGAATGCCATGGAACATGCATCTTAGAAGCTGAATGGACAGAAAACTTATTTCATTGGTTGTCAGATACTATATGACCCTCCAACCAATCCCTTAAAAATAGTGATACAGGCATAAAGAGTGTGAAGAATCTAGGAAAATGAAATATATTTCCTTGAAAGGTAGAATAGAGTTAGCAATTGGCATGAAAATTCAGAAAGAGAGAAGTAGTGGAGTCTTGATAGTGAAAAAGTCATTAAAACAGCTGATGTTTAAAATAGATGGACTAGGGAAAGAAAATGTATCAAAGATTTTTGAAAGGAAGAGGTGGAATATGGGGAAGAGGTTTTGGGAATCAGAAACTCACACCTAGGAAGGAGAATTTGATGAGAGAGTTCAGGGGGAAAGATGGAAGAATGGCATATTTGGATTTTGAAATTAACCATCTCTATCAGAGACCCTGGATGACCCAGGTTAGCCTGATCTCATCAGATCTTGAAAGCTAAGCAGGGTTGGCACTGGTAGATATTTCGATAGGAATAAGAGTTTGCTTTCAGATATGTAGGCTTTTTCTGCAAAAAAAAAAGGCATCATTTTATTGGAGCCAAAAAGGCAAAACTGTAAAGCTGTGTGTGTATTTTTCAGGTTCATTATCTTTCTAAGGCTCTGGGAAGGCAGTTTTTTTACCAGAACCACCAAATTTGCTATGTAACGGCAGGTGACTTTCCTTACAAGATTGTTGTGGGTTTTCTGGGCTGTATGTCTGTGGTCTGGTAGATCTTGTTCCTAATCTTTCGCCTGCATCTGTGACTGGCATCTTCAGAGGTGTATCACAGAGAGAAGTCTGTTACACACTGTATCCAGTGACAGACTTCTCACTGTGATACACCTCTGAAGATGCCAGCCACAGATGCATGCGAAATGTTAGGAACAAGATCTACCAGACCACAGCCACACAGCCCAGAAAGCCCACAGCAACGTTGAATCCGGCCTTGAAAGCCTTCGACAATGCATTCCTTACAAGAGTTTCCAAGTTTGGTGAAGATTGGGTCAGGGTTTCCAATTTTATGTGGCCCCAAAAGGGGGTGACCTCTGAAAATTTGGGGACCCATAATGTTTGATCTCCTGACCCAATCTTCATCAACTCTGGGGCTCTCAAAAGGAAAGGCACCAATAACCACATGGCAAATTTGATGCCTCTACCTTAAAAAAAATTGCCCTCAAAGCCTCACAAAGTTTTCCTATTAACTAACACAGGATTTGTTACCTTTAACTTTCAATGGGAACACCTCCCTGTTATTCTTTGTCAAATCTTTCCAAGGCCCTGGGTGGGAAATGTTTTTCAGGGTAGAGGCACTCAATTTTCAGTGGAGCTGCTAGTGCCTTTTCTTATGAGAACCCATGTTTGGTGCAGAGTGGATAAGTGGATCCAATTTTATGGGTCCCGAATTGGAGGAAAACTGGATATCTATAAAATTGGCCCCACTGATCCAAACTTAATGAAACTTGGGGAGGTACCTTCAGCTATGCTGAAAATTTGATGCCTCTAACTCAAAATAGCTCCCCTCCCCAGAGCCCTGTAAAGACTCCCCATAGAGTGCAATGTTGCTGAAAAATGTTCTTACCGTTGCACCAGAAAAGTGAAAATATTTGTCTGAGGTTGTTTCTCTGGGTCCTGTGGAGGATGGTTGGAGGCATACGCTTTGGGAGCACATAACATTGGACCAGCAACCCAATCTTCACCAAACTTCACCTGCAGCTGCACTACAAATTGATTACCTTGCTTTGAAAAACCGCCCCCACCCTGGATTCCTGGAAAGATAATGGACCTGCATTTTTTAAAAAACTCCCAAATATTTGCATATATTTGAAAAAAGCTGGGGAAAACCAAATCGGTAGGGGAATTCAACTTTTGGGGGGAATTTTCTGCAAAATTTCAGGTTCATTAAACCAACATTTTACAAATACCAAAAAAAATTGTATGCAACCCTGGATGGGCAACCACCAAGGAATTCCAGGGTCGCTATGCAGAGGAAGGCCATGGCAAATGGCCTTTCTAAGTATCTTTCCTTGAACACCTTGCATGGTTACCATAGGTCAAATGTGACTTGACAGCATTTTATACACATTTCAGAGACCCTAGCCCTGGACATCTGTTTAATGGGGAACTCAACCCTTCTCTGCTAACTGAAGATGCAATGATGCACCTGGGATTTGCAAGAGAGCAGAAAACGAGAATGAATGTCTGTCTGGGAAGCAAGAGGGGAAGGGTTAACATTCCCCGGAACCAGCCCCAAGGCGCCAGTCCAAATCAGAACCCCTCCTGCCACTTCCTATAAATAAAGTGAAACAATGAGAAATAGCAATACTCTGTCATCTTAAAAAGCAGTATCCTGAAGCTTTACATGTGATGGTTTGCAAATGCTGACTATGGCTGCTACCTATGTAAGCTTGAATACAAAAGAACAGATAAATTGGCACAATTTACTAATTCCTCGAAGTACTTTGAGGGCCATACTTGGTGCTTTGGGGCAGGGTCCTGTAGAAAATTTGCCAGCCCCAAACCTGCTTTTCATCAGAAATGTGAGTTTATCAGATGCCTTCAGATTATTCTCTTGGTGTTGAGTGAATTATGTTCATTTCCATCATTTGTAGCTAAATGGTAATGTTCATTTCTCTCCTGTCAATAGAATTTTTTTACAGAGGTATCAAATGCACCAATGACAGATTTAAGGTTTATTCTTATTTTTTAATGGAGTATTCTCCTCTGCCCCCATTCACTAGGCAAACAGCTTTGTTGGTCAGAACAAACTCGCAGCTTTGCTTAGAATAGAACTGTTACTTTTTTGGTACATTCTTATCCCTTTCAGATTATTAGAGTGATATACATGGTTCTTCCCATTTTATCCTCATGATAACCCTGTCACATTGGTTAGGTTGAAAAAGAATGATCAGTCCAAGGACACACCAAATTTTATGACAAACTGAAGTTTTAACCTGGGTTTCCTCAGTCCCAGTCTGGGAAAAACCAACTCTGACCTCTATATAAGTCTTCATGGGCAAGTTATAGCTGATGGGTTTATAGCCCATGAAAACCTGTAAAGACTAAACTGATTAGTCTTTAAGGTGTCTCAGGACTCCTTTTTATTTTAGTTCATCAAATGTGTAACTGAGTGGAAAGCCCTTCGTCACTGACGTTTCACTTAATCAGAAATTTGGTAGAGGCAAATTTGGGTAGCATTTGTGGATGGAATCATCCAATCTTTTTTTCTTACAGTGAAACAGAGAATGACTGGCCCAAGTGTGCTGTATGGTTGGTGCAAGGATTTTCATTTGGTCCCTTCCAGCCACAGTCTACCAGTCTTGCCAGTACAACATTCTAGACCTATTCACATGTTGATATGGTTAAAGGATTGGGAACAGGCTATAAGATTGCAAAGCTCCTTCCTCAAGCCTTTCTTGTGTCACACATGAATTTTCTTCCCCTTCCCCTTCTGTATTTATCAGTAGCTTTTTCTGCATACTATTACCGGTAGCTGTGAGTAACAATAACGAGTGTTTGAAGAAAGTTTAAAGTTTTAAAGTCCCTATCAGTACCAAGTTTGGTTAACAGTATACAGGAGTAGGCATAATGATCATAACACCAGAGAGGGAAAGGTGGTAAAATCATATGCCAGTTTTGGGGAGCTGAAAGAGTGTAGTTCTGTATCCACTCTATCTACTGCTTTACTAACTGCTGAAGGGGAGGAATTCTAGCCCTTGGCAAGAGATAGGCTTTGCTTATGGAAGCCCCAGGTTCAATTCCTGGTTCAACTCTGCTTCACTAGCAGGTCTAGCAAATACACTGTTCCTGATACTTGGGAGGATTGCTGTCAATTGCAATAGGTAGTTTGAGGTTTGATGCAGCAATAATCTGATCCCATCTACACTTGATGAAAGGACACGTAGCATTATGGTTGAGCTACACATAAATAATTATCTTCACCAAATTTCAGCAACTTTGAGATAATGGCTTGCAATGGATCACTTACTAATTGAAGCATCCACTATAGAAAACTACTTAATGAAAGAAGCCATACATTGAAATTGAAATTTTGCTTTTGCTTTTGTTTTCTGTGTTAATTTCCAGATTAGAGTGGGCAACATAGTAGATGGAATTCTTTCCAGCATTCAGGAATGTATACATGATTATTTCTGTGACAGAAGTACTGCTTTCACTGTTGACCCATCATCTGGTCACGTGGTTAGTTTTTCTGTTCTCCAGAATTCTTATGACTACAGTAAGGAATCAGAACAATTTTCCATGTTAGTTTTTGTTATGAAGGTTAGATTTTTACATATACAAATTTATACACAATTTAATGAATACTGAAGGTTGGAGTACTCTGTAATTGTTGAAAAAACAATCCTTGTTTCATGTCCAATGCCTGTTCACCCAAACAGTGTTTCTGGAGGTCTGGAAATGTGCTGCAGACTTGCATGGTCCCTTGCCCCTTAAACGTGCAGGTTTCATTAGGTCCTTCCTGGTTTCCCCTTACCATAATGTGCTGTAATGTCCATGTTGACAAACTGCGGTTAATGTCTTGTATCAACATCTCAGTTTGCAGGCATGCTTTGAAATGGATTTGCTGTACCGTGCATGGTTGGGAGGCATGCACTAGCCATAACTCACCTGTGTTTGCACCACATTGTTAAAATGGCAAGAGAGCTGAAAAAGAGAAAGAGGGAGGAGGAAGGATTGGGTTAATGAATGTCTGAACAGAATTTTATGAGAATTTGTTTTAGACAAAGAGCAGTTCCTTGTTTATTGGTTCTTGTAGACACATGCTTAATAGCTACATAATATTTGCATGGTTGCCCTCTCTCTCATTGGAACAGTTGTCTCATCTGTCATGAATTTTCAAAGATGAGTAGAAAATGCCCAAACCAAACAACTTGTGACATGCACAACCATACCAATATTCTCCTTTTACATTTTGATCTTGGTACCTGCTACTATTAAACGCTCTGTTCATTGGTGTCAGAGGTACTTACGGTACTCCTTGGAATCTTTGACCAGCAGGTTTGAAAGTGCAACAGGATCCTTTGCTTATGTGCTCAACTGTTAAGAGACTCCAAAATATGACAACTTCCAGATGTCTGAACTGACTGATCCTTTTGTTTAGATTATGCTCCAAAACTGATGCCTAGATTAGTGCTGGCTGGATGAAGCTATGGGAGATTTGTCTGGTTTTCACAATCTCATGTTTATATTTCATATGGATGTCTCTTTCAAAGCTGACCTTGCTGTGACCTTCTAAAACCATGCCCACTAGGATGCCAGCTTCAACTTACCCATAACAGGGCCAAGCATCTTGAGGTAGATTGCTAACTTGTAGTCCTAGGTTAATTTTTTTCCATAGGCATAAGTTGCAGTTCTCAAATCTTGCCCATCCAGTCAGGATTGTACTGCTGCATCAACTGTTTCTGTTTGGCAGGTTGTTGGTAGAGCAGAAAAATGGGAATCCTTCTCTGTGGTTCATGCTTATGAAGTTCTCAAAGTCTTTACTTAAAAACTTATTGGAGGATCAAAATAAAATGGTTTGAATGACCCCATCACAGATTTCCACTGGTGGAAGGATTTCTGTCCATAGAGAATAACTTCCTTCCAGTTTGCCCCCCCCCCACTGCATCTCTGGGGAATGTTTTCTCCCCCCCCCTCCCATAGTATAATCAGAGAAGTCTGTAGTTAGAAAGTGGAAAGCAGCAACCTCCCTCTTCCATTAGGAAAATCCTTCAACAGATCCAAATTGATCTCTGATGACATTGACAGGGGATCACATTATGATGTATAAAAATTTCAAGTTTAGAATACAAATATTTTGGAGATTTGTATAATTGAGGATTGGGCAATATTTTTGTGTTCTGTTTCATATTTTCATGCTTTTGCTATTTCAGTTGATATTCTCTTGTGCATAAAGCAATGCTTCTCTGAAGCAAATGTTAATATTGTACCTTTTGGATATACCACACTAGGTTGGCTTGGCTTGAACCTTGAGAAAATAACTTAAGAGAACTCTTTCCTTAGCCTGAGGTTGTGTGCCATGGTAATTGGAGTATTAGACTAGGTCAGAGGAGATACAAGTTCAAATTCCCATTTTCTCCAGAGGCTCATCTAGCCAATGCTACCTTACAAGGTTGTAGGGGGGAACATAGAAGAGGGGCTAGTCGCATGCCCTGCCTTAAGCTCCTTGAAAATGGTCACCAGCTTCACATCCTTGCTCTACTACGGAAATTTGCTATTTAGTAGCTATTAATGGACCTATCTTCCATGAGTTTGTCCAATCCCCCTATAAAACCATCACTATACTTCCTGGCAATGAATTCCACAATTTAATCATACATTGAGTGTAAAGTAGTATGTGTGATGGGGATCATACTACTTGACCCCTTCAGTCTGTGTATCACAATTTTATCCAAGGGTCTCAAAGATAGTAACATAGGGTTCCTTCTGATTTTATCCTCACAACAGCCCTGTGAGGTAGGCTAGAGCAAATGACTTGCCAGAGATCATGTAGAGAGTTTCATGACCAACAGATGTTTGAACTACCTTGGTCATAGTCCAATGCTGTAACTACTTAACAGTGCTTGCTTTCTCACCAAGATTTATCAATTCCAGCTTTAAAATGTCATTTTCCCACAGTACATTATAAAATGTTCATATGCTGCATAATTGCAGAAGCAGATATTTTTAAGTTGCATAGACTGTGGTACACACTAAATAGATGAAGTTGAAGGAGATTTTTAATATGCAAACTTTTTTCATTCACTGACAGTAAAAAAGGCTGAACCAGGATATTTGTGCTTTTTAGTCAGTAATCTAAAGTGAAGTGCAACTCACTAGGAATGAGCACTGTTAAGTCAACTTGTAGGGTTTTTTCCCCTCCCCTTAAATCATTGCTTAAGGGCTTCTGGCCTCTAGCTCAGGAATCCTGCCCAAAAATGCCAGATGTATTACACAGTCAAGTCTTGCAATGTAAACAGTGCTCTGTGCCATGAGAGCAGGGTGGTCCATCTCTCTCTCTCTCTCTCTCTCTTTTTTTTGAGAGGGGGAAAATCTCCCTTCTCTGAAAAGAGCACAGTAGTTGTAGTGTTGATTGAGCTCCAGGCTGCATAGCTAAGTTTCTGGAGCTGCAAAAAGCTGGATAAATTAATACTTTGGACTGGCAAGGAATATCAGCTGAAACTGAGATGCTGGAAAGGAAAATATGGCATTCATTGTACTGTTCAGTTTGTTCAAGATTTTGCTTTAATTAGTGTTTTATTTACTATACTAAGTAATACACGTAAAAATGACTAACAAAATTGTAATTACAGGACTGAAATAAGAGTATTCTGAGAGAAATATTATGTGGGTACTAGAAGCCGATATAAATGTGGCAACATACAGTAACAACTGTAGCAGAATGAAAATGACCATTGTTATTTTTCTTACATGCTTCCTTTTTAATTCCAATTGTAATCTTATTAAAAGGATGTTGCTCATCTTAAAAGGATTTAAAGGACATTAAATCAACATGTTATGTCGAAACAGAACTGACACTGGTGACTTTTTTGACTGTTCATTCTGACTTTTTATGAGCAGTAGGTTTAGCCATCGTGAAATGCAGAGAGACAAAGGATGAGAATCAGGACCAGTGGAGTCATCAGGTTTTCTCATTAGTTTGTGCACTGACAAACCTGATTGGGTTAGCGTACACTCTGTCAGTGCGTTCCTAAGCAAAGTTTCAGCCTTCTAAGCCCATTGAAGTCTAGGGGCCTAGAAAGGTATAGCTTTTCTCAGGATGGCACTGGACGTTTGCCGTGACAGAATTGATACATGTGCTAATAATGTCTGTTCTCTTAGTTGAAAAACTCAATGTGTGTGCTTGAAGAAAAAAAAACAACCATCACCATGAAATCATTCTCACAATTCATTTTGGAATATCCTTTGGGCAATCTAACCATATCAGACTATCATGTGAGGAACAGAACATGTATTGGTTTGCTAAAACATATTTGTATGTGATGAATTATAATTTAAATACCTGCAGGAAAGGAAACTAGCAAGTGCCAGCAGTGGTTTAGTCATCTCAGGAAGAAGGCCTAGAAAGAAATTAGATATTTAAATGAAAGCATTTGCCCACTTTTCCATTTTCCCACTTTTCAAAGATGTCATCACATTTCTATTTAATGTTACGCAAATATCTTTACTTGGCTTCTGTTCATGAGAGAAGGAAGAATACCATAGAGGGTGTATGAGTTATCTGTTTGTTTTGGTCTTGTGTAATTGCTGAATTGGACTTTATTCCAGTTTCAGTTATTTGCGGATGTAATTCTGATTACATTCATTTTGGTTTTGCACCACCTTGAGGTCATTATCTTGTGGGAAGTTCCTCCTGCCTTACACTAGTACAAAAGACCCTTTATGATGCGCTCCAGGAAAGTAAATCCGTGGGAAATGATACTGTGGTGTCAGTTAGTAAGGGTTGGTGTGGGCAATATCTTCATACGAGCTCCCAAGTAGAGATTTTTAAAAGTATCAGTGAGAGAACTGTGATCCAGTTTAAATATTAACTGCCTTTTAGAGATTTGTGGAAATAGGATGGCCTTTTTTTCCTTTCTCCATTTGAAAAAACAGGCTACAGTTTCACATGACTTGCAAAAGAAATCTCTCTCCCGTTTTGTTTCCCACACCAATAGATTTATCATTTTGCTTGCAAGCAGACTTAGAATGTTAGGGCACGAACACACTCACTTTTTTCTCGTAACTTTTTTGTTGCAGACCGAAACCAGTTGACTTGAATAAATTTTTCTGTGGCCTGAATGAAACCAGCAACGTGGAAAAATCTTGCCGTTCAGGGCTGTCTGAATGTACATTTCAGCCACACAGTAAGCTGCATTTGTAGGCAGTGGACTGCTAAATACAACCATTTTTTCGCAGCAGAGAGTTAGACAGGTGATTAGCATAATTAGCACAGAGTAGGCTATACATATGGTAATGCTAAGTGTGTAAATGCCAGCTGCGGTGTAAAATTTATGTCAGGGGTCGACAAGGCTGTGCGAAAGTATTGTGTTACAGCTGCAGGTCAAAGCTTCCATTGCTTGCCTCCTTTTCTCTTGTGGGTGAATGTGCTAAACAGAGGAGAAAGACAGGCAGAAATATAACAGATAAGGCTTTGATTGAACAGGCTAGTACTGTGCAAGAGAAGGCTGCTCTTAAAAATGCACAGAAATATACACATTCTTACACTTTTATAGAGTTTTATTCTCTCTCCTTTCTAAAATTTCCAAATATGTTACTGTTTTGGTGGTGTCATGGCTATAACTTGGTAGTTTGGGAGGGGGGATTTCACAACTGTAGATTTAAACATAGATTAAATGTTTACCTTCCTCCTCTGGCCTCCACATTCCAGCCATCACTTTCTTGCTCTCCCTCTTTAAAAAAAGTCCATGGTAGTTATTACACTTAAGGGGCCTGGAATTAAACGGTCTTGAAGGTGACAGCATTATATGTGCAATAAAATCTCAACAGTGCTACAATCTTCAAGCTGCATGACCAGTTTTTAGAATAAGTGCCAAAAAGTTCTGCTGTGGTTTTGTGTGTGGGTTGTTGTATTCATTCCCCAGGTTCCTCCCACCTCCTAAACTACTAAATTCTTTTTAAATTAAAAATGACTAATAGAGGGTTTGTTGTTGTTATTGGTTGTTTCTTTTTTTTAAAGGAGAGTAACTAGTGCAAATGTGTACAGACTTCAAATATTTGATGGGGGAAAACTCCTTTAAATTGGTGTTGCTGTTAACCGTTTCATCCATATATTTAAGATTTGCAACTATTTTCCCCTTTTGTGCCTTTTTTTGTATGTCGTTGACTATAAGGAGAGGTGGTGTTGACAGAATATAGTTCACACCACAGTGACCTTGTGATGAAACTTCCTCACAGCCACAGGGGGTCCTTATGAATCAGCCCCCTAATCCAGCTAATCCTGATCGCAACAAAATCATGAAAGTGGCTCCCAGTGATTGTGTGTTTCCCTGCACAGATGCAGAGAGAAGGCTCAGTTCTGAAAATAAATCAGTCCAGTGTGGTGTTTCTTGCAGGCTGGGGGAGCCTGTGTGTGAAGCTGAGCACTTCCATTGTGTTCTGCCCCATGCGGCCTCAAGTGGAAAGCCAATGAAAAGGGGGACTTGGTTGTATAATGGTGAGAAGAGTGTTCAGAGCTAAGAGGTGATGTCAGCTCCACAGAAGCTGAGAGAAGGGAGCTGGGGTTAATGTTATGCAACAAGCTGAATGCTCTGACACAGAGTGTGTGAGTACTTATCTTGTGATTTGTGTGTGATTTCAAAGCTGAGTTGCAGACATTTGGCCATAATTTTACTTTAGCAGACTTTAGTGCAGTGCTACATGCTCTGCCGTTACCTGTGGATGAATGGAGTGAGTTAGTTAAACAAATGAATCCAGAGTTCTTACATCATTGTACCAACACAACCCCAACGGCCAAGTGGGAAAAGAAAGTTTCCAACTCTCTGTTGTTTTCTTTGAGGGGGGAGGGGAGAACTATTTTGCTCCCAGCATTTCTGAAAAAAGAACTTCAAAATGTATTTTTCATTAAATGTCCTCTTCTCTCATCTTTGTGATTTGGCCTGAGCAGATCTATCTGTTGACAGAACCAGTACTGTCCTGAAAACTGATGGCTTGGAAGAAATATTAAGATGGAAAGAGTTGTGACAGGCCACAGGTTTGGTTCTGGGGTGCAGGGAGGGCAGAGTGCTGACCTGACCTGATTGTGTCCTGCAGTGAGAGCAGTTTTGTTTCAAAGCCATTCAGAAAGAAGCTGCTCAAGCAGCAACAGATGGTACAGCAAGCAGCTGGCAGAGAATACTTGAAAGAAACTGTACCTTGTTCCTTAATGCGCTCAGCTTCTTTTCGTTTTTATCCCTAAATGTTAAGTTACTCTCCCTTCTTTAAATGCCTTTTTGGAATGTTGTACCCAATAAATGAATCCATTTGCTATATCTTCCCTGGGATCTTTTAAAAAATATTGTTTTGAATCTTTAGTGGTGCAGTAAACATGGAAAGACTTCTGAAAGACTGCTTTTAATCTCACAAGATGAAACAGCACTCTGATGTTTGCTGAGTAGTTGGACTTAGGGAAAAGCGATTAGTATTGGGCTAGGATCTGGGAGAACCAAGTTTGAATTCACACAGGATTCAGGCATTGTGCATATCCCACTAAAGTAAATTTGTTTCAGAGCTCCATTCATTAGACTACTTAGATATACCTTGTAATGCAAAAAGATGACACTCCAAGTCTTTCCTGTGACATGGTTGTGATGAGGGCCATTGGGTTTAGATGACTAATCAAGTTGAAATCAGTAGGAATTGGTTGCTTTAAAATCACTCTATTTGGATGAATTTGATGATCTGTGGCCAAACTGAAACATTTTGTGGGATGCTGTTTTCTTTCAGCTGCAACTGAATAAGTTATTAAATTTAATTCTCTTGTGATTCAGAACAATTATTTATGTACCATATGTGTATTTTGCTGTTTTTCAAAGCGTGGTGTGCATGATGATTATTCAGTGTTTATCCTTGCATAAGCCTTACATGGTAAATTGAGACAAGTACTCAGTCTGCATTATCCAGTGAACTTAATACCTGGGTGGGAAAGTCATTTGCCGAATTTTTATAACAATCCGTGTGTGGAGGATGAGATTCTTTCTAGATCCCAGGAAGGATGCTTCTATCTGAATAAATTCTCTGCAGAACCCCATATTATCTAGTGTGAGTGTATTTGTATGCATGTATTTACATTTATTTTATTTATTAGACACTTCTACTCTTCTTTGGCCCCCAATGGTTTACAATGTTGTTATCCTCCCTTTTGTTTCAGACTGACAACCACCACCCAGTGGGGTAGGTTAGGCTGAAAGATAATTACTGGCCCAAGGTCACCTGCCCAGTTTTCATGACAGAGTGGGGATTCTAACATGGGCCCCCCATAGCCAGGGCATCTTGCTGGATCTGTAAACTGCTATTCCTGGGTGACAGGGGCCTTCTAGGAGCAGCATGGGGGGGGGGGCATTGGAGGTCTACAATTAAATTGGTGGGAAACACCCCCCCCCCCCATTTCAGAAATCTACTGCTGGATCCAACCTGATATCTAAAAATATAATGTTAATGAGCCTTCAAGAACTTTCATTGGGAAAACGTAAGAGCTAACCCCTTTAAGTGCCAAGTGGCTCTGCAGTGACTGAGGGAAGGTTGAGCTGCCTGCATACGGTAGCTTGCATTTTTTTAGATCACAAGATTTTTAGGTGCTTATAAACAAACCATACAGTCATGTAAAATCACCGTCATTTAACAGAGGCCAGTACAAAGTACCTGAAAAAGAAGTAATTCCGTCTCCTGTGAAAATAAACTGATAGTGCTCGCTAGGAAGAACTTTGTCTAGAAGGATATGAAATAATTTGTACAGATTTACTGTGAGCATAGATGTGCCTGGCTCCTCACAGCACAGAGCAGAGTTCTTTATGACTTATGTTAGTATCATATAAAATTTTGACATAATTTGTGGGGCTGTCAGAGTGAGAACAATGCAGTAAGAGAATGCTGATGTAAAGAAGGAATTAACTGTTGGATTAATTCACTTGAGAGGCATTTTGGCATGGTCAGAGATAAAAGATAAAAATCAGGGTTGTTAGAAACAGGGTTGTTTTGCATTTCATCATTTTGGTGATCAATTATGACTAAACAATTATGACGAAACAATTAAGAGTGCTTACCAGTTATAGCATTTTAAAACATTTTTAATGCACCAGTAAGGTACTGAGTATGGCTTTAGGGCTTGGTAATGAGATACAGAGCCTTTCACCTCTAGGTCACAGGTTCAAATCTGCCTCAGGTTAGGAATGACTAAAAGCTGTTGCCACCTGACAGCTGTTCAAGTGTCTGGGAAATAATATGATGGCCTTAATGCAACCTTTTGTGGGCAGGTGTCCACATCACAGTTAGCATTCTTTATGCTCATGGGGGGTGGGGAGGAGAATTTAACAGTTGGTCTTCCTTCTGAGACATTAGAGTAATGTCATGAACCAGTATCTTGTGGCTAGAGAGGTCTGTTTCACAGAAATGTGACTATTCAATGATCATGGGATAATCCTTTACTCAGATAAGCATTTCAATAGAAATAGATCTGTGTGATCTCCTAATTGTAGATAATTTTGATGCAAATGTTTCTGCATCAAAATAGTTATGCATGAACTGAATGTTCTAATGCAATTAAGTGCTGGTAGATATAGCACCATCTTTGAATATATGTTTAATGTAAAGAATTGCCCCTTCTGGCTTACCATAATTGAATGAGTTGGAATTCAGCCTCTTAGTAAGAGCATTTTTTTTCATTTCCAGATCAAATGGTAGCACCTAATTTCATTCAAGATTGCCTCGTAATATACCCTTGTGGTGACAAAGTATCAGCCGGTTATGTATCCTCTCTGTGTCCTCTTCATGTTGTTTCATGTTTGTGGTGAGGATAGGATCCTTCTGAATCACAGTAGCCTTCTTACCCCAGATTGGTTTCAGTCAGTGAAAACACAATATCACATTCACAGGTATCCATTAAGCCAGTGATTCAGTATTTGACAATAATGTGTTCCCTCTATATCACAGAAGGTAGCCAAATTTTGTATACTGATATATAATAGGCGTAGATCATTATTAAGACAGAGAGCTGCATTGTTTGATGACGATCCTCATATTACCTGAAGTCAATGTTTTTCAATGTTATTAATGAATAGATTTCATATTGGATTTTATGTTTTGGATTTTGGTGCAAATGGAATTCTATGTACTTATATATATTCTGACTTTAAATTATTGGCTGGCCTAAAGTCTGTAATAATTAGGTAATTAACTAACTAATCGGCCAGTTATGTATCCTCTGCATCTTCATGTTATGATACAGTTATGTATCTTCATGATGTTTCATGTTTGTGGTGAGGATAGGATCCTTCTGAAGCACAGTAGCCTTCTAAGCCCAGATTGATTTCAGTCAGTGAATATCACATTCACAGGTATCCATCAAGCCAGTGATTCAATATTTGACAATAATCTAACCAAGCTTAAAATTGTTTTTGCTGAGGGGTTTTGGGCAATGAATGGGTCTTCCAATTTTATTGGTTCTGGCACTTATCACTGGCTCCCATCTGGATGAAATCCCATAGTGTCCCATTTGTGCCAGTTGTTGCTATAATGAAGGCAATAATGAAGGCTATAATGAAGGCACCAGTTGTCGCTATAATGAAGGCAATGAAGACATCCATATTGGTAGTAACTGCAAATGCTCTATAAATGCTCTGCCTGGTATTTATATCCAATTCCAGCGAGAGTCTTTGCTGAATTAGACCTGGTAGAGGACTCTCCCTCCTAATAGCAGTGCTAGAATTGGATATAGGTATTGTGACAGAGTATTTGTAGTGCATTTGTAGTTGATGTCCAGAAAATTACCACTCACAGCTTTTGAGTGGTCCTGGCATTTTCCAGAACTTTATACAAGATATCCATCGTTCTCTCATCCTTCTCATGAAGGGTGGAGAACATCTTGGAGTGGGTGATTACTACCCCTTCTGTCTGGGAGGCAGGAAGATTTTTTTATCTCTTCCTCTCTGTCTCGGCACCATCTTCCCCAGTACTTTTCCTGCCTTGCTAGGGAGAGCACGATGTTTTGCTCGGCCTTTCTACTTGGCCATAAATAGTACTTGTTTAGCTTTCTTTTTCTGTCTTTCATTTCTGTTCTGCTTCTTTGATCTTATCTTCATTTGTCCTATCTCCGTGTGTGACTTAGAGCTGAGAGGAGAGCTGGGTTCTCTTTCTTGTCTTTTTTCCGCTGCCAAAATGGCATTCCGCTCGTCCTCCCCGCCAAGGAACACTTCTCCAGATCCACTGTGGAGGGAACTCGCTTGGCTACCACCAGAGCAAATCCCTCCCGCAATAATTCTTGCCAGGCCAGGTCTACCAGCCACAAGGCCAGGTCTACCGTTGCTTCCTCGCGTTCCTGGAAGATGATTGGAGGGTAGAGCATCCAAATGGAGCTCCAGAGCCAGTGGCACTTATTGGGACCCCATCAGGGTGAACCGGAAGCCAGGACAACCTCCACGCAGGCCAGAGCCACTAGGACCTCTTTGGGAACCCAACAGGGTGAACCAGAGGCCAGAGCGACCACATCTCTCCTGGGAAGTTGGCAGACTAGCTCAATTGAGGGCACCGTCTCCCCCCCCCCCCCAGGAGGCTGGCAGGCCAACCCAGGGGCAGGCAATGCTCTCTGCCCAGACAGCTGACAGAGAAGAAGAAAACAGTGCAGCCATCCAATAGGCACCTCCAGCAGCCGCCCGAGCAGACAGAGGAGGAGAACCAGGCGAATGACCTGCCATCCGATTCCAGGCAAGATCCGACTGACATAGGGGAAACAGCTAGCCACCTTTACTCGCAAGTAGAACCGCGAGCTGGCAAGATCTCTTCCCCAGGGTTTTTTCCAACTTCCTGCAAGAAACTGTGCAATTTTAAATTGAACAGTACCATAGGAACAGAGAATCTTTTCAACTTCCTTCAATAGACAGACCTGGAGGTAGATCTGGCCACTGGGACAATTAGTCCAGTTTTGAGGAGTATGTGGAGGAAGAGGAATGTGAAGGTTTAGATGAACCTGAGGACTCCCTGTTACAACCTGCAGAGCAATTCAGTAGGTTTTTTAGATTGGAGGATTTATCTCTCCTAATAACAAAGACCATCTCAGCTCTAGATTGACAAGATCCCATAGATGCTGAGGATCCTTCTAATTCCGGTAAAACCTCATCCAAATCAATTGGGATGCCCTAAAGGGAATAAAGCTTTTTTCCCCTCAACATGTGGAACTAATGCTTGAAGTTCCATTAGTAGACGCTCCTGTAGCTGGAGTCCAGTCAGCAAGACTGGTTTGTAAGAATGGAGAGAGTTCTCTCAAAGATTTCCTAGACAGATGTTCTGAAGTCACACTCAGGAGAGCACATGAATGGCTGGCAATGTCTATGAAGGCACTCATCCCTCCTTCAATAGTCGCAAAGACTGTCATCATTTGGTTACGCTGTGTTCTGGATAGGCTACCTCCAGAGGAGCAAGGTATTAGAGAAGGAATCAAGCGCATTCTGACCGGGGTTTCCTTCCTGACAGATGCCATGTTTGATGCGCTCATTATGGCATCATGCTCCATGGCCTCATCTGTAGTTACCAGAAGAAGGCTGATCAGCATTCTAAACAGCATTCCAGCAGGCTGATCAGCATTCTAAACAGGTAGTCTCTGGGTATGCCTTCCAGGGCAGTATGCTTTTCGGTCCAGAATTAGACCAGGTTCTAGTCGAGACACGTGACAAGAAAAAGACCATGCCAAAGTTTGTAAGGAGTGATAGACAACAAACCTTTATCTCAACTACCTTTCATTCCCACAGAACTCTACCACGTACAAACAAGGATGACAGGCATCCACCCTGGCAACAACACCACCACCAAGAACTCATGCGCAGATGGGGGAATTTTCGTCCCTTTGGAAAATCTGGAAAATTTCCCCAGACAGACAAGAACTTCAGACAATGACTACCATGACATTCTGGTAGGAGGTTGACTGTTCTTCTTCCGGGAACAGTGGGGGGAAGAACATGTCAACTCATGGACTAGGGAAGTTGTGCACACGGGTTACGTAATCGAATTTGCACAATTTCCAAATCCCAAGTTCATCCCATCTTTTGTGAGCAACAAACCAGAGAAGGCCTTATGGACAACCACAGCAATTCAACATTTGCTGGAGATCCAGGCGATAGAGACAGTGCCCACAGCAGAGAGGTCTTCAGGAGTCTACTCTCATTTCTTTACAGTGCCAAAGAAGAACGGGGACTACTGAGCCATACTCAACCTTCAGTACGTCAACAGGCACATCAAGCTTCAAAGCATGGGGACTCTACATTCCATCACAGAGGCTCTCCGCCCGAGGGACTTCCTCTCTTACCTGGACCTCACCAAGGCCTATCTTCATATTCCAATACACCACGCGCACAGGTGATATCTCAGGTTTGCAGCAGGAGACCAGCATTATCAGTTTCGGGCTCTACCATTTGGCCTCGCTACAGCCCCCAGAGTGTTCATCAAGGTTCTCCTGGGACTGATCATCCTTCTATGCAAGCATGGCATCCACGTCCATCCCTACCTGGACAACATTTTGGTTCAGTCCAGGAGCAGGAGGCAGGTCAGGATAGATGTCGACCATGTGATGATGGTACTCCAAAAACACGGGTTTCTCATGAACCTAGAGAAGAGCTCATTACAACTGACACAGTCAATGGAACACCTAGGAGCGATGAGCGTAACCTCCCAGAATTCGCTGTTTCTACCCGAGGCAAAGATTCTCAACATCCAAAAACTGGTCTCATTGGTGGCTATCTCCAGGAAATGTTCTCTTCTCCAACTTGCCAGGCTGATGGGCAAGACTGCACACTCAACACTCAACGTTTGTGACCCTACTAACAAGGCAATTATGAGGAAGGTCGACAAAACACTAAGGATCCCCGTGATGGTCAAGACCAGTCTCAGATGGTGGCTGACACGCAAGAACCTCAGTCTAGGGAAAGTCTACCTCCATTGACAAGGAATACAAATCTACACAAATGCCAACCTTCAAGGCTGGGGAGCCACACTAGGGACTCAGTTTGTACAGTTTGTACAAGAGATTTGCAAAACTGGTAGCCTCTTTATAAATGTCAGTTCACCAAATATTGGCAATCAAACGTCCATGCCAGCAATCAGCGCTACACTCAAAGCTTGCATCATCGAGGCTCCCAAAGCTTCTGACCTGCCAATCCCACCTGGCATAACAGTGCACTCCATTCAGGGAGCAGTCACCAATGCAGCTTTCAGAAAAAAGGCCACCGTTGTTGAAGTTTGTAAAGCCGCTATATGGTGATCAGTTTCATCATTCGTACGACAATACAAATTGAAATCTTGGGCAGCAGCTTAGACAGCCTTCAGTAGGAAGGTATTGGAGCATGCCCTGGAGAATTAACGATGACCCACCCGGCTTTGGGGACACTGCTGTGGGAGGTTCCACTCCAAGATGTCCTCCTCCTTCCATGAGAACGGTCCATTGGATACTCACAGTGAAGGGCCCTTCTCATGGATGGCAAGGAGGACATCTTGTCCCTCCCCAGTCTTGTTAGTTTTCCAGACCGTCCTGATTTAGAGGACACTGCTGTGGGAGGTTACACTCCAAGATGTCCTCCTCCTTCCATGAGAACGGTCCATTGGATACTCACAGTGAAGGGCCCTTCTCATGGATGGCAAGGAGGACATCTTGTCCCTCCCCAGTTCCCGAAAGGTTTCTTCTAGACTGGTCTCTTGATTTAGGAGGATACTGCTGGGGAGTTAAGACCTAAGATGTTCTTTTCCTCCTTCCATGAGAACGGTCCATTGGATACTCACAGTGAAGGGCCCTTCTCATGGATGGCAAGGAGGACATCTTGTCCCTCCCCAGTCTTGTTAGTTTTCCAGACCGTCCTGATTTAGAGGTTTACCAATACAGTAGTTATCTGCACTAGTTAAGTTTACTCATGTTTTCAACATTTTTCATGTTTGCATGTTACTGTATTACTGTTATCTCGTTACTTCCTCTCAATATTTACTGCTTTGGCCAAATGCATACTGGGGAAGATGGCGCTGAGAGACAGAGAGGAAGAGACAAAAAAGTCTTCCTGCCTCCCAGACAGAAGGGGTAGGAATCACCCACTCCAAGATGTCCTCATTGCCATCCATGAGAAGGACCCTTCATGGTGAGTATCCAATGGACTGTTCTCTCAACCCTTTTCTCCAACTCAGTTCTCAGTTTAAAGATGCACATACGAAAAAAATCGTTACATCTTCCCCCCTTTGCCCTTAAGCAGAACATCTCTTTTCCCAAAGAGAGGTGTTCAGCTTCTTCTGTTTGCCAAATCTTTGAAAATCCAGGTAAGCCTGAAATCATTTTTCCAGTTTAATTTAAATTCTTATGCTTCATGGTTGTCCTCTACTGGGGGTGTTACGATCCTCTTCTGAGATGCTCCACTGCTGGGCTGAGGTCATCCTTCCTTTGGTCTTCTTGGGTAGATTGTTATAGTGATAGGCCAATCCAAGATGGCAGTGAGTCTCTGCAAACAGGCGATCATGGGCCTCTAAATTTTTCTGATGAAAGGTCAGGCGAGTGTGTAATTTTTCTTTGGCTTGGATGTAATTTCTAGATTCAATGCTAACTTGTCCTAGTTTTAGATGAGCCTGGGCAGGATGAAGCGGAGTTTCTTCCAACCTAATCTTTTTCTACTATTTGTTTTTCATGCAACGGCTCAGTACCCCATACAGGAGTAGTGTCACTTTCAGCTGAAGGCAGTGTAGTTTCTGAAGCCAAGCGCTCTTCTTTCTCTTTCAAGTACATCACTGTTTGCTTGGTAGTAGGTTTCATTTTTTCAGTCTTCTCAGTAATTCCGTCAGGGTGTCCCCCCTCCTTGCTGCCTCTAACTGGCTTTCTGCTTTATCACCAGCTGTTGCCAAGTTTTCTGTTGCCACTCTTTAAGTTTTTACCACTTCCTCTACTACTGTCTCTTTCTCTACTATGTTATCTGTCTGTTTTTCAGCATCCTGGTCTACAAGTTGTGCTGTTTCCTCTTTGATCTTTTTCTCCAGAGCTGTCGTTTTAACAGATTTTTTCCTCCCAACAGCATCTTCTGTAACCACTGGCTTTTTTTTTACAGAAGTATCTTCCACAGCCTTTCCTGCTGATTCTGAGCCCTTCCGGACACACACGAAGCCGACTCCTTCAGGTTTGACTTCGCAGGTCGGGCGGAGCTCTTACCTTGACTCGAGTCCTCCCGTTCCTCCGCACAGCAGCCGACTCGTGTCTCCGGAGCTGAGCTCAGAGGGCGGGACCACCTCCCTGTGCGCTGCGCTCCGATTGGTCATTGCTGTGTCCCCCCTGCTTCTGGCGCATGATGCCCAAAGCTTTTCAAGGCCTGGCCACGAAGTCTCCTTCTGCGACATGTGGGCGAAATACTTAGTTGTGATTGGCTACATGGCAGAGTCGAGTGACGGAGATTCCGCACTCCGTCGGCTTCGGCTCAGTGCAACCCGAGTCCGCCAGTCGACTCAACTCCCCAGTAGAGTCGAGAAATTCAATGGCTAGAGGGGAGGTGAGTCGAAGCTCAGACACGAGTCCGACGCTATCGGCCTCAGAAGCGGGAGGACTCCGGGTCGCACTCTAGCCTGATCCTCCCAGGCTCTGAAAGCACGACAATGCGGAAGCACCCTCTATTTGTTGTATTCCAGCTGCCTGTATCTGATTTTCTGGATTAACCTGCTCTTGGTTTTTCTTCTGATACTGCTCCTTCATCTCTTCTACCTCACTTAGTAGAGAATTCAGCACCTCTCAATTTGCCCTATAAGGTGACATTCTAATGGGTAGTCTCCAGTGTGAGGTTTAGCGAAATGTGGGGGTTTTTTTAAGTAAAAAGACCAATATTTGCCCTCTTGCTTCTTCGCCTATCATTCCTGGCATACCAAAGCTTTTGTTTGGCCTGAACACTTGCCATAATTTCATGTACTGTGCCATATTTCCTAGAATAATAGGGCTTTATCATTTTAGGGAATCTTAATCTCAGAAAAACCTTTAAAAGAGCTTCTGCTACAAATTTAACTTCCTCAGAGGATAGAGCTTCTGCCTATAGATATTTAGTTGCATAATCTATTAAGGTGAGAATGTAACATCACCCCTTTCTGGTAGGCTTAGGTAGTGGTCCCACAATATCAATTTCCACTGTCTGAAAGGCCTCCCCAATAATGGGTAAGGTGTTAAGAGGTGCTTTGACTTTATGTCCTTGTTTTCTCACCTTTGGCAAGTCTCACAGCTTTGGCAGAATTTTTTTTTACATCCTTTGAAATGCCGGGCCGATAAAACTCTTTCTTTAATTTTTTCTTTGTTTCACCAACTTCTAAATGACTTGCACATACTATGTCATGTGTCATCTATTATACTTTTTAGGAATCACCAGCTGTTTTATAGCGTTCCAGTTTGACTTGGTCCCTTCAGGTTTCCACATCCTGTATATTAGCCCATTTTCCTACACAGTGATAGTAACCAGAGTTAGCTTCTTTCTGCTTGGCTTTCCCCCCTTATATCCTTTAACTCAGGGTCTCTCTCAACTTCTTGTCCAAACTCTTCAGAGTTTTTATTTAACCCTGCTTCACTTCTCTGTGAGGTATAAGCAAGACTAACATAACTGTCTAAGTCTTTCTCTCTGTCTTTTCCCTGTAATGTATCAATTTTCCCTGTTGCTAAGATACAGTGGGGCCTGCTTTCTAAGCTTGTTGAAGTAACTTGCATCAAATCTTCTGAGTCTAGTCTGTATCCTTGTCTCAGCCCCCATTACATCTCTACACCATGTTACTGGTACTTTCTCCTGGAGGCGAGGCTCGGGCATCCTGATTGGGTGATTCCCAACTCATTCTCAGGGAGGCAGGACCAACTTTGTTGTCACTTCCTGTAGAGGGGTTGGGCACCCATTTCGGATCCAGTATTGTTCCTGCCTAGCTAAGGGAGAGCAGGGCTTGGACAGAGCTCCAAGCTTCTTTGGATAGAGATTCCTAAAACTTTTCACTTCACTTCACTCTGTGTCTTCTTTTGTCTTCTACAAATTCTCCAGGTAAGTGTTAGTTCAGTTCGCCTCTGCCTCTCCTGCGTGTTCCTTACTTATTTCCTACCAAACCAGAGGCCCTCCAGAAGTGGCTCTTGAATGGCCCTCTACTGCATCTTTTTTTTTTCACCTCCCCGCCTCGACTTCCTTTGGGGAAATCGGCGCGCAGAGAAAGCACTAGGAGCTGCCACCCGGCCCGGGCAGCTTCCAAAGCCTCTAGCGCGGTGTAACGACGACCGCTAGCCGCTGGCGGCTCCAAAAGCGTAAACCAGTCAAGGAAACCGCGCCCAAGAAAAAAGGCGAACGGCCTCTGCCAAGCTTTCTAAAACCCCAGGAGGGAGGAGCGCCCGCCGATGGCGAACGGAGCACCAGCTGCCCCAATACTCCAGGACGTGGCTGGAGGGAGCTCCTCTGCGAATCTGCCCCTCAGCATTCCCCTGCAACTACCCAGACGGGAGGGATTGCAGAGACTGCTACGGTTCCTCTGCCGAGAGAGGGGGCGGGGAAGACACGGGCCACGCCGAGGAAGGCTGCAGTCCTCTCCAGCCAGAGCAACTCCCGGGCGGGCGGGGAGGAAATAGAGGCACCGCGAAAGCATCCAGGCAAGATCGCTGGGCAAACGCAGGGGGGAGGCGCCTTCCTAACTGGACTTCCCAGACTCATGGGCCAATACTTCCCCGGCACAACTAAATTGCATTTATTTAATACTAAAAGAATGAGGGAGGAGATTTCTCTGTATGATAGACAGAAACAGAAAAGCCACAGCAGGGGGCTTAAGCAACAGATCCAGACGGAGGGATAGACGCAGGAGAAGGTACAGCTCCAGTTCTCCTCTCAGGGTCCCTGAAATCCCCCCCCCCCATCCACCTCCTCGCCTCTTATAGAATCTTTTGGGGCCTATTTCTCAGATCGAGGAACACAACGAGGAGGAGATGGTGGTAGAACCTGTACAGAGACATTTTCAGAAAATGAGGAAACTCCCCATTGAACCTGCTTTGAACAATGCAAACGCTTTCTTTAAGCAAGAGTGAACTGCCCCTCATGTTACTCAAAACTATATCAGCAAGTTAGAATTGCATGATGAGGTAAGTAGACGCTTTGAAGACCCATCGCCCTCAGACTCCAAAAGCTCTAAAAAAGGCTGTCCCCAAAGGGAAGAAAGAAATTTTTCCTCGAACGGAGGAACTCCCCGAAGTTTCCCTCTACCTGAGTACTTTGAGAGGAGAATTAGGAGAGAATGGCTCAATTCTAGATGCTAGCAAAGCTGCCTCTTCGCTACTTAAGAAGCTCTCACGCGCTTCCAGACCATATCCACTCCATGATCCAAACCTCTAGTCGCATCGCCTCTGTCGCGTATTGTTCAGTCAGGAGGACTGGTCACCAAAGATGGAGAGGGCACCTCTAAAAGATCCCTCGGACCGGGAAAGGGGAGGCTCATTCTTAAAAGCAAATGCACGTAACCGCCTCAGCCCCTCTCAGTCATGAACACTGGCATCTTTCCTCGCCACCATGGCCAGAGCTGCCATAGTCTTGGGGCCAGGAAGGATCTTATCCATCATCCCCCCAGAAACACATAGGATTTCCGAGAGAGGGAATTGAGAGAATGCTGTCGGGCTCGGCTCCCATTCTGGGCTGACTTTACCACCTTTGACGCACTCCATCCTTAACTCCCGCGATTATGGGCCTGGGAGTCCTGGTTAGGGCGGAGACAGGCATGGCTTATGCGCTCTTCGGCAGGCCGACTTCCATTCTAAGGCAAGTGGTCGCAGCTTACTTAACTACCATGGGTCAGCGCTTTCGTTTGGAAAGGAGTTAGATGCAGTTCCGGGTGGAGTCAAAGCGAAACAAGAAAACCATGCTCTGCAGGTATGTTAGGATCAGACCAAACTCTCATCCTTCAGGCCCTACACCACATTCTGAGGTCAGCAGCGCATTCATTAACATCAGTGCTCCCAGGGACGGCAGACGCTGGTCCAACACTACTCTCCTTCCGCATGACGCCTAACAACAACAACAGCAACTCCAATAATAATTTCTTCCTTTCGTGACTTCCAACTTCCCAGACAGGGCAGGGGGGGGGTAAATCCTTCCAGCCCGGACCGATTCTCTGCAGCAGGTCCTGACCATCACGACATCCCGGCCTCGGCGGGCTTCTGCAGAGGTTCCACCAGCTTGGACAGGCTGCCACGTCGGACCAATGGATTCTCGAGAGGTGGTAACCACCGCTGCTACCTCATAGAGTTCTACAGAATCCCAAACCACGATTCCAAGCTCTCTCCCCACACCGCGCCTAACCCAGTAAAGAAACTGGAGAACTCAGGGAGGCTGGCATTCATCATCTTCTCCAGATCAAGGCAATCGGGTAACCAGTGCCGCGACTCGGATGCGCTCCTGCGGAGTCTACTCCCACTTCTTTACTGTACCCAAAAGAACGGAGAGTGGCGCCAGCCATCCTGGAATTTAAGGCAGGTGCACGGAACAGAGCTTGATCCGCTACCGCAAGACAATGGCGTTCAAAATGGAAACCTCTAACGATCCATCGTAGTGGAAAATCTTCGTCCTGGGGACCATTCTCACGCCGCTAGACCTCACACCGGTGGGCATATCTGCACATACGCTCCATAAATCCACGGCATCGGCGCATGCTTCCCTGAGATTTGCAGTAGGAAAAAGAACACTATCAGTACCGGCGCCTATCCATTTGGCCTCGCCACTGCAGAGTTTTTCACAAAGGTGCTCCTAGCACTCCATCAACGCCCCTCCGAGAACAGGGCACTCTTCCACGCACACCCCCTTACTCTCGACTCGACATTTTGGTCAGGTCGCCTCCAAGGAAAAAGCTGGAGAAGCATGTAATGGGTCGGGCATTTGAAAACTTCTGCTCTATCATGGTTTCTTAATCAATTTGCCAAAAAAGCTCACTGGGCGACTCCACCACGCAAGCATGGAGCACCTTTTAGGGAGCCATATCAATAGTACACTCAGCCGCAACGCACTCTTCCCTTTCATTCCTCACTGGCGAAGGCCCTCAAAATTCAGAGACTCCTCGGACTTCCTTCATAACAGCCAGGAAGCACTTCCTCTTCTGCAGTTAGGCCAAGTTGATGTGGCCTCCTCATTTCCATAATAGACATGCTCCGAGTGGGGACGATTCCCATGCGCTAATCCTCCAGGGAGGTTTCTCTGAGACCCTACCAATGGCTCCTATAATGCAAAATAGACAAGACAGTAATCATCCCGACATCGGGCGTCAAACAGAGCCTTCTTTACCTGGTGGCTCGCGACTCTCAAGAAATACATGTCCACAGGGCAAGGGTCTTACCTTCTACTCGCACGTAAAGAGGCTAAGCAGATTTTCTCACAGACGCCAGCTCTTCGGGCTGGGGAGCCTCCCTCCAGGGCCAAACCGCCTAAGCTGCGTGTTCATCTGGACTCCCCGGCCCCAGACCCAGCTCCCCATCAACCTTTCTGGAGATGATGGCCATTCGTCTAGCACTCCAACAATTCCCAAGAACACATCCACAACCGCCACGCATTCGGTGGAGAACGGGACAACATTGCAGCCACAGCGCACATCTCAACCATCAGGGGTTCCAGGATCCCTCCAGCTACACCACAGGAGGCCGCCAACATCCTGTCCTAGCAGAACTTACACCTGCAATCTCTGTCAGTCAGCAGAACACATCAAAGCGGAACTCTCAACATAGAGGCCGACTGGTTGAGCAGACAAACCATCCTGGAAGCGGAATGGAAACTTCATCCATCCATCTTCCTCCAGATCGGCCACCAGTTCGACTGCCCAGATAGACCTCTTCAAGATCAGAGAAGAACCATCAACTACCAACCTTCTTCTTCACCAGATATCATCATCCCAGAGCCGGGCGGCCACCGATGCACTGGACATCCCCTGGCCAGCGGTCCTACTTATATTTTTTCCAATTCCCGTTCCGTCATACCGGAAACTCCTGAGGAAAGGCCAATATGGAAGGAGGAAGCAGATGTGATCCTGGTTGCAACCCATGGTGGCCGGTAGAAGACCGTGGTTTTCATCCATCTCTTCAGCTGTCCTGGCCGCCTCTCCTTCTTCGACTCCTCCTACTCCCCCCGGCAGACATGCTGGTCCTTGCAGGGGACCCATCCTACACCACAACCCCCCAGTGGTTCTGCTCTAACCGCTATGGCACTCTTGAACGCTGGTACGCTTAGGAGAAGAAGGGTTACTCTCAAAAGGTGATAAATACCATCATGGCCTCCCCCGGACGCCCATCTACCACCTCCAAGCGATTCTCCACGACTTACTCTTCTCGTGGAGATCCTTCGGCCAGGTGGGCCAACCACCACCACGCTGCTGACCCCCCGCCACACCCTAAGGTTTCCCAGGTCCTGGCCTTTCTGCAAGAGGGGTCAGGACAGAGGCCTCAGGAGCCGAACAACACTGAAGAGACAAATGGCAGCACTCCATCCACTGTCTGGAACTGACTCCAGGGCGTCCGCAAGGCTCAAGACACTCCAGACATACTCTTTGTGGTTCCTTAAAGGAGTCCGTCACAATCTTTGAAGCCTCCCTCAGTCATCCACCGCTTCCGTCATGGAAATCTCGAACACTTCGGCAATAAACGCTTCTTACTAAATCCTAGCTTTTGAACCAGCACAATCGGCACCACTAAGATGGATCCGATGAAACTATTATTCTTAGTGGCAATCACTTCCGCCAGAAGAGTCTCTGCAGAACTACGCCGCTTCCTCTCAGTGAATCCCTTCAACAACCTCTGCGCTTTTTTCACAAAAAATAACAAGGTAGTCATGAGACATTCGACTCCCACCTTCCTACCACAAAGCGTAGGGTCGCCCTTCTTCACCTAAAACAAGACATCGTAAGCGCTGTCCGCTAATTCTTCCCTTTCTTCCTAAACATCCCCAAAGAAATATCTCTTCGGCATACCCTAGATGCTTCAGGAGAGAACTCTCAAGGCGTACATTACTCCTCGTAGGTAATTTAGGACATTAGGAAAACCTCGAAGTTCCCTGTTCATTAATGTGTGTCTGCCCCCCCTCAACCTGGGAGCACAAATGTCAAGGGCAGCCATCAGTTCCAAACATCAGGTCATGCATTTCAGAGGCATACAGGTCAGCCAACATTCCCATTCCACCGGGAATCACTGCACACTTCCACCAGAAGCCGCTGCCACCAACGCAGCTCTCTCTAGATCGTCAAATCACCGCATAGAGGACACATATGCAAAGCAGCCACATGGTCCTCCAGTACATCATCATTTTATTAGACACTACAGACTTCCAATCCATGGCCGTAATAACGACACTGCAGTATCTGTCACTGAAGTCTTAGAACACATTTTCGGGTGATTAACCCGCAATCTTCCTCGTATAGGGGATCACGACTGCCTCGGAGGTCCCAATCAGGATGCCCTCGAGCCTCTTCTTCAGGAGAATCGGGTCCATTGGTAGACTTTACCCTGAAGGGGCCTCTCCTGGACGGCGCTACTTGCAGGGCATCCTGGCCCTCCCCTGAGATATTATCACCTAATCTCCAAATGACACTTCACTCTAGTCTAGTCAAGCTATAGTCTTAGGGGGACCTGGTTTAGTTAGGCTACTTCTCCCTAAACGCATCTCCCAGTTATATTGTTAGCACGTTGCCAGTTATTACTGTTCTTTGTCTCCAGATTCTGTTGTTACTTCCTAATGTTTTGTTCCACATACTTTCTGTCTGGAGCTACTCTCTTATACTACTATGCTAGTCAAAATACTGGATCCGAAATGGGTGCCCAACCCCTCTACAGGAAGTGACAACAAAGTTGGTCCTGCCTCCCTGAGAATGAGTTGGGAATCACCCAATCAGGATGCCCTCGTCGCCGTCCAGGAGAAGGCCCCTTCAGGGTAAGTCTACCAATGGACCGTTTTGTTCTTTAATAACTGCCACAGTAAAGAATTATTTACCCCTCCATTTGTTTGGCAACTGATATTCTCTCCCCCTCCCCTCCCCCCTCTCTTTCTCTTCCTGTGGCGGCTGCTGCCACAGAAAAGAGAGAGGCTTCTTTTAAAGTAAAGCCGGGTTTGAAATAATGTTTTAAAAAGCCTTCATGGTCATCAGGGAGGGCAAAAGTAGAATGGAGGAGGTAGGGTAGAAGCAAAATGAGCCACTGGTTGTACTATTCCTTGGAAAAGCCCTCTCTGTTATTATATCAAGATATTGATATCTCAATATGAGCATTTAGAGAAGCAGGAAGGAGTGGGCAACATGAAAAGGGGGCAAGGGGAAAGGCATAGACAGCAGTGCAAGGGAATGGGAAGGGTGAATCTAAGTAGGCTGACCAATGACAGAGAGAACATGTCTGGGGCAAAGGTGTGCTCCCTAGTAAATCTGCCCACTCTGACAGTGAAGCAAATTAAAAGTCATGCCTGAAGTGGTCATGCAGAGAATTGAAAGCGAAAGCCGGGTTGGAGGAAATACGTCTGTACAAGAAATGGTGCTGCAACAAACATTCATCCCCCATTGCGCACCAGACATGTTGTGCTCGATCAGCTATTGTCTCCACAAGTTTCATCTTAAATGTAGATGCTTACTTGTAACAGGCAAAGGGATTGTCCATGCTGATGCCTTGAACCGTGATATCCTCATGTCCTCTGAAACTGATTAACTTCTTCCTTTGGAGGAGCTATTGTTGGACTAGTTTCTTAGCCACTATATTGTTTAAATTGCTACTGCATTATCCAAGGACCATATTCTTGCCTCAACTAGGTGTGGAGAGAACAGCTACTAGGAAGCTTAAGGAGCAATTTGTTATCAAAGCACATGAATCATCAGTGCATAAGGTTTGTTTCCTTTGGGGCAAGTCATACAGTATTGAGACATTGTATTAGACATCCCACGATAGTGCTGATGAAAGCACTTGTTTGCAGCTATGTATGGTAGCCATAATAGAAAGTGATTATGAAGATAATCAGGACATACAGGATAGTTTAAGGTGGGTGTCCATGTTGATCTTCAATAGAAAAGAAAGATTTGAATCTAGTAGTACCTTAAAGATCAACAAGACTTTCCAAAGTGCAGGTTTTCAAGTCAAGACTCTGTTCATCAGGACATACAAGGATTGTCAAGCTTCAAGGCTGGACCCAATGCACCCAGTAGCAGGAGTCAACAAAAATTCCATGGTCAAGACTTCCTGTTGACTGCTGACCAGGGTCAGAATTTATTGATTGTAACTGACTTCTATTCCCAAAAGTTTAGAAGTTTGGATCCAAAAGAGTTCACATTTTGCTTTTTGCCACATTTGTATCCTACTCTCTCTCCAAAGACCTTAGTGTAGCATACATGGCCCTACATCATACTATCCCCACATCAGTCCTATGAGGCAGGTTGGACTGAGAGACTGAGTGGTTCAAGGTTACCCAAAGAATTTAATGGCTGAGTGGGGATTTGACCAGTACTCTCACCACAAAATCCCACCAGCTCTCTGACTGGCTAACCAATAAGAATAGGTTGATATGGCAAGTTTTTGTTCAAGCTTTAAGCTGTTTTTATCATTGTTGTTCACCGCCTGAGCCCCTAGGGGGAGGGCGGTTTAGAAATCAAATAAATAAATAAATAAAATAGTGACACTTCATATTGTGCATTCTACAACCTTGTCAGATTTCAGACCTCAAAAGGATGCCAGGCTGTCAAGTGTTGTCAAGTTGCAGCCCACTTATAGCAACCCCTTATGAAGTTTTCAAGATAGGAAACTAACAAATGTGGTTTGCCAATGCCATCTTCTGCACAGCAACCCTGATATTACTTGGTGGTCTCCCATTAAAAAATACTAGATTCGGTGCAGCTTAGTTTCCGAGCTCTGCCACTGTAGCATGCAAAAGCCAGATCCTCAATGTGACCATGCCTACATACAACTAGCTTGCCAAACGTGCATATCAGTTTCCAGCCATCTCCTCTGGTTATATGAATTAGCCTTCGTTTTTTTTATTCATATGTATCCATAAGAATGTTTGTCTCTGATATTTTTAGATATTTGGATGGAGCTGTGGTAGATATTTGGATGGAGCTGTGCTAAGTGAGGGTCTAAGCTGAGGTTTACATTGGATATGGTGTTCTGAGCTGTATTGATATACTTATGGAAGTACATCTTTATGGAATCTCCAGGACTAGCTGTTTATTTTTAGGAATTTTTTTCTGTTTTGCCAAACTTCTAATCAAGCCTTCTATGACTTTTAAAAACAGTTAGTTGCATCACAGGTGTGTTGATTGATAGTGTTTCAGTTGGCTGCTCTTGTGTGCGTTCATTTTGATCTCTCTAGTAGAATTGAAAAAGAGGATATACGATGACATTGTAAGTAAAAGCAATGCAGGGAATTATGTAAAGTATAGGACGACAGCAGATGGTTCCAGAGTTATCAGATTCTTTGTGAATGGTTGAACACATTCTTATTACAAAGTTTCAAACAGTTGTTAATACTTGGTAATTGATCTTTATTTTTGTTTCATTCCTGTCTATTTTTTTGTTCCTATTACAAACGTACTGGTTTGTGAAAGAAAAGAATCCAGCTTTTGGTGTTAATACTGATTAGTTGCATTTGCCCTGTTAAGTGAGATTAATATAGCTTGACAGAACCTTGAGTAAGAAACAATAATTTCTGTTGATACTAAACAGTTGCTCACTTCAAGTATGAAGAATGCTGTCCGTTCTTTTTCATAAGATTTAGACTTTGGCTGAAATTAGTGTTAAATTCCAACAGTTTCCAGCAATTTTAGAAATAAAGTAATGTGTAGATCTGAGAATATGATGGTAGCCCATGTATTCTGCATGTGGATATAGGACAATGTTTTAAAATGTACATTCCAACTACAGTTCAGATTATAAAATGTCAGTGGTGCTTATGTAAGCAAAATTAAAAGTTTTGTTAAAATAGCATAAAAATATCTGGTGATAACATGATCTAATTTGAAAAAACACTATTTTCCCTCTGAGCATCAAGGACATCTTGTTTGATTCCCACCATCCTACTGAAGAGGCAGAAAATACTTCCTTTCCTCTTCCTGTTTGGTGGGAACATCCCCTTGGAACATCCTCACTTCTTTTCCTGCCTCAAGGGGAGAAGTAGCTAGTTAGCTTGTCTACACTAGTTTTACCTCTATTTCGTTCCTTTTCTCAGTTTTCCAGCTTCTTTCTAGCCTCTGACAGCCAACATTCTCTCTCTGTCTCCCACTCTATCTTGCCCTCTATTTTTCTGCTCCTTCTGGGTTGTTTTCTCTTGTTGGGGAAAAAGGGCTGCTGGAGCTTTAAATCTTCATGCGCCTGGGTAGCCTTATCTTTCCGATTGCTATGGTACAGAGAAAACAATTTGGATTTCCTTTCTGAGGAAGACAGAGAGGTTTCCACTGCCTTCGAGGTGGCCTCTGACCCAACAGGCTCTCCTTCTCAGGCAGCCTTAGTCACGTTTATGAGGGTGCCATTTTGGGAACATATAGTACAAACATAAGCCATTTCAGTTAGAGGCTATTTATGTGTGCTAATAGGCTGGAAAAAAACTGATCAAGTTTTTTCCCGCTAGTGGATTAGCAGTTTTGTATTTCCAAGTGAGGGGTTTCCTTCCTTGACTTGTAGTATGAGCAGGAGTTTTTGTAAACAGAATGATTCCTGTTATTCAAATTTCTAGTGAGCAGGAATACTTTTTGCTCTCTTCAAGCATATGGAGAAAACTTGTTTGCCAAAAATGCATTAACTGTGTTAAACAAGACAATTTGGAAGAATTTATTTTCAGTACTTTCACAGAAGTACCATTTCCAAGATTCTGCAGATAAAGGTGTGATTCATAAAATGGCTTTAAAATCAAATTGCATATATTATAAGCATCATAGTAGGAACGTTCAATTCCAACTGCCATCTTGTAGTCTGGCAGGAATTGATACGTCCTTGTGGGAGCTATAGATGTGGTTTCCGCCATGGTGAATGCTCAAAAAAGGACAACTATGATTACACAAATGGCAAGGGCCTCTAGCTCACCCCCTCCCCATGAACACACTGGCTCATACAATGTCTGCATATGATTTCTATCTATCCACAAGATTGGTAGTGACTTCCCAAGCTTCAATATGTGATTGTATGGGGAGGACTGTTCAACATATGAAATAAGCCACAGACATCCAAGTATACTGTTTTGACACGTGACATTAAAAGGCACAGCTGAGCTTCATAAGCTGTTCGTACTATATGCAAATGTTAAATAAGGAATAGAAATGAACCAGGAATGAAGCATGCGTTTTAGCCCAATCTGATTTTATCTTGGTTAAACATAAGCAGTTTAAATGGTCACTTATAGAAAAAATGCTCTCTGCCTGTGTGCTTGATATGTTGATGTGCACTGAGCCATGGAAGAGAAAGGCTGAAGTTTTCCTCAACTCATTCTTTGTAATGGAATAAATCAGCAGTATTTCCAGTTAAAAAATGGTGTATGTGATTATGTAGCATGTGATATTTAATCTCAGAATGTAAAGGATATTTGCTAATTATGTCCTACTTTGAAATTGTGGGCTTGGATCCACTATGCACTTTCATAGATGCGTAGGGGATGCCATTAGTTATACTGGACTGCAGGATCTTCTGGAAGATTTCCTGACCTATGATGTGGATTTTCCAGAGGCACAAGGGGCTACAGATAGAAGAATGGGTGGGGAGCCCTAGTGTAAGTCTTGGACACAGTGCATAGTTTTTGGGATCCAAGCCATTGTGACATGGGCAGCCCCATTTTAAGATTTTAGTACTGGCAGCACACCAACACTAACATGTCATCAGTGCTGCTAGTCAGGATCTTATGGCCATTCTGCAGAGGGGAATTTAGTGATACAAACAAACCCTTGATTCTGCTCACATCCATGCTGGAGTAGTGATTATACTTGCCTCTAGCACAGTGAAAGCGAACCTTTTCGAGACCGAGTGCCCAAATTGCAACCCAAAACCCATTTATTTATCACAAAGTGCCAACACAGCAATTTAACCTGAATACTGAGGTTTTAGTTTAGAAAAAATGGTTGGCTCCAAGGTGTGCGTTACTTGGGAGTAAGCTTGGTGGTAGTCGGTGGCTTTTCTTTGAAACAACCGTCCAACTCTTCGAATGGATGAATCACAACCCGAGGAGGGTTTACTCAGACGTGGGCCCCATTGCCAGCACCCGAGCTTCCTCCCAGGTAAAGGATCGTGCTTTAGTTCGCATGAAAATCAGCGGGGTTTAACAGCACTTAACAGGGTTACCTACACTGCTTCCCCAAAACTAGGTCTTAGGTTTAATGCTAATAATCGAGCCCAGCGGCCCAGGCCAGCCTAGATGTGTGTGGGGGAGGGGGCACTTTGTTTGCATGTGCCCACAGAGAGGGCTCTGAGTGCCACCTCTGGCACCCGTGCCATAGGTTTGCCACCACTATCATATCTTTGATATACATCAATATCTCTGTGAGATATGCCAGTGTAGACCTTTTAATTTTGGGGTTAGAATGTGATGTTAAATAATTTATAATGTAACTCTATTCCTTATTCGTTTTTCAGTTGCTTTTCCTTCTAGTGGATGTATTCCCTTACTCCAGACTGCATGAGAGTTTCATTTCCTTCTATTTAGCGTTTTGGGGGCAAATGGCCTTACCATGCTTTTTTGCTGTTTTAGGACCTAGTTTGCATAGGAATCCTTATTCATATGTAATAGTTTGCTGGAGTTCTTCTAATTGATTACTTCTATGCAGCAAACGTTGTTTCTCAGAAACTGCATGTTGTTATGTGACCCTAACAGTATTTTTGTGTGTTAACTAGCAACAGCAAGGCACACCACTGCTCATTTACTTTCCCCCTCCTTCTTCTTTTTTATGGAAGATAAACATTTCCCCTTCTGCCATTGCCAAATTATTTAGAAGAGTGTAAATTGAAGCCATTTATCTTGAAATGTGCCATTGCAGCAGACTGTTTATACAAGTGTAAGAAATTGTAACATAGAAATATTTGGTCTGGTCTGTGAGGAAAAGGTTTCTTTCTTTAATAAACTTTGTATGTGTGGAAATATTGGTATGATACTGAAAGGGTGTGTGACTAAAAGGAATCAATTTAAGATGCATTTCCTGTGTTTATGGACTTAGAACAATGATTTTTTTCAAATAAAGGGAATTCATGTTGTTTCTGGTCTGTTAATGAAGGTTGCCTCAGCTCTAAGCTGGCTACAAAACATTATGTGCATATGGGAAAGTTTATTGGTGGCCTGTGAGCTCTTAGAATGTGAATCCAGAGTAAGTTATTGTTGGCTGATCCCAAGTTGTAAATATTTGTCTGTCAGTTGGTGGACGAGTGAGTCGGGAGTTAAGTTACACGCGCCAGAAGATTGGAGAAGAGGCTATGTTTAATCCCCAACTCATGATTCAGACACCACAAGAAGATGGTGCTAATGTATTAACAACAGAAGCACTCAGACAGCACCTTGATTCTGCATTTCAAGCCAGCAGGGTACATGTATATATGTACAACAGGTAAGGTGGGATGGGAGTAGTGGGAAGTACTTTTTTTTTTAATTTCCTGATCTTAAGAACAACCTGGAATATCTCAGGAAGTGCTAACAATCAGAGACAAATGGATGTTGTACTTTCACTTTTTATTGTTGGTCTACTGAAATGCCAGAAATGGAACTTGTACATGTGAGGGGCTGAAGCTTTGAATGAACATACATCTTGGACAGCTCTTATTTCTGATGCTATAGCAGAGTTGCAGTAAATGGAAATGTAGTATATTGCTGCTTTTTCATACCCAAAGTAGTCTATCTGGAAAAGCAACTTTTGACAGAGGTGAGGAAGTTGATCCAGTATCTCAACTCCACTCTTGAGGTGACTGTCCAGTATTGCATATCTTCCTGTTCAGCGTTTCTTGGAGCAAATATACTTTATATGTATTTTGTCTCTAAACTGGCAAGTGGGAGTGAACATGGGTAACCTGTTTAAGGAACAGATTTGGCTCAAAAACTTCCAGTTGCCAGCTCTAATTAAAAAGATCAAAAGACATAAAATATCAGAGAAAATAAAGCATATCTTGCTATACAATGTTGTTACCATTTACTAGTAGACAAGGAAGACAGAATTTCTATCTTTGAGCTTTTTAAAAAAAATTGTGGCTCAATTTATGAGACTTTCAATACACATAAATATTGGCTTGTGGCAGTTTTAGGTCAGGATAATATAATGGGCTTGAGCCAGCTCCTATAGCATTTATTGTGTGTAATCCAGTAATCTCAAAGAATCTCTGGTACATTCAACATAAATACATAAAGTCTTCCTGAGAACATGAATAGAATCAAAGCAGCAAGAAGCCTCTTGCATTTATCCACTGGAAAAATCATGGCTCCTGGAATGATTGCGCATGAATTTCCAAAACTCACTGATGGTCGTATCTGGGAATTGTGAGGGGCTGAAATTAAATTAGTTCTGTCATTTCTAAAATATATGTGGGGATGGTCGGGAAACAAGGAAATCAGTGTGTTAATTGAAAATTAGAGTCTAATGAAGACATTTTATATAGCTACAATGCCAGTTAGCATTTCAAATTGCAGTATGCCACAAGTGGGAAATGAACAAAAAACAGACCAAAAAATAGCATTCCGGATGAGTCAAGCAGTAGGTTACAAGAAAATCACTAGGCCCAGGCCTATGCAAAAATAGTGCTCATTCCCGGTCTTCAGTGCAGCCCCACATTGGGACTGCACCTGTGCACAGACCTGCAGTTCGGCAGAGCTTTCTTCAAGCCCCTAACAACAGGTGGGAGCGCCCTCCTCCTCAGATTGTGATGTGATGGCTCCTTCCCACACAGACTGTCACGTGGTCTGTAACCTGTGTAATTTTTCTGCCTTGCAGTGGCTATGGAGATGTTGTTCATCCCAATGTATTAGTAGCCATGTGGTCATTGTAACAAAGCCACTCTTTTTGGTTACTGCATTATAGAACCCATATTCTGTAGAATTTCAGAACTCCCTTCCTCTGTGCTCTATAATTCCCCAAAAACAGATTCAGTTACATGGGTGAACTGCAAATTAAATATCTATGGTTTGGTATATATGTTTATGAGCACTGATTTTTACTTGCTCTTCTTTCTTTAGGCAGTGGAAATTGGAACACTTATGTCATAAATCAGGGGAACTTATCACAGAAGCTGGTTATATGGACACGGTAAAAACCACATGTTTGATTTATGACCCTTCTTCCATCCTCACCCTGTTTTCTGTTAACACTCTGTTGTGAACTTTTGGTTTGTTAATTAGAATGCTTTTTCTAACTTTGACAGATCATAGAACATCTTTATCCTTGTTTAATTATTACACCTTTGGACTGCTTCTGGGATGGTGCAAAGTTACAGGCAGGGACTGCGTATCTTCCGTAAGTACACAGTTTTTGTTGTTATTTATAGTGTATGTTATTCAAAACCATTTGTTAACACTTCACAAACTCTGATGCTGCCTCAATAAAATATTAGAAGTCACAAACAGCATACACACAAGTGTTTATATATCTGAAGGCTTTTTGCTTCCTTTTTATTTTTTTCCACAAAACTACAAGCCTGCAGAGATATTTGTAGGTTTCTGTCCTCAGGGATGGATATTTGTTTTTCTTTTAGCTAACATTTGACCCCCAAATACCACTGTTGCTTACCAGACTCATGTAACAAGAGTAGTATAATTTTCAGCTACTATATTCATATCAATAGCTACCAAAATTTGGTGCTGGTCAGATGCTGCTTTTTCCATTTGGTTGAATGGAGATGATTTGACCGTTTCACATGGTAGAACCCTTAGAAACAATTGAACTGTATATAAATTTAATTTGTAATCTTGAATGTATTTTTGATCCCTTTAAAATCAAAGGATGTTTAATGCTGAAATGTAATCAGGATATTGAGGGCTGTGTTCTACAACGGTCTTCTATACACAAATAATAATATGGGAAAGCAAGCAAACACATATCTTTCTGGGAAATAAATTAACATTCTTTAATGTGTGTCCTGAGTTTTGCTGTTGTGTTTGCTCTCTGATGGTTTATGTATTACTCATCCTATCGTAGATTTTTACACATCTGTGTACATGGATAGAAAGTAACCTTTCACATGGATAGAAAGTAACCTGTGTGTCTCACTCTATGTGTGTGTATGCATAAAATCTTATGTTGGGTAGCTGCTCTGAGCTTAACTTCATTGGTAACAGTGGGATAAAAATGGAATAAAGAATAACTGAATAAATGATGATGATGATGATGATAGAAAATTGAAAATAAGAGACACAGAACAACTATTGCCCTCTAGGTCAAGGCAGGCATATTTTCTGAGAATGCTAGAAATTGTTTGAATGCCCATTCTCTACTTCAGATATTTTGCAGTGGAGCAAATCTGTGTTAGAACTTGATCACCACTTTTTATAATGATAGCTGTATTCACCCTTATGTGCTTGTCAATACTTTTAGAAAATAAGCATTCCTGTCTTTGTTCTTTTAATCCAAAAGTGCTGATTAAAAGTGAAAGCACTGACTTTTTGACAGTTCTCTTTAGATGAAAGCATGTGAATTGTCGTGCTGAATTTTAAAACCTCTCTGGAAGAGACTAATCCTTTGTTTATCAGATTGTTCAGAGACATAAGGTATCTCTTTTGGGAAATTGTTATGTGCAACATAATGTGTCGATCAAAGAGTTAATTTTTAATCAGTTTAGACATTTTTGGTTAATTATGCAAGACTTAGCTTTTGTGTGTATTGTCTTTGCCCTGGTTTGCATGTCTCTGTAAAAGCAATTTGCAATTGCCATCTCTTAACCCTCAGCATAGTGTTTTTTAGTTGGAGGAATAAGGGGGTTTGTGTTTTCTGGTTGGGAGAGTTTGAATAATGACTCAAGCCTGGTTAAGCAGATACAGTAGTTTGAACCACAAAATAAAGCAGCCAAAAGCCTTTATGGTCTATCATCATCACAAAATCAAAAGTGGGGGTGTGTATAGAAGAAATGGCCAAGATACACATGATAGTGGCAGCAGCAAGAGCCAAGGGCAAGAAATTTGTGGCAGCCCAGTATTGTTTGGTAACGCTAAAATATCAGCATTATATTGCAGTCATAGACTTGCTTTCACATATCATATTGTATTCCTGGAATTTCTCCCTTCTTGGTTTTATGAGCCTGAAGCACCAGTACAGTTGCTGGATTGATTCTATTTTTTGAAATAGAATACATTTAATTAACATACCAATATCTCCTTTTAGAAAAAATCTTAGGCCCAATTCAGATACTACGTTCTTCATATTCCTGACTATGCTGAAGAGACCTAGCCTGATGCTTTCAAGAATAAGTAAATTAATGACTGAAAATATTTCTTAAGATACAATTTCTGGACAATCTTCAAAATAAAACTTTACAGCGAAATCTTAAACATGTTTGCTTAAAAGTACATTTGGCTGGGTTCAGTGAGAATTGCCTGTAAGTATGTTTAGAATTATAGCCTTCAAATTATTGATTTGGTCGGATTGTATTTAGAATGTTTTGGATTATGGATATGTACAGGAGAGGGGAGGAGCAGAGTTTTCACCTCTTTGTGTGTTATTGTGAAGATGGTTAATGCTTTTTCATCATTCTGTTCATAATTTTTTTGCAGAGGAAAACCCCAGTTGCAGTGGACCAACTTTGACCCCATGGAATTCTTAGAAGAGTTAAGGAAAATAAACTCCCAAGTCGATAGCTGGGAAGAAATGCTGAATAAGGCTGAAGTTGGTCATGGCTACATGGATCGACCTTGCCTTAATCCTGAAGACCCTGACTGTCCTAGCACAGCCCCTAACAAAAATTCAACCAAAGTAAGTTGTGAATGAATACAAATAAATTTTGTAGAAAATATTACATTTTATATATTAGCCAGTTATCCTTTGTTCCAGCAGGTACACATTGTTCAGTTTCTGAGTAATAAAAAGATCTATAGTTATGGCATGGATGGACAATATGTTGCTCTCAGCTTTTAGAAAATTACAGTACTCAGCTTTTTGCAAGTTTCTATCCTTATGATTGCAGAAATACTTGATAAAGCTTGGCAAAGATTTGAAAGCACTGGGAACATGGAAGATAATAAAGATAGGTCAAGTAAGATAAAACTAGCCCATGCATAATGTACACAGGTCCTGGAATAAGAATGGTAGATGTATGGAACAAGTTGACAAATTGCATTTGAGAGCTGCCCCATATTTTAAAAAAATATGTAGATTTTAAGAGTATTGTCATCTCTTTACAGCTCTGTAAAACAGACCATAAGTGGTTCCTTTCAACCATGGTGGAATTTCTGCTATATTCACTGAGCTGTGAATTGCTGACAACCTTCTGTTTGTGTTCATTTGCTTTTCACTGAAGACTTAAACAATGTGCGTATTTGTATCAGTGGTGTAATGCCAACGGGGCAGTGTGTGTGTGTGTGCGATGCTCCATGCGCCTGTGCGGGGGCGTTTCGTCGGGGGCATGGCAGGGTCCCCGGGCGCAGTTTCCCCTTGCTCTGCCCCTGATTTGGATCATCAAATGTAGCATGATGTGAAATAGGAAAAGATTTGGGGGAGTTATCTGCCCTGGTGTTTTGTTCATACTAACATATTTATTCCAAAATGAGAAAGATACTAACAGTTCTGCTGTATACCTCTCTCAGTGCATTGGGAGATCTGTTCCACTTCTCTGAGTCAGTTGGCCAATTCAAGTCAATTCTAATGGAAAAGCTTCAATAAAAGTTTTGCCTGAACTAAAGAACGATGGGATAAAACATTATACTTATACAATGACTACTACTCCTAGCACTATTCTGAATGTGCATAATAGAATAGGAATTATAAACAGCATGAAAACTATATTTTCATTAGAAGTTCATTAGAAGTTCATTAGAAGAGAGCAGCAGTGGCATTGGAGGTTAAGAGCTTATGTATCTAATCTGGAGGAACCGGGTTTGATTCCCAGCTCTGCTGCCTGAGCTGTGGAGGCTTATCTGAGGAATTCAGATTAGCCTGTACACTCCAACACATGCCAGCTGGGTGACCTTGGGCTAGTCACAGCTTCTCGGAGCTCTCTCAGCCCCACCCACCTCACAGGGTGTTTGTTGTGAGGGGGGAAGGGCAAGGAGATTGTAAACCCCTTTGAATCTCATGCAGGAGAGAAAGGGGGGATATACATCCAAACGCCTCCTCCTCCTCTTCATCTTCTTCAAGTTTCCTCATTTTTTTATAGTAGCAACACAGGCAGCCCCATCCACTGTGGATGGAGCAGACTATGGCATCGCCCTGCCATTCCCAAAGAGAATTCCCAGCAGTATGGGGAGGCTTGCAAAGTGCAACAGCCTCCTCACCACCAAGAACCTGCAAAGTATTTACACCAGCCAGAAGGCTGGTTTAATTCCAGATTGTGGCCCACTGGCACAATGCCAGCAAAGGCTGGGAGGAAACCAACTAACCTCAGTTCCTTCCTCAGCCCTGGCCTACCCTCACAACTCCAGCGGCAGAGGCGCAGGGATGCTGCCACAGTGTCTTACACCATGTCCTGCCGCTGCAGGAAGGCAGCAGTTTCACCTCTCTGCTGGGGTAAGTGCCTGGAGAGGATGAATCCGCTGGTACAGGCCCTCCGACTTACCCACTAGCAGATTTGGGGGGCCCTTTGGATGGGGCTCTTTGTCCAATAAACTGATTTCACATATCTGTGATCTTTATTAGCCATTCAAGTGCCAACCTGAGTATATATGGTATCATAAACTATCTTGATTGTTATGCCATTCTAATAAATTAACTTCAACATTTGCATTCTTTTAAAAGGAACAGTTTTAAGAGAACTAGTTACATAGTTTCTCACGCAGTCTGAATTATATTTCAGCCAACTTATTTCTTAATGCACTTTTAAATTCTTGAACTCCTAAAACCATTTCAGTGTACCGTTTGATATTATGAACAATAAAAAGGTTGGGGAGGGGGGAGTCAGAACGATTTTTAGAAAATTGTTAGTTGTCTGACTGGACATCTATAGCATGAACATTTTTTATATAGTTGGAAATATTAACAGCATATTTGCAAAAGAAGAGAATAGAATGGCTACATTAACTGATGTACAGATAGAATTGTACTATACCATATTTCAACTTATTGTATTCCACAAGATATTAAAAGATCTGTCACATGTTTTTGACTGCAGTAAAAATGAAGTTGGCTAGTCTATAGGAGCATACTTTTAGGGTAAAGATTTTGCCTCTGAAGCCTCAGTAGATAATAATAGTTCCCATCACTTACTTCACTCATGGTTAGGCTGGGTTTTTTTTTCTTTCACTTCTTGAATCTTTTATGGAGAAATCCATAGTTACGTCCAGCTGCCAGATTTGGTACTGGAAAGCATAGTTTAATTGAGGGTGTTTTCTTGGAGTTTCCCTGTGTTCTTCTGAATTTGCTGAAGGGCCAGGTAAATGTATATATTTATAGGAACTGTCAAACTGGGTTCCCAAATTAATGTTAGTGCATGTTTAACTTGATTATCTTGTGGCTTCGTATAGTTCTGTGATATCATAATATCTTCTTTTATATTTTAGCCTCTTGACGTGGCCCTTGTTCTAAGTGGAGGATGTTATGGCTTGTCCAAAAAATACATGCATTGGCAGGAAGAACTGATTGTTGGTGGCACAGTTAAAAATGTTACTGGGAAACTTGTCAGGTAAGTGTTCCAAGAATCATAGGTGCATCTTATTTCTTCTTTATAATATAGCTGCTGTGAACACCGTGCCTCCTGAGGAGGGGAGATTTTGTTGCACATGGTAGATTCTAACACAAGAAAGTATATTCCTTTGGTACTTCATTGCTTTCTTGAATGAGGATTCTTGCTTCCCAGCATTTGAAAGTATTAGTTTAATTTGAAAGTATTAGTGTCGATATTTGTAAAATAAATAAATAAATAAAAGTTATTGTGAAATGGTGATGCCAGTAGACATGGTTAGCTGATAGACTGCACGTTTTTAGCAAAAATAATGGGGGGGGGGGGGCGCAGCTAACAAGTATTTCATCCCTGTATCTTATCTTGTACATGTTCCCCAAAATGCAAAATACAATTGCCATCTGACTCTCTCAAAGAATATTTTATGATGCACATTAATCCCTCAGTCTCTTACACATTTGAGCACATGGATGCTCTGGGAAGCTTTAAGAGCTCAGTGATACCATACCATCTTCAGAATCTTGTTATAAGTGATGTGGGAATACTTCTGTAGCCCTGGATTGTATCTGAAGAATATAGTGCCCCCCCCCCCCCAAACAAACAGAAGATGGTAATCCCTGCAGTTGTGCAATTAGGAAATAGCAGCATCTGTACCAGGTTTTTTAAAGAGGAATTATATCTTTTAAATTTCAACTTCAGTATGTGGCAGTGACTTATGTAGAATTGAAGATATGAACATAAGAATCTGCCTTCTATTGACTCAGACTGTAAAATCCATCTAGCTGTGTATTTTCTAACCCAACTGGCAGCAATTCTGGTAAATAAGTTCCCTTTAAGCATTCAGTTGAGAAGCTGTGCAGTGAGCATGATTTCCTGAAGAATGTTTATTTTATACTTCTTTCTTCTTTTCACTCTTTCTCCTTGCAGTGCCCAGGCTTTACAAACCATGTTTCAGTTAATGACTCCTAAGCAAATGTACGAGCATTTCAAGGGCTATGACTACGTTTCACACATCAACTGGAATGAGGACAAAGCAGCTGCAATTTTAGAAGCCTGGCAGAGGATGTATGTTGAGGTAAAACAGAAGCATGTCTGGAGAACCATTTTTTAAAAATGTTTACTGTGAATGCTAGTACATGTTGCAAGGACTGTAGCATTCTTTCCTTAATACCTTTTTAGCTTAAACCAATAGTTAGATTGTGAGTCTCCCCAATTTAAAAGAATATATTTGTTTTAAAACTTTTGGTTCAGAATTTTGAATTATTTTTTCAATTTACATAGATTTGCCATTCCTGATGCAATTGGCCTTTTAAAAATATGCTTGTTTAATGCACAGATTTTACAAATGTGGTATAGTTCTGATGTTGATCTGGCGGTGAACTACTGTTGTTAAAAGAGCTAGGCTGTTCTTTTAAAAAACACTTGGTCAGTGCGATTATTCAGCAAAGGTGTCTGGAAAACATTAGCTAGCCATAGAATCTGTTCACAGCTGCAGTCCCATTGGTGAGGTCATGTGACACTATCTGGCCTTTGTTTCTCAGGCACTGACCTCTGCCATCTCTCTAAAATGTCCAGCCAATGAAGAAAGAGAAGATTGCTCTTAAGAATTTGTTGTTTTAGATTAGAGGCACAACTGATATAACAACAAATCAATTGTAGATGAGTGGATAGAGAGAGGGGAGAGGGGCAGCGGGCAAGAGTGAGCTATGAGCCTTCTTCAGTTTCACTATTTTAATGTTGCTGTTTTTTCCTCCCCTCTGAGGCACACGTTCTTATTTGATCTGAAGCAGCCTGCTGTGCCTCTGCACCAAGTACAACAATTATGTAACAAAGGGTCAGTGACACACTCTATAGAGGAGAAGAATTTTTGTGGATGTGTAATGTGAAAGTGTGTATATGTATATTATCTACTACAGGAATGCCTTGTTTTGTTCTCCCATTATGAGATTACTCTTTTAATCTTCTTCACGCAGGTTGTTCATCAAAGTGTTGCACGAAACTCTACTCAGAAGGTGCTTTCCTTTACTACAACTACTCTGGAGGATATCCTAAAGTCATTTTCTGATGTCAGCGTTATCAGAGTTGCTAGTGGCTACCTGTTAATGGTAACATTAATGATTTGTTTTTCATAATGTGCTTGTGAGTTGTTTTATACTAACCTGGATGGCCCAGGGTAGCTTTGCAAGGTCTTAGGAACCAATCCAGGTCGGTCCTTGTTAGTATTTGAATGGGAGACCTGTAAGGAAGCCCAGGGTGGCAATGCAGAAGCAGGTGATGGCATGGCTGAATTGTCTCTTGGTTTGAAAACCCTCTGGAGTCTCCATAGATTGACTTCAGCTTCTCTGCACTTTCCATCACCATCTATTAATGGTAAAATTAATAATTGGTTGTTTATAAAGGGCTTGTGAACTGTTTTGTAGCAGCCTATCATACGAACCATTCATGTAGTAATTTTAACAGATGTTATAGGTGACAAGTGACAAGTTATAGGTGACAAGTTTATTCACTCTGTGTATCCAAGGAGGGGCTGTGGTTCACATAAGCTGCATAGTCAGGGCTCCAGGCTTAATCTCTGTTATCTTCAGTGTGGGGCTGTCTGGTGGCAGAGTGGAAGAATTGCTTTGTGGGACTCAGTAGAGCTGAATTTCATACCCAGAGATAAGACTGGGTGAAGTGTCAGTGGAGCCACAGCTAAAGTTCAGTGGCAAGCCTGGATCCTCTTAAAGTGCTTTATTATAGGGGAGCATTTGGCTAGAAAAGAAAAAGAAAATTAAAATGTGGCTAACTGATATAATATTTAAATATTCTTTGCTCTGTTTGTAGCTTGCCTATGCCTGTTTAACCATGCTGCGGTGGGATTGTGCTAAGTCCCAGGGTGCCGTAGGCCTGGCAGGAGTCTTGTTGGTTGCACTCTCAGTAGCTGCAGGATTGGGTCTGTGCTCTTTGATTGGGATTTCCTTTAATGCTGCCACAACTCAGGTATTTATTAAGGAACAATTCAGTAATGGTTACATTAAAAATTCATTTGTAAAGTATGAATCGTGTGGGGTTTATGGAAATGTAAGGTTTACCAAAGTTTAGATACTAGAACTGCATCAATTTTGTGTTGTCAAACAGTTGACCCTTAATATGTTTAAAGTGTGACAATAAATATTCTTAGTGAATATTGGAAATATTAACCTGAAAGAGGGTTGTTTTTTCTGTGGAAGAGCTTCAGCTTTATCATGGATTTAGGGATAGAACCCTGGCTTAGGGATAGAGCTTCTATTGTATGTGTCGAAGGCTCCAGGTTCCATCATCGGCATCTTCACATCCTGGAGGTTACCAGTCTTTCACTACAGTCTCCTGCACAACTAGATTTTCTTGTATGGACAGAACAGTTCGGGAAATGAATGATTTCCATGGTTCAGGGATGGTGTTGTGTAAGTACAACCGCCAATTCAGAGGATATGAGATTAGCTGGTATTACAAACTTCTGTTAAACATCCCAGAGAGCTGCTGCCAGTTCAGAGTAGATAATACTGACCTTGGAATTAGATTAAGGTGATATATAAGGCTTCACATGTTCATTTGTATAATTGGAAGCATCTATTAGGATATGTGGCAAATATATTTGGATTCAAATATTCCAATAGACATATACAAAGTATTTTAATGGATGTTTGATGCTGATTTACTCTGTTGCTGTTTTCATAGAAAGTTTAAGCAGCTACATAATTGTGTTTATGGTTTTTAACTTTTGAGATTTATTTTATGATCATGGGAGATACTGCAAGCGTTTTCTTTTTTGGGAGATGAGCTTAATATTTTATGTAAAGAAAGATGTACAACAATCATGGAATTAGATACAATATGAAATATTACCTAATTTGTATTCAGGGCTTACAATTGATCATACATCTCCTATAACTCTCCCTTTGTTCTCTTTTTATGTAGGTTTTACCCTTTCTTGCTCTAGGAGTTGGTGTTGATGACGTCTTTCTTTTGGCACATGCATTTAGTGAAACTGGTCAGAACAAGAGAATCCCATTTGAGGTAAAGGGAAAAATTTGTGGCAACTCACATCATTCTTTCACAGATAGGTCCATTATGTATGGAACCCTTACCTCTGGGCTCTTTACCTCTGAACTCTCCCAGACCTACTGTTCCTGGCTCTCTTAATTCCATCCATCAACTCTCTCTTAAAGGCACAGATCTCATCAAACCCAGCAGTCTCAGTTTTTGCTGTGTAAAAGCCTTTAATTTACCATTATATCAATAGTTCTGTTATTGCAGTTATATCAGTATTGTGGCCATTTGCAAAAATGATCCCCCCAACAATTAAAGAGGCAGAGCAGTTCTATGGACCCCATGCTGTTGAAAAAGGGGACCATGTCCTAAAGCTGATATTTTCTCCCCCTCTCCACCACACACACACACACACTTTTTTCCACTGCTACAACCACAGGAGGAGAGAGAAGCTTGTTATTTCAATATTCCTGTATTGGATCTATCATTATTTTGATAGATTTAATATGGTACAAATGCTTGAAGTTGAAATAAAGTTGTTAAAAGTCCTGTAGTGGGTTTGGGAGGATTCACGCCATCCCTGGAAATTTGGGGGAAGGGCTGAGTGCATGGGAACATTGGATTAAAGCAGGACTAAGCACTCTGTTGTTATTCTTATATTGAGATATAATGTATGGGTCGGTGTGTTTTGACTAAGCCCATGTGCTTGAGCTTCTTTTCTTTGCCTTCCACTTGCTGGCTGCCCAAAGATGCTGGCAGGAAGGAGCTGGCAACATGGGGTGGGGGATGAGGGGGAAGGCATGGACATAGTGCAAGTGAGTGGGAAGCGTGAAGCTAAGTAGGTTGGCCATGGGCAAAGGGAAAATGTGTGGGGCAGATCTGTGCTCTCTGGCAAATCTGCCCCACTCGCTGGTGAAGCTAATTAAAGTTGTACTGGAAGTGATGTCGCTTGCCATGGAGAGAATGGAAAGTAAAAGTGGGGCACAAGGAAATACAAGAAATATTTCCGCAACAGACATTCATTCGCCCCTGCAAACACCTTGTGCATAATCATCCGGGGATTATGCATGCAGTACAGATGTCTGAGATTAATAATTTAACATTTACTTTCTGTCTCAATTGACATTTCTAGGAGCAAATGTCGTTGGGCAAAGGGGCTTTCATATAAGTTCTTGATGTTTTGCTTAGCAAATTATAACTCCCAAGTTTTGTTAGCGCTAATGAAAAACAATTTTTTAATTCAAAGATTGACTAGTTAAAAAACTACAGGTTAATTTTAGAGCTTCGTAACCAAATATATTACTGTTTGTAATGTGTAATTTCAGTGGTATTTAAATCATTTGTGGGCTGGCTGTGTATATACTGGAAGTATCTAGCCAGCACAATAAAGCATAGCAGAATTGAGAGGAATTAAAATTTGCAGGCAGGCAATGAATAAATAGCAAAATGCAAGTATACAGTACCTTTCCAAGAGTTAGGGGTTCAAAGAATGAATGGCAAGCATGTGTTCCCAAACCAGTATGTGCAGAGGTAGTGTGAATGTTGGATACTTGTAGATTCTTGCAAAACAGTACTTTCAGGTACCTAATAGTGCTGTTGTAAGCAGTGTTACACCCCTCTAAACCTGATTTCAGTAGACGTGAAAGGATGATTGAACTGCTAGGCAAGCAAGCTAGTCCATATACTGCTATGGAGGGCAATAATATATATTTGTGGATGCTACTTACAAGGATGTAGGTAAGGGGGGGTTTCCTGGGCTCAACCCCCCCCCCCCCATTACATGTCCGAAGCTCTGCCCTCCATTTGTGTTTTTTTGTATTTTAGGTGTTTTTCAGTTTCTGACCTGTAGGGGGCACAACTTTTAGGCTAGCAGCACCAACATTTCAGGGATTTTTTGGGAGACTCTCCTGATGATACCACCCAGGTCTGGTGAGGTGTGGTTCAGGGGGTCCAAAGTTATGCCTCATCCCCCATTGTTTCCAAAGGGAGCTAATAGAAGATGGGAGCCACACCTTTGAGGGTCAATGACCTTGGACCTCCTGAACCAAACTTCACCAAACCTGGGTGGTATCATCAGGAGAGCCTCCTAAAGATACCCTGAAAGTTTAGTGCTGCTAGCTTAACAATTGCACCCCTGACAGCAGGCACCCCCCCAAATTTCCCCAGATCCTCCTTTTAAATCCCCTCCCTTCAGCATGGATTTAAAGAGAGAATCTGATGTCCCTAGTTCAAACATTGAAAGTGATGCTGTTTCAGGGTGGGGGAGAATCCACCCCAAAACAGCATCACTTTCATTGTTGTTTTAACTGGGGACTCCAGATTCTCCCTTTAAGGTGGATTTAAAAGGAGAATCTGGGCTCCCTAGTTTAAATACCATTGAAAGTGATGCTGTTTGGGATGGATTTCAGCATCACAGTGGCCGCCCATGGAGGGGGGGGGGCACAAAACTCAGATTTTGCACTGGGCTCCATTTTCCCTAGCTACGCCTCTGCCCAATGGGGCAGGCAGAAGGGACTGTTGGCTGCTGGCTGGGGGGGGGGACGGGGCAGGGAGTCTGCTGTCCCTGCTGTTTTTATAAGCACTGAGGCCGGGGCGGGGTTTGGGGAGGTGTGGCCTGCCCCCCCCGAACCCACCCCATAAAAAATCTATACCTACGTCACTGGCTACTTACCTGACCTTGAGTGGGAGAACTCCTTCCCAAAATGTACAAGAAATGTTTTTTCAGGTTGGGGAATGAAATGTTCCTATTTTCTAAATTAATGTGGTTTTATTGATGATTTTAATGAGATTTTTATTGGTGGTAATCATTCAAGATGAGTTAAATGCTTGAGGAAGGTATCCAGCTCAGTTGTCTGTATGTGTCCTATTGGATCAATCTATCCACAGCTGTAATGGTACCCACAGTGGCTTGTGCTGACATAATAAATTAAACATCCTCTGTCATTTGTAACACCATAATAAAAGTTTGATACCAATTATTAAATAAGCAAGAAAATGCTAGCATTACTTGCTACATAATAACCAAATTGTCTTTCTAAGAGTTCCAAGGGAGCCTTTCCCTAGGTCCAGAGCAGCCTTTCAACTCTAGAAAATGCCATTATATTACATGGACATATATTAAATATTTCTGAAATGGTGCGGGCAGACTTTATCGCATTACACTCTGACATTTTTCTTGGCAAATTGTTATAGCAAATTTTTCTTATAAGTTTTTGGAGAGGAATGGGAGATGCTAAATAAGTGGGCTTCTATGGAAAGAAACTTTTAGTCCTGTGTGAAGCCAACTCTTATCCAAACATTTTCACTTCTTCCTGATTCTCGGAGGCAAGAAGAACGTTTACAGATTTGCAAGACTTAGGCAAAAGAACACCCCTACAGCTCAGAAAGCCAGGTCAGGATTATTCAGATGGGAAAATACTTCACACAAGAATGGATGTTTCTTTCTGCCACCAGTTCATTGTTCCTGCAGCCCAAGGTTACTCCTCTTGCTGTTGTGTCAGGAGTTAGTGTTTTTGGGCATGAAGTTCATTCAGTTTGCTGGCCAGAGAAGAAATCAACACAGAAGTAGATATAAATATTTAGGTATAAGTGAACACTAATAGGCATTATCAGTGCTGTAACTTATTTTTTTCTCGACTTAATGGACATACATCATGCCCTTTTGTGAGACCATAATGTGCCCATTTCTGCCTCCATTTTGCTTGGGACATTTATGAAAATGATGAAGAATAAAATCGGGTGGACGAGTAAAATATTTTACTCAAGTTCTGCATTCTGCCTAAGCCTTGTATAGTCTTTCTCATTAACTCTTAGATGTTCCATTCCAAACGTATTCCATTTTATTTTGCGCATGGGTTTTAAATGTCACTGCAATCTTTATAATACAGCTATATTAGTTTCTACCCTAACCTGGATGACCCAGGATAGCCTCATCTTGTGAGATCTCAGAAGCTCAGTGGAGTTGGTCCTGGTTAGTGTTTGAATGGGAGACTACCAAGAAAGTCCACAATTGCTCTGCAGAGGAAGGCAATGGTAAACCACCTCTGTTAGCCTCTTGTATTGTCCAGTTTGTGTTCTCTGTATCTATGTAGGCAGACATGTTCAGTCTAGCTTTTCAATGTTTAATGCTCATATCCTTTGTTTATTACATTCTATTTAGTAGATCATTTCTTCTGCTTCTGTTTTTTCAGGACAGAACAGGAGAATGCTTGAAACGCACTGGGGCAAGTGTGGCCCTTACATCCATCAGCAATGTTACTGCTTTCTTCATGGCTGCCTTAATTCCAATTCCTGCTTTGCGGGCATTTTCACTCCAAGTAAGTTCTCCATAACACCAGAATTATTAATGCAATTGTTATGTTAACCTGGTACTTGCATTCGAAAACCATGTATTTATTTCTTTTCTTTTTTAGATTTCAGATTTTTGGGGGGGCTTTTCTGAAATTTATAGAAAGATCAGTTTTGTCTGTTCATAGCTCCAGTATCCTAAATTAAATATCCACACATTTGTCCAAGTTTAAAGTTAGATATATTTATAATAATTTCTTATATTAAAACAGAGGGGGAAAGCCATCAAGTACAGGTAGTTTAGAAAAAAAGACAACTCATGAGAAAAGTAATTGAGACTCTTCAATATTGGTAGTTTGTTGAGCTAGCCCCAATGAGTAGAGAGAGTCTGCAAATTAACATTCATATACTTACAGTACTTTGGAGCAATAGTAAACGGCATAGATGATCCTCCCTGTCATCATAGGAAATGGTTCTTTGTCAAATGGGCAGTTTAAAAAGTAGAATGTTACTTGGGCAGTTTGGGCAATCAGAGTGTGGGGGTCGAGCTCCGTATCACCAGTGGAATTAGAACCAGCCAATGGAGAAGCTGCCTCTTCTGAGTGGTCACCTAATAATTAAGGCATAGCTAAGGAGAGAATTTTGTTTTGGATCAGAGTGCTGAGGTTCCTTAATTGTTTTCACTTAACAGGGTATGTGGCCATCTAGATGGTTTGGTAGGAGACAAGCACTCTGACAAATGTTTCCTGCTTTCTGGTATAAATCCAGTAGGATGGGAACCTTGGGGAGGGTGTCAGTTTTTTCTTTAATTCAAGAAAAGTTTCTCAGTCAGAAAGATGTACTGTGTGCCAGCACACAGAGAATAGGACATGCTGTGTTATTATTTACAGTGCTTATATTATAAATAACACTGTCCCCTATAAATAGATGTAGAAGATATGTGACTTTTTGTTGTTGTTGCAAATCCCTAGTGTTTGTGAGCTTATCTATATCAGGCATTACAGGAGAATTAGTCATGCTTAAGGTTTAGGGTACACTTTTTGAGGTCATTACTTTATGGGAGCTGTCCAGCAAATAATTTCATGATATGCACCAATCCCAGAGTATGATGTGGCAACACTCATTTAGGAAGTTTGGATTGGTTCAGTAGCTGACCTCCTGGGAATAATCCTATGTATGACAAATGTATGTGCCAAAGGAGACAGATTATAAATATAAAATTAAAAGTAAATAATAGTTTTTACTTCTGTGGTGTAGCATGGCATAGAATACTTTAATATGCGTGGCACTCACCTGGATTCCAACATAATGGAGTCCATCTTCCCCACTCCTGCATAGTACTAGCCATGGCTTGAAGCTTTAACTCTGCTAACGGTCCAGTTCATATAATGTACCTGTGGTATAACTTTTGAAACTAGGATCTGCCCATATACCTTGCAGTTGTAATGACTGACATTGTTCAAACAGCAGTTTGCAAACCTACTTCAAACTTTGGATTTTACATCTGGGTTTACAGTGAATTCCTGGCCATAGTTAGGTATTTTTAAAGTCAACAATTGATAGAAATTTACTTAAATTAAGAATATGCTGCTGCCAAGCAACATGGATCATTTACTCATCATTTAACTTAGCAGCCCCCTAGTGAAGATCATATTTCTCTTATTTGTTATTGCCAAAATTGAACAAATTTAAAAAATCACATTTTTACAAATCACAGTCCATGCTTGTGATTTGCTCATTTCAACTAGGAGACTAGTGATCAAAAATGCAGCAGCAATTTGAATGAGCGAAGTGCATTTTGAATACAGAAATCTCTGTTCAATAAAGCTTCAACAATGTTTTCCATGAGACATCTTCACTCCTATGAATATTCCATAAGTATGAGCTGCCACTGAAACATGTTGTCTGCCTCTGAACATAGAGAAGCAGAGGTTTTGGACCCCTGTGTTTATGGCTTTGTCTTCCCAAGTACTACAGCATGTTTTTGGTAATGTGTGTCATGTGACTTTGTAGGTACTGCTTTTACCTACATTAGTATGATATGACTGTCTTGGAAGCAGGCATACAGTTTCCATTGCTGGGTGTGACAGATATCCCTTGGGTCCATGAGGCTCTTTCCCTTCCTTTTACTGATAAAATAGAGTCCCACTGTGTACTTTGACTTACTCTTCCATAGGTAATCTCTCTACAACAGAGCGTATGTGTCACTTGCTCCCCCCCCCCCCATGAAAGACAGCCTGTTCCATGCATAATAATATCCGTTTTGTATGTGTGTGGGCTCTTTTTTTTGCTTTTTATTTAAAATTATATTATACATTTTTTAAACTAAATGAAAAGGTATTGACGGCCGCTGTTTCTGCTAAGGAGGAAGTCTTTTAAAGAGAGCTTTGGGAGGTTCTCTTCTGGCACTGTTCCAACGCAGAAACGATTTATAGCATACTCTGACCTTGGTAAAGGCTTTGGTAACTGTACTTTCTCAGCAGTCATTTTACTTCTCTTGTTCTCTGGATCACTAATCATTTTTCACTCTACTTGATTCCTGACCTAACTAGAGGAAGCAAGAATTACAATGCTTCTTAATACCTGTTGCAATTATTGTGGTTTTTAAAAATGAGGTTAGAGTGCAGCATTCTTTAAGCAGTGCATTGAAAAGGATTTGTTATTGTTGTATGAAGGAAAGCATTTCTTATCTCTTTTGAATGTTGTAAATCCAAGCTTAGATTTTGTGGTACCATGAAAGTAGAAGAGGCAGTCTTTTCTACACCATTATCAGTTTTTCTGCCATTTGCTTGACCATAGAGAAATTACTGTACTTTCTCAGCAGTCATTTTACTTCTCTTGTTCTCTGGATCACTAATCATTTTTCACTCTACTTGATTCCTGACCTAACTAGAGGAAGCAAGAATTACAATGCTTCTTAATACCTGTTGCAATTATTGTGGTTTTTAAAAATGAGGTTAGAGTGCAGCATTCTTTAAGCAGTGCATTGAAAAGGATTTGTTATTGTTGTATGAAGGAAAGCATTTCTTATCTCTTTTGAATGTTGTAAATCCAAGCTTAGATTTTGTGGTACCATGAAAGTAGAAGAGGCAGTCTTTTCTACACCATTATCAGTTTTTCTGCCATTGCTTGACCATAGAGAAATTACAATGTTGTTCAAGAAAACTTTTTAAAATATAGGTTCTGCATCATGCCAGATATAGCTGCATATGTTCCATAGGTGTAATGCCTTCATAGCTGAATATGTATTGTTCTTTATCTTCATAAATCTGAGCTCTAATGCCATATCATAAGCAGTTATTGAAACTCCTCCGTGTTTCTAAAGTAGTGTGTAAAGTTAAAGCAATAAAGGGTACTATTTTCCAGCAGCATCCGTGCACGTCATCCTTTCATGGGCATCATGAGTTTATTGGATATTATCCTAATTTTCCCTTTATCTCTCCCCCCTCCCATTCTTGTAGCCTGATCTAACATGACATCAATAATTCATTGATAAATAATTCTTTGGTTGAGGAAGGGTGGGGTGCAGATTTAAATAAAGTCAAGGTAAAGATCAGGCTTGCAGATATACAGGACATGGTCTAAAACAGCCATAGCCTGGCTCCTTTTTATACCTTTTCATCATTTACTTCATATATCAGGTCAAACCAGATGCAGTGCAGGGAGTACATGAATATACTTTTCCAGTATTGATTCAAATTTAGCTCTTTAAAAGAAAATTGTAGCCCTGCTATTGTCTTGTAAATAATGACCACATTTTTTTGATGTTTCATGCAAGTTTGTAATAGCAGATCCTGGTGAAGAAATGTTTGGACAGTAGGATGTTTCATACTACAGAGCTAGGATTGTCACGTGAAGTGAAGTATTGAATTCAAGAGCATTGAACACATGGGATCTTATCTCTTCTGAACTTCAGCCAATATCCATAGTGGTAGAAAGCATGTCACAGCATATTGCAGATGGAATAGTATGCAAAGAACTTGTACTGAGGATCTAGAGTTACTCAGCATACAAAAAAGCAAATGAAACCAGAAAAAATTATCTTGTCAGCAACAAGATATGTTTCTTGGTTTCCTGTGACTCTGTTAGGTGTTAACCAATTCAGCTGATGGGTTTGACGGCAATATTCAGAATCGGTAGACTTTTGTAAGGTGGTTGGGTGGTCTGTTTTTAAATGTAGATTTTTCACATTTGCAGTCCTTTATCTTCTCTCAGTCTCATTCATATTGTTTAACGGAAAATTATCTGTCTTAGTTTCCACAGCCAACTGTGCCAAGATACAACAGTTTTCTTTTTACTGATGTGATGTCGATTTCTGTTCAGCTAGATCAGGGGTAGGGAACCTGCGGCTCTCCAGATGTTCAGGAACTGCAATTCCCATCAGCCTCTGTCAGCATGGCCAATTGGCCATGCTGGTAAGAAACTGATGGGGAATTGTAATTCTGAGCATCTGGAAAAGCACACAGGATTCTGAAAATAGATAGAAAACCCCTAACAGATTGGGGAAGGGGGGGGCTTAAACAGCAAATTGCTTTGACCTTCCTCCTAACTTTGTTCATTTTTTGGTGACATTGTAAGATAATAATCAAAACGTCTTTGGATTTGGAGGTTGAATATCTGTAAAATAACCCAGCTGCTTAGAGAGAATAAATGGTTTCCTGGTAGAGTGAAAACCCAACTTGTAGCCTTGCATATCACTTCTTGTTTCGGAACTTCTTTGGTTTCAAGCAATTGTGTACATTCTTCAACACCATCAAGCTGTTGCTTGAGTTGGGTCACATGATTTTAAAGAAGAAGTGCTAATGTTTTAAAATTGAGAGTTTTTCTCTGGAATTTTCACTGTGTTTGTTTCTGTTGCTCTATAAGTATTGCCAGTGTAGAAGGCTGATTCTCAGATTAAGTATTCTTCTTAGTGATATTTTTAACTTGCTACATTTTTTACTTGTTTATCAACCAGACTTTCTTGAGTACCTATAAATTGAAATTTTTCCTTTGGAATTCTTTAACGACAGATTAGATTCTACATCTGCAGATCTACAACATTCCTAAAATGAATGTAGACAACTGAATTCACTTTTGAATAATAGCCACATGGTACTGGGACATATTATCAAAAATGATAGTTTATATTGTGCTTTTGCCAAAGAACTGAAGATTAACAAAACAAAAAGAAACATGTGATCTTTGTTGCTTATCCTGTCTAACAGAATTCACTCTAGAAACAATTAGAATGTCTCCAGCAGTTTTACAGAACTGTGTATACTTACCTTAGGACTGGATTTTGTTCTTGGCCCATAGGAAAATTATCAGCAGCATTCAGAGAAAAGTCATACAGTCTTGCACCAGCATTTCGAAGTATCAGTTAACAATATCATCAGTGTCTATCCCTATCAGTTTAGTATATTAGTAAGTATTGCCTGTTAATGTAATTTAGAGACTCTTCAGATAATATGACTCTATTCAGTGATTTATGTAGTACTATCAGTAAAGCATGTTGTGCTAAACAATACAACAGACTCTAGGCAGCTGTTGGTGGTAGGTGCAGCAGTGAGGCAGGATCTGTTTAAATCAATAGAGAACGTTGTAAGATTTCTTTGTATACAATGTGTTTTGCAAAGATTGTCTCAGAACTGTGAAGTAAGTTGCCTTGTTCTGGTCCATGGACAATTTGCATTTTTACATTAGCAAAGGGATGGACTCTTGACAAGCAACATAAAGTTGTCCATGGCTGAAAAGTGGTTTTTTTAGGTAGATAACAACCTTTTGCAGTGTTTGACCTTGAGATTTATTAGTGGTATGATGGAAAGTTTTCAGGAAAGTATAATGGCAGACTGTCCACCCTTATAAGCAGCCATTTTTTTGCCAGGGGAGCTGGTTTCTCTGATCTGGAGATCAGTTGTAATATCCGATGTCCAGGTCTCACCTGGAGATTGGCAATCTGTTTTAGTAATTGAAGAAACAGCTCCTTCTTTGCCCAACAATTTGTCTAAGAACAGCCAAGCCTCATGAAAAATCAAGTCCATTCATCTTTGTTCAACAGTTTACCCAAGAGCAACCAAGCCACATGAAGAAACAACTCCAGCAGCAACCAAGCCACATGAAGTAACAAGTCCATGTTTGCCCAATAATTTGGCTCAGAACAGCCAAGCCACAGCACGTTTTGTAGAGGGGTGTAAGGACACCTCAGGAAGGTGTAATGACAGCCAGTCCACCCTCATTAGCAGCCATTTTCTCCAGGGAAGCTGGTTTCTCTGGTCTGGAAATCAGTTGTAACATCAGATTTCCAGGCCCCACTTGGAGGTTGGCAACCTGTTGATGCAAGGATTTTTTGTTAGTAAATGACGAAACAGCTCTATCTTTCCCCAACAATTTACCCAAGAACACACTATCCACATGAAAGAAAGAACTCCATCCATCTTTGATCAGCAATTTAGACAAGAACAACCAAGCCACAGGAAGAAAGAGGAGTAATGGTGGATAGTATGGATACCATCTGACTATGCCTACAATTCATATTGTAACTGGGTTTAATGCCATTACAGACCTTAATTATACTTGTCATGAGCACACAAACATTTACTTCCCTCAGGAGGTGCCTAGAATGAATGGGATAATCATTTTCCCGAGTCACCATGCAAACATTAATACATCTCTTCCTCAGTGGTCATTTGTTTAGTGATGCACAGAGTCCCATTTGTCTTGGTAAAATATGTGTGCTTAGTGGGAGAAATAGAGCAGGTCCTTGAAACTCATTTGCTATCTTACTCTCAACTTAAACTGCATTCTCTATATTTCTTTTCCCCCAGCTCCTTAAGCTTTCTTTATGCCTATCATAAAGTCTTAGCAAGCAAAATTTAAGTCAGCGGAGGGATGAGTAAGGAGGAAAATACAGTTCCTGAATACCATTAGAATGGAGCTGTAGTTAGATAGCAGTCAGGTGGAAGATGGCATGTCAGGCCTCCTGCTCCACTCATCATCTTCAGCTACACAATACCCTGCTCTCCTTGGATGGTCTACAGGGAATGTCAAATAGCAACATATACCTTCGACAGGGCCCCATGATTCCAGCACAGACTTCCATTATTTAATTTCAGTTAACATATGCAGCAGGAACAGCTTCCAGTAAAATATTTAGTGTTTTTTTTCTCCTGTTATTTTGTTCAATTAGTAAGTAGGGGGCACAGATGTTAAGTACCAAAAGCCCTGATTTAAAAAATGCTCTCAGATTCAATCTTTCTACCCTGACTGCCGGATGTGACTCATTACATAAGATCATAAGCCCCACCACTTTTGTTGGATGTTCACAGGTGTGTGTGTAAGAGACCCTTATCCACCTTTCTGATGACTGCGTCATAGGGAAAGGAAAGGAGACTGGAGGAGCCTTTCATGTTCCTAGCAACACTAGCAGGCTGACTCAGTGAATAGACTGGAAACTGCCTGCATATCAGTGAAGTGAAGCTAGTGTAGACCAGCCTAGTAGTATGGATAGAAGACTGTTGGACATCACATGTAAGAGTAGGATCTATATATTCATTCATTGATATTCTGCTTTTCTCCCCAATGGAGACCAAATTGGCTTAGAATAGAAAAATAAAGTGAGGTTAATCATTCTGTCAGCTTAACCTACCCCATAAGATGTTGTTGTGAAGATAAAATGGAGGAAAGAAGAATAATGTAAGCTGGCTTGGGTCCACTTTTGGGAGAAACACAGGCTATAAGATCCCTAAATACCTTTCAGGATTGATAAAGACTGCTTTACAAAAATATGTGAATTGTTTGGGTCATTATGTCTGTGTTATATAAATGTGATTGTAATTATTAATTTTACTCTATCTCCATGTCTTACTCCAGAATATGAGTTGTGGATAAATGGCTTGAGTCAGAATTCAGAGTAGACAAATAGCTAGTGGGAGGTTTATCAGCTTATAATTGGTTGGGCATTTAAAAGATGCTTAAATTTTTCTTTTTTCTTTTTTGTACTGAAGCCATTTAATACTTACATGTGTGAAATAAGGAATACTCTCCTTAAGCAGCTACATTTGAATCCAGTAGTACGTTAGTATGAGTCAGGAGTCAGATCTCCCTCTGTCAGACTTTTGAATCTCCAAAGTTCATACCGCGAAGATGTTGTTGGTTTCTAACATGCTACTGGACTCTATTCTGCTGCAGACCAACACAGCTACCCTATACTATTTTTCATGAGAAGTGGTAGTATGGAAAATTATAGAACTTTCTAAGATTTGTTACATCTGCTTTCTCCTTCAAAGCAATTAGAACCTTAAATATATGACCTTGTGATATATTTTTGCAACAACTTTCTTTAAACATTGATAATTTTTGTTGTATAATTTTTGTTGTATTTTTGTTGTATATTTTTGTTGTATAATTGAACTAAGACAATCAGAGACTTCCCATTGTCCTTCTTTCACACTTCAGAAGTCTTTTCCTAGTCCTTCAGAGAAGCAGCACAAAGGCCCCTTCCGCACATGCAGAATAATGCACTTTCAATCCACTCTCAGTGCACTTTGCATCTGTGCGGAATAGCAAAATCCACTTGCAAACTTGTGAAAGTGGATTGAAAGTGCATTATTCTGCGGAAGGGGCCTTACAGAGGCTAACAGTAACTATAGGTTGTGGTGCGTTGACAGATTACTGTGGAAGGTTCAGAAAGTTCTCGGAGAAGTTGTCAAAGGCTTTCACGGCCGGATTCAACTGGCTCTGGTGTGTTTTCCAGGTTGTGTGGCTGTGGTCTGGTGGATCTTGTTCCTAACGTTTCACCCACCAGAACCACTCGGAGAAGTTGTTAGAACTCTTGATAGAGGATTTCATGGAGAAGGCAGTGTTGTTAGAAACCATGATAGCCAACTTCAGGGAAAAGACCACAGTGTGAGCTTGAGGGCAGGTCTTAACTGACCTTTCCAAAATCATTTTTTCAATGTAAAAAAAAACCCTGTTAAGACTCAGCTGCTAAAACAGCCATTCGTTTCCTTGATACAATCAGTTCTTTCTATCAAGGATCAAAAGGGGATTCTGAAGCCTTGACTGTGTCCTCACATATTCTGTATGTGTGTGGTTGTTTATCAATCATACGTCAGCATATCCCTTTCCTGAAAGACTGAGGCAACAGTTAGCCTTTCAAATGGCCATCATGAAACAATTCTTAAATAGTCATTTTACTCTTCAGCAGAACCCTGAATAAAAATGAGATGTCGTGACAAACAGGGTGCCTAATGGAAATCATTTTATTGATTTTTTTCTTTTTCTAAACTTTCTTGTTTTAATGCATCAGGCCGGGTCATGTAATCTCTCCTTTGTTTGGCATCTAGGCTGCTGTGGTGGTGGTATTCAATTTTGCCATGGTCCTGTTAATTTTTCCTGCTATTTTGAGTATGGATCTATATCGTCGTGAGGATCGGAGACTGGATATATTCTGCTGCTTTTCAAGGTAAGTTTTGTTGGATTATTTCTTGGAACAAGTCACCTTAAATTATAACATAACTGAGAGAACCAAATGGAGAAGAATGAGGAAAACACTCCTCACATAAATTAAAAAAAGAACAGGAAAGATGCTATTTAGTGTCATTCCGTTGAAAGTGCATTTGGCCATGGACTTCTCTGTCTCATCTTATGGTAGAATCATTGGACCATTGAGTCAGTAGCCCTGCTCCAAATTTCTCACAGACATTTACTGTTACTTGTGACTGGATCTACAGTCAAACTTTATTACAAATAAGTTCTGTGGATTTCTGAATGGTTTGGGGAATGTAGTGATGCATGAATTGCCATATGGTTGGGGGTTGCAGAGGACCAGCCATCGACAAGGTTATAGTTGTCATTTGGGAAATTTTAAAAACTGCCAGTGAACAACAAGTGGTTGTGCCATTCTGTTCAGACTGTGATCAGCACATGAGTTGTTTTTGCATGCCTTTTGTATGAATGGATTCCATTGCCAATATTTGTCTGACTGCAACAATAATAAGGCTGTGTCTTCTCTGTTTCCTCCCATACTCTGCAAACTTGATTTGATTAACTGACGAAAAATTTGAATGCACATAAAACTTTGTTCCAAATTAAATATTCAAATGAAATGGAAAGATACATGTGCTTGGAACTGGGCAAATGCCAGATGCTCAGTAAAATATACTGTTGCATTGGTGCAGTAATCCTTGCACCACATTTATTGCATGGAGAAATCAATTCAAATGAATTTTCTTTTCAGTACTATGCAAGGCTAGCAAATTAGTTTTCTCAGCTTCCTGTATAGTTACAGGTATCAAATCTACATCTGTATCACATCAGGACTTGAGTCCAATTGCACTTAAGGCTCCTTCTGCACACGCAGAATAATGCATTTTCAATCCACTTTCACAACTGTTTGCAAGTGGATTTTGCTATTCCGCACAGCTTCAAAAAGCATTGAAAGCAGTTTGAAAGTGCATTATTCTGTATTTGCGGACGGGGCCATAGAGACCAACAAAATTTTGGGGACATAAATTTTTGAGAATCAAAGTTCCCTTCATCAGAGTACAAACTTTTTTTTACATAGAAGTAGAATTATGTGGGAAATTATTTTATCTGAAGAAGTTAAAGCATGCCATCTTTTAAAGTGGAAACTTTCATAATGCTGATGGATCTTGAAGTGTTGGTTTTAAAGTTATGTTTATTACTATTATAAAAATATTTGTAATCCCAAATTTCTGAAAAGAATATGTTAAAATGGCCTTTCATTCTAGTGAAGACTTTTGTTATACTTAAAATTAAGAGAAAGCACTGGGCTGCTAAAGGTGGGGCTCCTGAGGTGAGTCATTCAGTCTTTAGTTCAGTCTCTGGAACCAGCAGAAAGGAGCAGCAGTGGACAAGGCAACTGGCCAGGAAGAGCAGAGTGACCTGCTGGTGTTCATTTTGGAGGGGTTTTCTCAAAGCCACATCTTTTAAAACAGTGTATTTTTTTTAACAGGGTTTGCAGGGTTTTCTCTTTTCTCCTTGTAAAAGGTTGCCAAGAGCTGAGACTGCTGGAGGTGGGGGGGCTTAACAGGGGATTTAACAGAGGGTTGCACTCTTTGTCCTGGGCTTGCTAAAAGGTGCAGGAGGGCTCCTGAGGTGCTGTTAAACAGTCTTTAGTTCAGTCTCTGGAACCAGCGAAAGGAGCAGCAGTGGACAAGGCAACTTGTAGGAGTAGCAGAGTGACCTACTGGTGTTCATTTTTGGAGGGAGCTTTTTCTCAAAGCCACATCTTTTAAAACAGTGTATTTTTTTAACAGAGGGGTTTTGCAGGGGAACTCTCTTTTCTCCCCTTGGAAAAGGTTACTGCTAAGAGCTGAGACACTACTGGAGGTGGGAAGCTTAACAAGGGGGGTTAACAGAGGTTACTCTTTGTCCTAGAACACTAAGGGTGGGGCTCCTGAGGGTGAGTCATTCAGTCTCTTTAGTTCAGTCTCTGGAGAACCAGCAGTGGTGCCCTAGCTGTATTGTAATTTCTTCTTTTAAAAGACAGTGATAGAACAGTGGCAGGACATTTAGAGAATGGTAGGCTATGAATAGCTGAAAGAGACTTTATTATTTGAAGTTTGTGCAAACAGTGCAGGAAACTGGCTGGGGATTAGGAACTTTGAGGCAATGGAAGTGTGCATGGCTATCACTGGGCAGAGTGGTGCTTTATTAATAATGCATTTAGGAAGTAGTTATGAGCCCAGGTGGGACATAGGAGGCTGGGAGAGGCAGCAAACAGACTTAGGGACATGGTGCATGGGTGGGCATGCTGGTGTGCAGGAATGAGGAAGTCTGGTGACAGAGAGATTGCCAGTCACGGTGAGGAAAGATGTTCCCTTAGATGGGACCCCTTCCTTGGATTGGTGGTCAGAATATCCTCTCGCACTGAGGATACCCCTACGAGAGTGGGGGGGCTCCTTGTAGTGGAATTCGATCATCAGAATATAGAAGTGGGTTTGTGACAGGCGTGATGGCCGCATGGTGACTTGCCTGCCTACAGTGCGAGAAAGGTTCAGGATGTCACGCTCACGTCTAGATGAGCTGTTAGACAGTGCTGGGGTGGAGTCAGCAGTTGTAGTCCACATTAGGTACCAAGCATTGGGAAATATGGCAGGGGAGGTTCTGGAAGCTAAATTTAGGCTGCTAAAGGTTAAAATCCAGGACCCCCAATTTTAGCATTCTCTAGTACTACCTGTTCCACCTTAGGCGAGCTAGGCAATGTGGAGATACAGGGTCTCAATGCATTGGATGAGAGAAGGTGGTGCAAGGCAGAGGGTTCAGATTTGTGTCAGGAACTGGGGAACCTTTTGGGATAAGGCAGGCCTGTACACACAAAGGAACGAGGCTTCATCTTAACCAAAAGAGGAACCAGGCTGCTGCTGGCAGCTCAACATTAAAAAGGTGGCAGAACAGCTTTTTAAACTGATCCCTGGGGGGAAAGCCGACAGGAGCTGAGGAGGTGACCGGTTGAATACAAGTCCATGGGGACACAGACAGAGAAGGAGGTTTTTTAAATCAACCACATACAAGTGAAAGAGCACAGCAATGTGATAGGTGATAGTCTACAAAGGCTAGAGGGCAAAACACATAAATCCCAGGTTAGGGACAGAGACAGAGTATACAAGTGTCTCTATGCTAATAGTAAACATTAGACCTAAAATGGAGACTGGTCTACAGAGTTTTGAAGGAGGACATTGATATAGTGGGCATCACAGAACATGGTGGAATGAGGGAGAACCAGTGGGACCCTGTTCTCCCAGGTTACAGGCTCTACAGGAAGGATAGGACCTTGGGCGTGTGGGGTGGAGTGGCCCTCTACATCAAAGAGAGTAGTGTCACATAAAATAGACAATGCAGAGTTCCCCTACAGAAGCACTGTGGATGAAAGCCACCAGGGGTGAAGCATAGTTTAACATTAGAATATATTATCTCCCCTATTAAAAGCACAAGAGGGATTCTGAGATGGAAAAAAAAAAAAAATTAGAGAGAGGCCAACAAAGCAAAATGTAAATTGGTAATGGGGCGATTTTAACTATCCCCATATAAACTGGAAAAATGCATGTTCAGGTCATAGTAAGGAGAGGCATTCCTGGATATGCCTAAGCTGTGGCAGAGCAGATGGTTGTAAGAACCAACCAGGAGATGTGATCCTAGATCTCTAATTCTATGTGGGACCCAGGACAGATGCTTGGGGAGAAGTCAGTGTTGTTGAGCAGGTAGGGAACAGCGACCACAATGCTGTCAGATTCAGTATCTCACATCTGACAAGTGACACTTCTAAATATAGTTACATTTAGAAAGGGAAATTTCTCAGATAGAGGATAGTCTTGGGAAGCTGAAAGGGAAAATCAAGAGAGTCAAAAATGGCCAGATGCTTGGAGTTATTTAAAAACACAGTCACAAAGAAACTCAATGGAGGTGTGGGTTAAGGAAGGCAGCCCAGTCAAAAGCCACAGTTTAACAGGGGCGTTGAAAGGAAATTGTGGGAAAAAAAAGATGTCTTTTAGAAAATGGAAGTCCAACTTAGCTGATAAAGAATACCAGAGAGGAGCACAAATGTGGTGGCAAAGAAGCAAGTTAGCTGGGGAGGCAAGGATTATGTAGGAACACGTGGAACATCAAAACCAGCAACAAACAGTTCTTCTAAAAGTACATCAAAAAGCAAGGAAAAACCAACAAAAGGTAGGCCAGTTAGATGACAAAAGGAACAAAGGGTGTTGCTAAAGATGACAGGAGATTGCAGAAAAAGCTGAATGAATTCTTTGCATCTGTCTTCACCCAAAGAGGAGGTGAGAAAATTCCTGCACCTGTGAACCAAACTCTTAGGAGAATCAGAACAAAGATAGTGGTAGACAAGGAAGAAGTTCTGGCAGCCATTGATAAACTAAATGTTACAAATCCCCTGGCCCAGATTGCATTCACCCAAGAGTTCTTAAAGGCTCAAGCATGAAATTGCTGATCTTCTCTCACTTTAATATGCAACTTATCCTTGAAATCAGGCTCCATCCCTGAAGACTGAAAGATGGCCAATGTCACACCAATCTTTAAAGAAAGGATCTAGGGGGGACCAGGAAATTACAGAGCCAAGTCAGTTTGACATCTGTTCTAGTAAGTGAAGTAGAATCTGTCATTAAAAGATAAAAATTATAAAACATGTAGAAAAGCAAGACCTGCTGAGAGAAAAGTCCAGCATGGCTTTGCAGAACAAAATCCTGGCTACAAACTTACTAGAGTTCTTTGAGGATGTAAACAGGCATGTGGATAAGGGGAACCAGTGGACATTGTCTACTTGGATTTCCAAAAGGCTTTTGACAAAGTTCCCTCACCAGAGACTATTGAAAACTCAGCAATGAAAGGAATAAGAGAGTCCTCTATGGATTAAAAGCTGGTTGAGAAACAGGAAGCAAGAGTGGGTGTAAATGGGAAATTCTCACAATGGAGATGTAGGGAGTGGTGTCCCCAAGGATCCATTATTGGGACCAGTATATTTAACTATTCATAAATGACCTGGAAGTAGGGGTGGGTAGTGGTATGGATTTGCAGATGATACCAAATTATGTAGGGTGGTGAGAACCATAAAAAAAAGTTGAGGAGCTCCAAAGGACCTTGATAAATTAGGTGAGTGGGCTAAGAAATGGCAAATGCAGTTCAATGTAGCAAAATGCAAAGTGATGCACATAGGAACCAAAAAATCCAAGCTTCACATACACGCTACAGGGTCAGTGCTATCAGTCACAGTCCAGAAGGGATTTAGGCGTCTTAGTTCTGATAGTTCCATGGGAATGTCAACTCAATGTATAGCAACTGTGAAAAAGGCAAACTCTATGCTGGGGATAGTGCAGGAAAGAATTGAGAGAATAAAACTGCAAAGATTGTCATGCCCTTATATAAAGCTGTGAATGTGACACTTACTTGGAGTACTGTGTTCAGTTCTGAGTAGCCACATCAAAAGGATATTGAAGAGATAGAAAAAAGTGCAGAGAAAGAGCTGACGAGGGATGATTGAGGGACTGGAGCACCTTCCTTATGAGGAAAGGCTGCAGCGTTTGGGACTCTTTAGTTTGGAGAGGAGACGTCTGAGGGGGGGATGAAATTGAAGTCTATAAAATTGCATGGGGGTAGAAAATGTTGACAGAGAGAAATTTTCTCTCTTTCTCACAATATACTAGAACAGGGCATTCATTAAGCAGGGGAAGAATTAGAACTAATAAAAGGAAACACTTCTTCACGCAACGTGTGATTGGTGTTTGGAATATGCTACCACAGGAGGTGGTGATGGCCACTAACCTGGATAGCTTTAAAAGGGGCTTGGACAGATTTATGGAGGAGAAATTCGGTTATGGCTACCAATCTTGATCCTCTTTGATCTGAGATTGCAAATGCCTTAACAGTCCAGGTGCTGGGGCAACAGCCACAGGCATTGCTTTCACATCCTACATGTGAACTCCAAAAGGCACCCTGGTGTAGGGCCTCTTGAGTAGAGAGCTGGACTAGATGGACTCTGGTCTGATCCAGCTGGCTTGTTCTTATGTTCTTATGTTCTTATGTTCTTATGTTCTTATGGTTTCCTTCAGGACATTCTCTAATTGAGATTTTGCAACATGTGAATGTATTTAGATGTAATTGTTGGAAAGCCAGGCAGTTAATTGACTACCAAGAACCAAGATAAACCCTTGAACTTCGACAGCGGAGACTCCCGTGCAATAGGATTTTAAATTTGAACTTTTCCAGTATTTAGTCTAGAAAGGGAGTTTTATTTTGTTACTGTGTATTGTGCTGTATTTGGGAATGGAAATTACGAGAGGCTTGAATTAAACAGCAGTAAAGGAGTGGAGCGGGCCGGAGCAATTAAGAACAGGACTGACGGCATGAGGGTACCCTGGCTTCCCCTGAGTCCTGTGTGTTTTAGCTCCTCGCCCTTCATCTCTGCGGTGTCTCCCTCCCCCCACCATGTCCAATTTTCTTCTGTCTGGTGGGCTGGTGATTCAGGCGGTGCGTTCTGAAAGCTTGGCAGTATTGAAGTCCGGTGGCAGTGAGCCCTCCCATTTTCCAACTTGGTTCCTGCGGGCAACCGGGAGACCAGCTGACCAAAATAAATTCGTGAAGTGCCCAGGTGAAACAGGCGACTTCCGGTGGCAACAACATCCCGAGGGTTGGTAGCAGGAACCCCATCTAGCCCCGGCCGGGGACTTAAAACGTCGTGCCAGGAGCCGTGCACCGCCCAGCAGGAGGCGGGCGCAATGTCAGCATCCTTTCTGGGAGGCTACATAACCGCCCGGTTTTAGGCGACTCAGGCTAACTGGAGGCAGCGCCTACCAGCGCCGAACGATTGGGAGGCTTGGCCCAAGAGTGTGCCTGGAGTTTGGCGCTTTGAAGACAGCGTATCCCATCACCTTGAGCACAGCACTTGTGGGGTGTACTGGAACTAAGAGACAAAGATGTGATTGACCGAAGAGGCATGGACAGTGGAGGCGGCTCACCACGGGGCTAGTGGTGCAGTCAGGGCGAAAAAGCAGTAAGCTGTTGCCCGATTGGAGCCACGACCAGGCTGGAGGTAGAGAAGGACCAAACAAACGCATTGATGGCTTCAAGAAGCGTTGTACATGCGTGGACTGATGTCTGAGTGGTTTTGCTTGGGGTGTGCAGGCCCCTGTTTGCAACGGCTTGGCTACTTCCACCTGTACCTTGTATGAGGGAGGCACAGTGGGAGAAGGTCTGCATAGAGGAACTAGCAACAGCAGTTCTTTCTGCTACCGTTGGTGCCCTCTACTGGCCCTTACTGCCCCTTGTGACTTCTCGACACCTTCCAAGCGCCTAGATTTACTGATATCTACCTACCGTCCAACTAAAGTCTCATTACATCTACGGTACCCTGTGGTGAGGGAGGCATTGAGGAGACTGTTGGAGAACCTGCTGAGGGACCATTGAAGTTCCCTCCTTAAGCCCTCCATATATTCGTAATGTTTACCTGTAACCCAGAAGTGAACTGTAGTCTTTGAGTAGTGGTTATAGGTTAAGAAAATGAGAGCTAAGTAGCATTATTCAATACATTTAGTAATGTAAGTAGTTTTAGTCCAGCCTTGCTTGTGGTAGTTTAATATTAGGTCCTAGTTAGATTAGTTTAAGAAGTTATCTCGCATCATCTGATGCACTAGCACTTTATTAGCTTAGTTAGCTTAGCTAGTATATGGCACTTTGAATTTATTAGTATTACTGTACTCTATCTGTGGTGGGTGGCTGCGGGACTAGATAGCAGAAGTGCTTCTGGATGACCCTAAGGCAGTGTCAATCCAATAGTTAAATAATTAAATAATTTATTACCTATCTATCTGTATAGAGTGTAGGAGTTAGGTTAAGTGGGTTTTTTATAAGAGGAAATTGTTAGTCTACTAGGCCTGTTGCCTATGGAGAGGCGAAGCAGCGAGGGCAGTCTTGAGAGTGGGGAGATCCCAGTAGTGTGGGGCGAAAGGGTAGATCTGCTGTGGTGGGAGAGGGCCATATATGAGAGAAAGGAGGAGAATACAATTTATGCTCGTCCCTTTCACAGCTGGCCTCCGACCTATCGAAGATCTGGAGCAGAGAGACTCAGAGTATATGCCCTAGCTTGAGCCTGTGGTGTTGATAAATGCCAGGTCCATTAATAATAAGACAGCGACACTTGAGACTTTCTCCGGTGAGGCAGCTAATGGACCTAGCCTGTACCATCACGAGACCTGGAGTGCGAAGCGAGACGAGTCGGCATGAATGCGATCCGCCCCAGGTTTAGCTCCTATGTCCACACCAGCCTCGAACACCTTGGGGCGGGGAGGGAGTGGCGATGTTCATCGAGATTCCTATTGCCTTCCAGGGCAGTCCCTGCCCCTCAAATTCAGGATTCGAGGTGTGCAGATTGGGTGGCGTGCTGGGGAGAGGTTAGCGTTCTCCTGGTGTACCCGGTTAAGCTTCAAGCGCGCAGAGAGCTGACCTGCACACGACGGCGCTACTGGAAGCGGTGGCGAGTGAAACGTTGCGATTCCCCGACTTATTGTTCTGGGGGGCTTCAGCGTCCATGTGGGCCGCCGCCTCTTGTTCCAGCGACGCTGTGGACCTGGGTGTCATCCATGGCGGCCTTTAGGACTCTCCCCTTCTAAACACCGGCGCGCCACTCTGAAGCTGGTCCACACTTTGGATCTGGTCTTTGGGGCAGGTGGAATGGTGGTAAATACCTCTGTTAGCAGAGTGCCGAAAGGGTCCGACCATTTTGCCCTGAAGGTTAGGTGGACCATGCGTCCCAACCCACCTGTGTCTGGCGACTGGACTTATTTTGTACATCGCGCGAAGACTTATGGAACCGGACAGGTTCCTGAATTGATATCTGCGCGGACCCTGAGCCTCCTGGCACCCTCCGATGAGCAGGTGTCAGACTGGAATTCCAGGCTGGCCCGGCGCCATCGAGAAATTGCTCCCCAGAAGCCCTCTAAGCCCCGGTTCCGCAACCGAGCTCCTTGGTATGCCGGCGGAGCATGTGAAGCCAATAAACGGGAACTCAGGCTGGTACCGGCGGTGTGGAGGAAGTCTCACGCAGCCGAAGTGGTAGCGAACAACTTATGGGGCGTTTGCGAAGCCTATGAGTTTAGCGGCTGAGGAGGCGAAAAGAATGCCCATTTCTCGTCCCTCCCTGCGCATCCTGCTAACTCTCGCCCGGCGCACATTGGTATTCGGATTGTTCGATCCTCACCTCTTTGGTGGAGAGGTCTACAAATTCACTCAATTGGCAATTGGCTGTGAGGCATTCAAGAGCTTCTTTACCCATGACCGTCGGCACGTCTAGCGCGGGACCTTCCGACCACAATTGATACAGTAAGGGAATTTCGAAGGCTCCTTAAGCGTCTTTGGGTCCAAACTTGGACCCGGTTTCCCTACTCTCACCCGAGTCCTGATGTTGACAGGGCCCTAAGCTGCTGTTAGACCTACTACCTGTCCTCTGGATCCGTGCCCCTCTGGCTGATAAAGAAGCTTGCGGGGAGGGAGTTCGACCCACCTGTTGAATATAGTCAACTGCTCCCTTGAGGCAAGAGGTGTTTCGGGTGGGTTAGAGAGGAGGCCAGTGGTCATACTCTTAAAAGACCATCTTTAGATCCTGGCCGATCTGGCCAATTACCGTCCACGTTTGAACTTGTCGTTCCTGCAGGAAGGTAGTGAGAGAAGTGATGTTGGAGCAGCTTCAGGGTTTTCCTGGAGGGACATCGGTGCTTTCGATCCCTTCCAGTCAGTTTCCGTGCTGGGCATGGAATGCGAACCCGTCCTCATCGCCATATCCACGGATATGCTCGCATGCAGCTAAGACCAAAGGCCCGGATTGGCTGCTTGTGTTACTTAGGCTAAATGCAGCGTTTGATGTCGTCGACCATGACCTTTTGATCCACCGCCCTGGCAGCCTCTGGAGTCGCGGGGTGCA